>NC_138730.1:15763734-16264249 GCF_965113295.1 Leuciscus leuciscus | reverse complement strand
GATCTGCACGCGCTCTCTGTGAGCGCGGCGTGCATGGAGTTTGGGCCCAATGACTCAAAAGTTATACTCAAAACCTAAGCACGGTTATGTTCCAAAATCCCTCAACACACCGTTTAGGGCGCAGATTATCTCTCTGTCAGCCCTACCGGTCCCTGATGAGGAAAGAGACGCGAGCCTCCTTTGCCCAGTCAGGGCATTACGAGCTTATGTGTCTCGCTCGTCTGTTTTCAGACAGACGGAACAGCTCTTTGTTTCGTTTAGCGGACGTTCTAAGGGACTAGCCGCGTCGAAACAGAGCCTATCCAGATGGATAGTTGATGCTATAGCGCTGGCATACGCCTCCAAGGGCATGCAGTGCCCTTTGGGTGTCAGAGCGCATTCCACAAGAGGCATGGCCTCTTCGTGGGCTTGGTCGAGTGGGATTGCCTTGCAAGATATTTGTATGGCGGCAGGCTGGGCCTCCCCGTCTACATTTATAAGGTTCTATAACCTAGAGGTTCCCGCCCTGCAGGCCAGGCTGCTGTCGGTCTAGACTACCAGTATTATCTGACCTGATGCGTTCAGCTCAGAATGCTGCGTTTACTGAGCACAGCTCAATTTTCGACAGTTTAAAGCTGGGCAAACTGTGTAAGACCCACATTTTTTCCATCAGTTCAGGCCGTACCCCGCCCTGTCTGTATGATGAAATTTGCGTCCCTTCGACGCTACTCTATGTGGAAAGTGAGGCTGCACCCCTCCTTCTCCCGGACTCTCCGTGAGTTCACTGAGTGATTGTGCACTATATGTACCCCGGGCTTTTCGCCCTTGGGTCTTTGGTGTCAGATCTCAGCACGCACGGCGTTTTACACTGGGTCCCCTAGCGTAAGATATCTTACGCAGTACGAGAGACCTCTCGTAAGAGAACGTACTCGGTTACTAACGTAACCTCGGTTCTCTCTAGAAGAGGGACCGAGTACTGCGTATCTTGCCGTGCATGCACACGCTCTGGTTGCTTCGATGATGAAAAAACCAGATAATAGCTGCCTGCGAGCGATATTTATAGGCCTAGACCACGCCCATTTCGGCGGGACGTGACGTAGCGGGCGCGAAGTGCCCTGATTGGGTCTGACGTCACGCCAGGCCTCGCTCGATAGGGCTGCTGCAGTTGCCGCAGAGCAGCCAATAGGCGCGCGAGCTGTCTCGCCTATGTCTGCATTGCTGCTGCAACGCGTTTTGCATTATAACAAAATTAAGGATAATTTTTGGCTTCAATATCTCGCGGAAAAAGGATTTTCCCCTAGCGTAAGATATCTTACGCAGTACTCGGTCCCTCTTCTAGAGAGAACCGAGGTTACGTTAGTAACCGAGTACGTTTTTACTGATCGGATATCTATCTGTTTTGTTATAATGTTTCCAAAACGGAGATAACTTCAAACCTCAATTCCCACGCTATATGCAAATTTATTACATCCACGTCAACAAAAGCTTATCATCAGCTAATTTCAAGATCAAAAACCACAGGAGAGAGAGCGGCATCAGCACCAGTAGGATCATTTAGTCTAACTCATTTTAATGAAGATGATTGAGTTTTGTGACTTTCAGTTTCATTTGCGGCAGTTTGCGCATTGGCTTGCTGAAGGCTCAGCAAGAATTCAAGAACATTGTGCAAGTTTACTGCAACATGAAGGCTTTCTTCTTCCATGAGGGGGTTTGGCGTGACGCCATTTGTTTCCAGGCGGACCGTTAAAGAACGTGACACACACTGTATAAACCAACTAGGTGACGACTTCAAAAATCCTAAAGTGTTTCCAGTTAAGTATGACTTATGCATCAGACGTTCAGCCAACGTGAGTGTGACGTCTGAGGCTGAGACTATATAGCCTATAACATGCTTTCACACGTTTATTTTTTTACATTTTGGGAGGAGTAAAATGTACATAATGTGGTTTCAACATCCAGATGTATTAACACTTGTCCAGTTTTGTTTGGAATGCGTCCCAGACCATCTCCTGAAGTGGTTTGATCGATTGGATTTAAATCTGTCTCAAAAATGTTTCATAGAGCATTTACACCTGGTCTTTTCTCAATCAAATAAATATCTGATCAGAGAAAATGCATGATGTGACAAGTGCAAATAGGCCCATATTTTCTGTGATGCTCAATTGTCAATCCCTATCCCTTTGAAAGGAAGTAAAGCAAACAATTTACAGCTTTATCCAGGCCTATTGAAGTGATCTGGGACACACATTCCAGACGAAACTGGAGTTGTAAATGCATCTGGTTGTTGAAACCACATATGTAAATTGTAATCCTCTCCTTTTGCGGTCTTTGATCTTGAAATTAGCTGATGATTAATAAATTACAGTGCATATCTGCTGCTTTCGGTGACGTGGACTTTAAATTTGCATATATTGCGGGAATTGAAGATCGGATTTATATCCGTTTTGCGGAGACACATTTGTATGGCCAAGTGTAAATGGAACCGTTTGAACAAATCAGATAAGATATCCGAACAGCAAAAACGAATGAAGTGAACAGGCCCCCAATGTGCACAATTACATAAATCTGAAATTGATTTGTTTGTAAGGATTAATATTTTATTTTATTTTACAAATGAGAAGACTTTAAAACTAAGCGGGTGAAATTTTTTAAATAACTTTAGACATAATTAAATAAATAGATGTAAAAGGTCAGTTTACTCAAGAAAGACTGCAGTTTGAGTGGGAAACACAAGATTCTTTGTGGTCAGTTGATCTTTGGTGACCTTTGGCAATACAAACTTCCTGGATGCTTTCCATCTCCAACCACTGTCTGGATACTGTGGCAACCCAAATGAATGCAGCCATGTCTATACGCTCATTTCTCAAAGGATTCAATAGACGATTCAGAACAGAAAAGGGAGGTTTCCGGACAGATAAAGAGGCCTGAGGAATCATGTCAAAGGACAATTTGAAGATTACACCATCTCTGCTACAACCTGTTTATCATTACTTTCAAATTCCTGTTTTCTGTCATCCTTTTGTGTAAGTAGTCTTGAATGAATGTTGTAAAAGTGTGCTTATTTACAAAGAAACATATGATACTTTTTCATCGATCAGGAAAATTCGTAGTTATTATTATTTTGGTAAATTTACAAATCAACTCTTATGTGTCTACAATATTCCTTTAGAATATAAATAAATTAGAAAGTGTTAACATACACAGTAAGACTATAGAACAATAAAATGAATATGGATAGAACATCTACAATAGTTCAGATAATTTGGTCCTGGACAAGAGATGTTGGAGTTCCTATTAAATTTGATTACAAACTTGGCAAATCAGACTTGATTACAGTATCTTGGCAAATCTGGGAATTTGTTGAAATCCTTTCGAAACTGGGACACATAGGCATACTGGAGTATTTTTATGTTATTTTAGCATTGAGAAACAATTGAGAAACAATTAAGAAAGGGGGGGGGGGGGGGGGGGGGCTGAGAGTGTTTCAAAATGTGGTGATCAATAAACAGGGGTGAAATCAATATAATACATGATCAATACTATCAGTGACTAGAAATTGCAAAAGTTATTGTAATACCAGGTGTTAGCTTAAACTACAGCAGGTCCAAGGAAAGAAAGAAAGAAAGAAAGAAAGAAAGAAAGAAAGAAAGAAAGAAAGAAAGAAAGAAAGAAAGAAAGAAAGAAAGAAAGAAAGAAAGAAAGAAAGAAAGAAAGAAAGAAAGAAAGAAAGAAAGAAAGAAAGAAAGAAGAAAGTCATACACACATAGTATGGCTTGAGGGAGAGTAAATTATGGGATCCTTTTCATTTTTGGGTGCATTATCCCTTTAACTAAGCCATATTAGTAAACTAAACTATAATTATATATTTATATATTTTGAATAAGTAAATCTGATTACCACAGTAAATTTATATAATTTTTAGTGCTGGGCAACGATTAATCGCGATTAATCACATCCAAAATAAAAGTTTGTGTTTACATAATATATGTGTTGTGTACTGTGTATAATTATTTATTATATATAAATACACACACATGCATGTATATTTTTTTTTAAAGTGTTATTAAAGTCGACATGAAATCAAAATTGAACGCATTTACTTTGTTAGCGCATATTACTAGTCTTGTGGTGAACAATTAATCCGTGCAAGTTAAGACACAGAAAATTTTTTTTGCCGTGGTAATCTTTAATCAAAGTCTGAACAGTTACTTCCGGTCTGGAATGGCGGTCCCTCTCTGATGACATAGGCTTGACGGCTTGGGTTGAAAAACGCTTAACCACTCCCCTCAAACCGTTAGTCTGCTATGAGCAGAGATGGAGAGGAGGAGCGCTAGAGTAAAAGCCTGCCCTCTGTTCAATATTCCGTTTCACTGGGAAATGCGTCACAACACTGGAGAAAAGTCGTTTGCAACTTCCGGTTCACGGGGACTTTAATAGCCTATGTAAAATATTTATATTTATCTATTATTTAAATTATGTATATATAGCTACTATATACATGCAAATATTTCGCAAATACATACATGCATATGTGTGTATTTATACACTGAACAAAATTATAAATGCAACACTTTTGTTTTTGCCCCCATTTTTCATGAGCTGAACTCAAAGATCTAAGACTTTTTCTATGTACACAAAAGGCCTATTTCTCTGAAATATTGTTCACAAATCTGTCTAAATCTGTGTTAGTGAGCACTTCTCCTTTGCCGAGATAATCCATCCGACTCACAGGTGTAGCATATCAAGATGCTGATTAGACATGCATGTGGAGGTCCTGGGCTGGTGTGGTTACACGTGGTCTGCGGTTGTGAGGCCGGTTGGATGTACTGCCAAATTCTCTCAAAGCCTTTGGAGACGGCTTATGGTAGAGAAATGAACATTCAATTCACGGGCAACAGCTCTGGTGGACATTCCTGCAGTCAGCATGCCAATTGCACGCTCCCTCAAAACTTGCGACATCTGTGGCATTGTGCTGTGTGATAAAACTGCACATTTTAGAGTGGCCTTTTATTGTGGCCAGCCTAAGGCACACCTGTGCAATAATCATGCTGTCTAATCAGCATCTTGATACGCCACACCTGTGAGGTGGATGGATTATCTCGGCAAAGGAGAAGTGCTCGATTTAGACAGATTTGTGAAATATTTCAGAGAAATAGGCCTTTTGTGTACATAGAAAAAGTCTTAGATCTTTGAGTTCAGCTCATAAAAAATGGGGGCAAAAACAAAAGTGTTGCGTTTATAATTTTGTTCAGTGTATATACAAAATAATTATACACAGTAGCCCACACACACATGTATTATGTAAACACAAACTTTTATTTTGGATGGATTAATCGCGATGAATCATTTCCCAGCACTTTTACAAGTAATTCAGTGCAGTAAGCTCAACAGCACTTTTAGTGATACAACACACACACAGGTAGGCTACATAAACAGATTGTGTTCCCCTCATTCGTGACCTCCTGATTAATTAACAAAGGGTTAAAGATTTTAATTCGGAATATGAATGCTGATGTCACAAACTCCCAGATCAATAAGTAGCCTACTGTAGCCTCTCTACCTGAAGCACAACGTCTGTACTGCACGCGCACGATCCTCCCCGCTGCTGACGTCACGGGCGCGAGCGCGGCTCTGTCCAGCAGCGCGCGACTCTATCACTGCCGAGGCTCGCGAGCGCGGAGGAGGAGCTGTCAAAGTTTACAGCCAAGTCGAGCGAGTTTTCTCAAGAAGACGAGAAGGCAAGATCTCTGGACGTTTAGAAGTTAGAACCCCCCGAAAGAAGAGCTCTTCAAACTATGGAGTGAAGTCTGAGAGGTTTGAAACATAAGAAATGGCAGGACCAACTGAGCTCGGATTGATTTTTACCTTTCTGCTCTCAGGGAGCCTCTGTGCGACGCCGGAAAAGAAAGGTAGGAGACACTCAGTATTATGAAACGGCTTGTTGTGTAAGATTAAACCTTCATCTTTGAATGCTCTCCGGTAGATCTAGATGGGATCGTCGCACATACCTTCAGAGATGTGCGTGCGCTTAGAGGAACCTCAGTCAGTCAGTCAGCGTGGGAACAGTGGAAGTTTGTGTTCACTGTCCCACAGAGAACTTACTCTTAGACTCGATTAGGCTTTTAAATTACGTTTTTATTGAACGTGACATTTACAGATAATAATACTCCTTCTGGAGCAACCTGAGGTTGAGTCTATAGTTCACACAGGGATCAGCCCAAATTTGAAGGCTCTATAACCCCACCCCATACTTTTAATAAGGTTGTGATTTCTTTGCATTCATTAGTGAACTGGCGTGATTTAGTTGAGGCGAAGAGAAGAGGATATTGCCTTGAACTACTTCTTCACTAAAAATTAAACAGCCAAAAAATCTAAAATGTGCTTCATGTGGCAAATTGACAGGTTTTATTCAAGTCAAAATATTACTTTTATGAAAACTTAACATACATAAGGTGACGGTTATGAGATATGGTGACGCTTTACAGTAAGGTTTCGTTTGTTAACATTAGTTAACTACATTAACATGACTAATTTATTAATATTAGTTAATGTTGATCTTTTTTTTATTTCTTTTCCATCTTTTAAGTTTCAATTAGTAAAAAAAAAAAAAAAAAAAAAATTAGTCAAAGTGTGAAAAACTCCAGTGAACAGCAGCAGGTTATGAATTTTGAATTTAGTTTTTAATTTTAGTGTGTTGACTTTTTCTTTTTTAAATTGAATGCGTGTAGTTGTTACCTGAAGGATTTATACCTGATCCAACCCTGAAAATGACTTTTGTCGGTTTAACAAAATGTAGTCAGGTAAGTTCAGTCATAATAAACATTAAATTTGACTTCATATTACATGAAGGCTCATTAGGTTATCTAAAATGTGTGCTAATGTGCTGGTCCACCACATTTTCTTTGATGTGAATCCAATTAACTAAAGCCATTTATTTAATCTATGATGTTAGTGTTAGAGTTTGTCACATTTATTAGATTTGTTTAAAGTGTGTTTATATGTCACTCTGCATATTATTTAGACGGTCTCGGGGGTGTCCTGTGTGTAAACACATGGCTCTGCCAATAATGACAGATGGGACACAAATTACTTTATTACAGTCTGCTTCCTCATTAGGACTCATTCAGGTTTACAGTCACGGTGCCAAAAGAGGAGTATCCTTCCTTTAATATAAGTTTGGTTTTGACAGTCATCAGTGACGGTACCTTTTCATGCAGATTTTGGTTTGTTTGAATTTGGTACCTTTTGCTTTCTACTACATGTGCAATTTATATAGTGGGAGTCTATTGAACAAGTTTACGTGGTCACTCATTATCATTGTGAAATGCACTGATTGCCAGTTTTCCAGACCCCATATTGGTTTAGAGGACGGGTATTATAGTGTCAATGAGGACAGTTGTGACGTCCCATAATGTCTTCAGGCTCCCTGTTGTGCCTCGCTCAAGGTCAGAGAAATGCTGCAGCTATCTGTTATATTTAAGAGCGAAACAGCTGTTTAGTCTTCATAGACTATCCATCCGAATACCAGATAAAAATGCGTTTACTGGCCCTGATCCCAAGGTGCACCGTGTTGAGCTATATTCGAATTTTCAGTAAAATGTCCCACATTTGGTCATCAGTCCAGCCACATGCAACATAGACTTTCAAGTGTCTCTTTCATTTAGTTTGGCATTGACCTCTGGATGCCCTCCAGCCTCATTGTGACCTAGAACAATGTCTCTCAGGTGGTCACCTCAATGCAGTGCAGTCGAGCCATATGTGGGTACAATTGCTGGATTTTTTTTTTTTTATTGTACTTTGGCACCTAAATAAAAGTAGTTTTGAAGCATTACATCCCCAATAGTACAGACACAACTCCTAATTTCTTCTGAAAAAGGGATGGGCTATAAAGCAAAGCTTGTCACATCAAAGTGGATTTGCTTGTATTCTTTAAACTCAAGTTTCTTGGGTTTTATTCCAATTTCATTGGACCCAATTTATTCCAAAATGAGAAAGTCCCTAATAACTTGCCCTCATTGTATGTTTTAATTAGTTTTGTCTACAGACACTGAGATTTAATCTAGTCCATCTGAGAGAGTTGCTCTCACAGCTCTTCTTCAGACACTTGAAACTCTCATCCGGACGGCTCAGAGGTGACTCAGAGTTAAAGCATACAAATACGTGTGAGATGAGCTTTAGTTGTGTTTGCCGGGTCTGGGGCTTTGACTGGTTTAGTAGTAAAGGTGTAGGAATGAGGTTTGTCTGCATGTTTATACTGTACAGTATGTCTGGAAAAGTCAAAGTCTTATGCTTTTTAGTAAAATGCTGCTCAAAAAATCTCTTGCAAACAAAACAACAACAACAACAACAACAAAAAAACACATGAAAAACAATTTTTAGTTTGTTCAGGTGGTTTGAAATGCGATTCCAATGCAATTTTTACAGATGCGTCTGAGTCTGAATGCTCTGGCTGCTCAAATCTGATTTTAAATAGTTTTTGCATCACTCTTAACATACACACAATGCTATCGTCAAAACTGGTGAGGAAATGCAAGTATGAAAGTATTCATATATGGTATTCAAACAGTATGTCCAAAGATTTCGTCCGTGGCTACAGTACATCAGAGTACAGTTCAGTCTTAGTCTTAGTTTTGCACCACGACTCAACAGGATTTGAGGAGCGAGATGATGCATCTCCATTTTTCCTGTCTTCTTTTTGAAAGCCTCGCCACATGTGTGTGTATGTCTACGCCATTACCAAAGCAACCCATGCGGATAGATTGGTTATATCTGGACACGTAAATCTTATTTGATCACTTGCAAATTATAGTGTGGATGGACAGTCAGCCTGAAAAGATCTGATTTGAGAAAAAATCTGATTCCTAAAGTCTGAACATAACACAGCACTGTTATTGAATCGATTTGAATAAACTTTGAGCTGAATAATGACACTATTATTGCTGAATTGAACTAATTTCATAATTGATGAACTTTGCAACACTGACAGTTATTGAACTGTATTGAAACAACATTGAACTATATTAAACAGAACAATGCCACAATTTTCTTCTGCTGCTTTATAGCTGAAATTGAACAACTTTAAAAAAAATCCTGTTTATTAATATGAAGGTGCTTTGAATAAAGCGCTATATAAAAGTTACTTCATTTTCATTTCTTTTTCGTGTGATCTGTCCTTTTTTCAGTTCCTTGTAAAAACATTCAGAATTTAAAAAGGCTGCAGGATAAATGTTTTATATAATCACCAAAACATGCAATGCATCTTTTGATTGACACCTTTAGTGTGTCGGATTACATGTACTAGACGGTCCGACTGTGTGTCTTCATCGAAGAGTCAGCTTGTTGAGTCAGGCCTCATCTAATCATTTGCAACTTGCTTGTGTTTGTGAGCCAAAAGACAGATCTCCTAAATATTTCAAAACAGCTAAACAAAACAGTCCTCGTGTGCTGTACCCTTCCTCATCCAGTCGCTGGCATGTTGTGTAAGGCGTGCTCAGGAACTTTCCAGAGTGTCAGTGAATAAGAGCATGATCGTCAAGAGTGTCCATTAAAGGGATAGTTCACTTAAAGATGAAACGTCTATCATCATCTACTCATCCTCAATGCCATTCCAAGCCTGTATGACTTTCTTTCTTTTGTAGACGTCAACAGGAGGTCGTTCTTTCCATTCACTCATAATGAATGAGGAGTTTTCGAAATTCAAACAAGATGCAAAAGTGCCATAAAAATATCAGAAAATAAGTCTATAGAGTTTTTATTTTAACATCATTTTTAAATTTCCTATAAATTTCAGTTTAGTTTTAGTTAGTTTCATTAATGGTTTTGTTAGTTTTAGTTTAGTTTTTATTTCGTGAACACATTTCTATTTAGTTTTGATATATTTTTGGCTTTAGTAATTATAGTTTAGCAGAGTTAACAGAACACTTCCAGTTAAAGACATTTAATTTCAGCAAAGATTAATGTTTGCAGTTTACAGCTAACTCTTGTGAAAACCTCTTAATAATAAAAATAAAACAATTGTTTGAGGATGAACAAAGAACCAAACAAATGCAACTGAAAAGTAGAAATTATTCATTCATACTCATTCATATTAAAAATTAAATCTTGTTAAATGTGGTGTATAAGAAAAAGAAAAAAATATATATGCGTATGATTATTCTTTAAGGTTATTTATATGATTAATCCTTTCGAACATTATTCTTGTATTGATACATTTATGCTTTTTGTCTATTGCATCGTTTAAAATCATATAGTTATACTCATATTCAAATGTTCTATTCAGACCAGACATTTAGTATAGGCCTACTTCTACAAATGTAGCCTCTACGTCTATTTCTGGGATAGACATTAACTAACATTAACAAAGATTAACAAATACAGTATCAAATGTATTGCTCATGGTTAGTTCATGCTAGTTTATACATTAACTAATGTTAACAAATGAAACTTATTGTAAAGTGTTACCCATTATTCTTCTGGCACAATCACTTTAGCAAAATATCCCACCACTCACTGTTACGTCCATGGTTGCACTTAAAATCACATGGTCTAAAACACAATTGTCATCATGTTTTGCCAGTAGGACAGCAATTGTGTGTAAATTTTCAGTCATCTTTGCAGGAATGCAATATGAAGACTGTACAAAGGAGCATTTCTCTTTAGCAACACTATGAAAGTATATAGCAGGCACTACAATGCTGGTATAACCGTATATCTGTGTACGATATGCGTCACATGACTAAACGTGTCATCGTTTTCAAATACCTCCGTTTTCACAGTCAACACTGCAACGCGGAAACGTCATTTGTAAATGCATCCACGTGGGAGAGCTCCGTCTTCGTGGACAAAAACAATGTGGATGAAAGTTCAAAACGGAGAGATAAAGATGTGTTTTTTCATCAAGATTTCATCAATTCTTTTACATTTATCCAGGTTTAACTCTCCATTTGTCTCTCAGGTCTCTCTCATTTACTGAAAATTCAGATTTTTCTCCTTGAACTGTTAATGATGAAGGTCAAACCTGGATTTGTTTTGCGCTCTTGTGGCAGTTTTGCCTCAGCCCCAGGCATCAAACCATTCAGATTTCTCTGGAAAACACCCTGATATCCTTGCCAATGCTGAGACCTTATACAATCTAACAAAGACCATTTGCATAATTATATACTCGCCTAATGTTCAAAACACAGATTGCACATAACTCCATGTTCCTCAGGTCTGCCAATTCAGCTTATTATGATAAATAATCTTTCTGATTTGTCATGTAGCCGATAAAAAATGCATGATAATCCGATTGTCCTCTATCGCAGTCACATATCCTTCTTGAAAAGCCATCATTTTCAGTTCTTCCACTAATGGCTGGAGACCATCAGTGTTCTCCGTTGGGATCATGAATTGTTTAGCCAGTGATCTTGGGAAATACATCAACCCTGTATTTTCCCCTAATTGTGAGATGAATTTGAGACGTGATACTGCTCTTCTTTCCCATTACCCTCCTCCCCCGCCTCAGGACGTTCCAAGATGGAGGACCGTTGCCTTAAACCACCCGTCAGGCATCATTTCAACGCGTTGTCATGCTGGAACATCTTGGTCCCGTTAATTGACATCATGGGAACAGTGTTTGGCACTGGATTGTTGGTCTCATGCGACTTTAACAGCTCTTTCTCTCTGCCTCTGACTCTAACAATTTCTCAGCAAATAAAAAATCATTGCAAAGGAATGCTTTGAGCCCGCAGCCTTTCTCAACAGGTACAGCGTGGCGCTAGCGACACCAAAGGTTGAGTTAACTGGAGTTTTGGCGAATTCAAAATGCTTTCCATAATTTTGAGAAAAGAACAAGAGAAAACGTTTAAACTTCAAAACTTTTCATTTGACAGTTTTCATCATCATGGGCACCTAGCAACAATTAGTCCCGTTGTCTAACAATCTCAGACGGCTAGACAACAGCACTTTTTCATATGGATTAGTTTTACGATCTCTTTATGAACTTTTTGAAGTGTCAAAGTGATGACATGTCAATGGAGGGACAGGAATCTCTCAGATTTCATTAAAGTAACACTAAGGAAAAAATTGTATCAGCGGTTCATCAGGTCATAACAGGGTGAAAGGCACTTCTGGATTCGCTTTGCGGCCCTATATCGGCTATAACCACACTATGCAAGTTTGCCAAACCGGGTCGCGTTTCTGTAGTTCGAATGAGACATAAGAAAACTACAAATTTGACTTGCTTTACGTCAAGCGTTACAATAGTCATTATTTAGTTTTTCTTCGTTTCTGATGTCGCAATACATCATACTTTTCATGAAATCATGCAACATCCTTGTCTGTGTCCGGTGCTGGATAAACAGCGAGCGTGCGTGCGACGGTAGGCTGCGGGCGGCGAAATTATTTACGGAAGTCAAGTTTGGAACGACATGAGAGTGAGTAAATGATGACAATTTTCATTTTCGGGTGAACTATCCCTTAAAGGTTTAAATCACCAAAAAAACTGATTCCATGGGATATTTTTTTACTTTTTAAATGATTATACATCTCTACATAAATATAGTGTCAAAAGGAAATTACAGGTTTTTTTCTCAGCGACAATCTGATTTCTCGAGTCATTTGCAAGAGCTTTTCTTGCTGCCTACAAATGCTTATTTGTGCAAGTCTCCACCTACTGATAGGCCACTCACTCCACGTGCCTGACACCATGACTTTTTGTTTAATGTTTATTCTATTTCCGCATTATTGTTTAGACTATAAAATGAGTTGCAAAATGCCTTGAAACCTCACAATCTCTTCACCATCCTGATTTGCTGTCCGATTGTCCTCATCTGTCACCGAGCTCCCACACTGTTTGCACACGCTTTGCATGACCCAGTGATCGGTTTTGCAGACGGCCGGCTGTGATTTCTCTCAGCAAAACCTAATGCCCAGCATCAATTTCCTGTCTTTAATATCTGCATACTTCCCCCTCCACCTCTGCTAAGTTTTCATCATCCGTCCTGAACGCTCTTTCAAGAGTTACCAGAGCCCACTCACGGCTCCATATTGAGTTCCCGGGAGGGCGATTGTAAAAAACTGTCCGTTACTAAGGGGCCTTCGGCATGTGAAGGCTGGTTGTTTCTGGGTCTTGATGCCTCTCCCCGGTGATTGGCTTTTCCGAGAATCACATCTGCTGAAGCGGTTGGAGTTTCAAGAGCTGCGGAGAAAGTCAAACGAGTTTGTCGGGAAAAAAGCAGACCTCCTGCTTTGATAAACTGTTGAGCAGTTTCCTAAAACTGGCGAAGAAGTCAGTGCCTCATTTTGCTGGAGTGTCTCTCTCTCTTTGGCAGAGAACAATGAGGGTTTTCTTCAAGCAGTTTTTGAATGTTTCTCCATACGACCGCTATAAAGGAAAGAGCTGTGTGACAGAAGTGTCATGTTTTTGAGTTCCTTTGTCGTTCACAGTCGTGTGGCGGCTCTGACAGATTGATTGTGCGATGATTGCGATGACAGCGACTGAGCTTGAAATGGCCAGAATCTATTTAGAGATAAACGCTGTGATTACCTGTGACAGTCTTTCTTTCTTTCTTTCTTTCTTTCTTTCTTTCTTTCTTTCTTTCTTTCTTTCTTTCTTTCTTTCTTTCTTTCTTTCTTTCTTTCTTTCTTTCTTTCTTTCTTTCTTTCTTTCTTTCTTTCTTTCTTTCTTTCTTTCTTTCTTACCACACATACATGGACTCTTATCGTCTCTGCATGTTATCACACATGCTAATTCTCAAGCTAATTCTGTGACGTTTGCCGGCTCACGGGAAGTCTATGTTTGGAAACATTGAACCTGCACGTCATGGAGTTTATAGTATTTCCAT
The DNA here is from genome assembly GCF_965113295.1 of Leuciscus leuciscus. Lineage (NCBI taxonomy): Eukaryota > Metazoa > Chordata > Actinopteri > Cypriniformes > Leuciscidae > Leuciscus > Leuciscus leuciscus. Next base: position 16,250,447 of record NC_138730.1, on the reverse strand, counting down.
TATTGAGTGAGCCACTGTGGTGGAAAGAGACCTTGGAATCCAGGCTGGAAAAAATAAACGTTCCTTGTCGTTCTTGACATCTCAGTAGGGTGTGGCTTCACGTGAGAAGCTGCCGTTTCTGCAAATCCCACATCATGCCTCATCATATTTAATTGACCAATAGAAAAGACCACTATGTAATTCCTTTTATTTATTCCAAGGTAGGGAAAGGGAACAGAATCTAGTTTAAAACTAATTGCCAAGTACCAAGTTCTTAGAAATGGTATGTGTACACACACACACACACACACACACACACACACACACGAGGTGAAACTCAAAAAATGAGTGATTATGGCTTACAGCTTGAAAACCCCAAATTCTAAATCTCAGAAAATTTGAATATTACCTGAAATCAATTAAAAAAAAGGTTTTTAAATACAGAAATGTCGGCCCTCTGAAAAGTATAATCATGCATATGTATATATACTAAATATATCAGTTTCACCTTTTAATTTGAATTACGGAAATATACTAACTTTTCCACGATATTCTAATTTTTCGAGTTTCACCTGTATATGATTTATTTATTACCAAACAAACGATTCATTATTTTTTAATTAATGGAAAAACCCCCCACAACATTTAACTATCCTAAAAAGGTAAAATTGTCTGATATTTTAAGAGACAACTATTAATAATATTTTAGTAAAAATTAAGAAAACAAATATTAGGCTTCTTAAGGTTTTCAATTTCAAAAACACCATTATAAAGAGTTTATTTATTTTATATTATTTTATTATTTTATTATTTATATATATATATATATATATATATAATATATATATATATATATTTATATTTATATATTTATTTAGAATATAAGGACATTTGTATTTATTCCCCCAAAATGATCAAAATGAAATATCGAAATTGATATCAAAATGATCAAAAATAAAACAAGGCTTATAATAGGTGTATTCATGCCACTGTATTTTAAATGTATGTTTGATTTAATTAATCGAGCTGGTCAAAATTACAGCATCACAGCATTGACTGTGTGGTGCGTCACACTGGCATTCATTGGCGGTTATATTTCATTCACTATTGGAAATCACTGAGGTGTGATATTGGAGGGAACACATTGTCCAGGATTTTGACAGAAGCAATAACACAGCAAACAGAGCCTGTACTGTGCAAAGCGTCAAACATTTACTCAAATATTTGACTATTTGATCAAACAGTGCCAGTTGTCCTATAGCAATATAACACTGCTTATGAACCCTTCAGTTCTGATATCTAGTGTCTCGTGTATTAGACGGACAATCTGGGAGGATGCAGAACAGTTGTTGTTGTTTTTTAGAATTATTCTTAGACGTTCAGTTGCTTGTTCTCAGACCCTTTGAATTGAAAAGTGCAGTTTCCATTTATTATTCCATGAGGTGTATATTTAGCAAACCTTAAAGGGAAGAAAGAAGAAAACGGTAAAGGAAAACATTGAGAAACAGGATGACAGTTTCAGGCCAGCAGCTCCTGACACACATACGCTGAAATGCACACTAATGCAAGAACGCGCCGAAAAAAACCCTGTTTATTGAGCCTGTAACATATTCGTGGTTGACAGTGGCCCATTTTTGAAGTCTGGAACAGTATTTTATCCTAAAATGTTGTTCAAAAAAGCCAATTGAAATCTCAGCATGTCAGCTGTACTGTCTGGATAGTCAGTGAATTGCTGACTAAACAAAGATGTCAAGAAAGATGTTTTTTCTTTTTTTCTTCTTTTTTTTTTTAAGCAAAGGCAACCGTTTTGATTCACCTCTTCCCAAACCTGACCACATCTGACCGGCCTTTCAAACCATAATTTATAACTTATGTTCATAAAACATTTAATTTCAGGCAGAGCTTGTAAGGAAATCTCCCTCAGCCAAAGTGAAACATTCAGCTCTCAATAACCTTGTGTCTTCATGGATGATCAGGTTTCAAAATAACACTTGATCCGAACAGGCCGCAGATGCCCTGGGATAGGTGATATAGCTATCAGTGACACTCCCTCTACACACTTCTATTGTGAGAACACAGTATAGGACATGGTGTGAAAATATAGTAGACGTGTACGAAGTGAATTGTAATGGATCTCTTTGTTTACCTGCTTTGTTTAGTGTATTGTTGCTCTCGGGTGAATGGCCACCGAAGCAGAATACAAACACCTTCGGACACAAAAACTTTGCTTTATTTTATTTATTGGCATTTTGCCTTTATTATATAGGACAGTGGAAAACTGACAGGAAAGTGGAGGAAGAGAGAGGCAATGGGGTCAGGACATTGATGAACTCAGGATCCCACTGCGATACGAACTGTGTTTGAGAGTTTAAGTCTATTTTTAGGTCTTTTAGGGTGTGTTTACAATTGGCAGGTTTGGTTCGATTAAAACGAACCCTGGTGTGATTGCTCTGTTAGTGCGGTTCATTTGAATGAGTGTGAAAGTGTGGGTCTCTGTCCACTTCTAAACCAACTCTGGTGCGGTTCGAATGAAATATGAACACAACACAGAACAAAGACATGTAAACCAACCAAAAACAGGACGTGATGTCACAAGATGTGACCCTAAAGAGGACAGAATGCTCAAGCAAACCTGGTGTTTCACAATGTTGGCCATTACAGTTCGGTTCAGGCGTCAGAACCGCATCTTCTTGCTGCAGATCTTCTCATCAGACTCTTCATGAGATCTCACCTAGTAAAAATACCATGATACACACAAACAACGAGCGAGTTAAACCCAGTACAGCATTGGTTTAGATGTTCGGCAAGTACCATCACAAAATATACTTAATAAAAGCTGTTTGTTTGTTCTTTAGATTCAGTCTCACAAATGCCAGTGTGAACGCTAAGCGAACTAAGCACTAAATGTATCATTTTCTTTTTTGGTCCTGATCAAAAGAACCAAGAAAAGTGTGAACACACCCTTAAAGTACTTTTGTTTTCTTCTTTAAAATGATATATTTATGTTTTCATTGCAGTCTAATATTTGGACTTTACTATAGGTTTAGGGTTTGGTTTAGTGTTAAGCTAATTTGTAACTATGCATAATTTATTAACGTTTTCAAGTAAAGAGTTACCAAACATTTTAAGCTTGACTGATAACATTTGCAGACATTTTAATTACTATAGAAAATTATTTAGATTCACTTTGTAAAAACAAAAAAAGAACAAATTGCACAAATAGTGGGAGTCACAATATTAAAATTGGTCAAAATAATTTTCTGCCGTAATCGATAACATTCCACGAATGTGCTTGTATTTATAATGTTGACTTGTATTTAACATGAAAAATTCATTTATAATCGATGCATTTCCAACTAACAATGGTAAAAATGTCTATGCTAATACATAAATAGATGGATTTTGCATCCCAATCATAATCAAGTGTCATTTATCTTGGCGAACATCAAGAATGAAAAAATCTTCTTGAATCAAATGCATCCCATCTCAGTAAACTTGCACTTCAGTGATATGCATCTCGGATGCAGGCCCTGCTGGATGTGGTTTTCCCAGCCCTAGGCTCTCTGCCGCTGAGACTTGTGAGAACAGCTCAACTTTTTCCTCTCTTTCCTTCTTTCCTACTCTCTCTTAATTCACAGAAGTCTTCTACTGTTCAGTGCAACGGAATCAATTCATCACCGTGCTGCACGTCCTCATGTTGACATATTCATATCTGCGATCGCTGTGGTATTTACACACTTTGCCGAAGGCATTTTTGGCTAAACCTCTGCAAATGTGCATTAGGGATATTAGATGCTCTGACAAAACTGACATGGAAACCTCCACAGGCATGTTTTCACATGAATGCTTTCGAAACTGAAGAAATTCAGGTGTGATTGCAATAAAAGCAAGTGTATGGCTCATTTAGAGATTACTGGGATCTGTTGTCTTGCTTCACATCCATCCTGCTCTACTCTTGGACGTTTTTGACTCATGTTATGATAGCCTGATGATTAGCCTTGGTTTCTGCAAACCGTATCTCTTGATTTCTTTTATATCACACGGACCAGTGTCTTTTTAGTCAGACTGTGTTTGTTTGGTCTAGAGGTGCGTTATGGTAGTCCCAAAAGCGAGACTGCATGTCTCGCCCGCAAGGTCTCGCAGCAAGTGTTGATTTGCAAAGTGGATCTAATCCCAGATGTCCCACTATCCTTTAGATAATTCTCCGGTTAATTTGACCAATATCCTCCAAGCAGAACAGCAACTCCTCGTAATGAATGAGGCAATGCATGCCATAGTGTTTGGGGAAACATTAGTGCCTGCAAATGTAATCATAGAACCATTACATGAGATGAGATTCTTGTGAAGTACCACTTCAGGGCTGAAAAATGTGAACTTTTTAGTGGCAAAACAACACATTTTCTTGGTGTTAATTTCATTAATGAAAAAACTATGATGAAAAATGTTCGTTGATTACCATCCATGACTAAAACAAAACGATGAGACGACAGCGACATCATTAGACTAACTTTATCAACATGCAGTATTGTTGCAGAAAAAAAGAAATGCTTTACCAAAATCTCTCTATATTTTCTTCAACAAAGAGCAGAACAAATATTATAGACTTTTTTTTTTTTTTTTAAACAAGCCTCCACCAGCGTTCATGCTTGGGGTTGCCAGATATCAAGAGTTTAAATCCCCTAATCAAAGCCTTTTCTCTTAAAATGATAAATTTTTCTGCCATGTGTTTATTGATGTACAGTATGTTGGAGTTTAACAATCTCTATTCATTCAGATATTCCGCTCAAAATAAAGTGTTATACACAGCCAGTCTGTGGTCGTTCACGAGTCATTTGCGCTGTTTGCTGCGACTAAATCGGCCATCAAGCATTCTCAGAAGAGCTGCACGACTCAGGATAAATGGAGAATCACAATTTTTTTGTTTTTGTTTCAAACAGAGATTACGATTATCTCATGAATTTGAACAGATAACTAAACAAAATAACATGTAATTTACTATAGGCTCTGACAAAATGTTCATTTCTGCAGTCTTTTCAATATATTTAATCTAAATTAATTATTTTTAAAAAATCGGTTTGAATGAATGATTCAATGACTCACTCGAAAACACTTATTCAGCATTTTTTAACGATTCTCTTTAAAAAAATGTTTGAATGACAAATACATTTTCTAACAGTCACTTGTCGCCACCTACTGGTGTAACGATGTAATTGATACAATCGTAATTTGAAGCGCTTTGAGATTACTTTCAAAAGGTGATTTCCTCTACTTTGATCTATACTGTAGATAATATGCATATTTTGTAACAGAAATTATGATTCTGTGTGATTGAAAAGACTGTTTTGAAGCTTTTTCACTACCTATACATGACAACTGCTCTCTCTGGCTCAACTGCAGCACAAACACAGATATGAATTTTCGCTGCAATTGTACTTGGAAAAGGTTTAATAGCCGAATCGCTGTCATTTACGAATAATATTGCATGGGTGTTTGAATCGAGATCGTGATTTTATTTAAATGGTTAATTGTACAGCTCTACTTCTCAGTGATAAACTGTAATAAATCCAAGCATAGATCTCGATCATATTGTTTGCGATTGTGATTGCGGAATAAATGCGCTTAGGCAACCTCTTTTATATCTTTTAATATAAAAACATTAAAGTTTGGTATTATTGTTATTATTTTAGCTTTGGAGATAAACTTTTGAGTTTTACCAGTTTTCATAATGGAGAGAATGGTTGAGTTTTGTGCTTATAGATAAATGTGCAATAATTTGACAACCATCATGCTCAATAATCAATATTTTGAGCTAAATTAATTGTGATCATCAGTTTAACCATTATGCTTTTTTACTTTTACTTTTAATGACTATAACTAGAATAACTTGACTAAAAAAAGAATTAATGATCGAGTAAAGCTGATAAAAACTAAAAAAAGACATTTGACAGTACCAAGACAAACACAAAATGTACTAAATTTAATGAACACTAATACCAAGACTTGCCCTGTAACCTCAACACATAATTATGGCGTCTGCAAATTCAGAATATGAGACGAATAGGAAGTGACAGATAGTGGAAACAGAAAGAGAAACATTTGCCCTCACGACTGAGGCCAGGAACAAGTCCGAGTACATTGACGTTTCCATGGGCACATGTGCATGTAACACAAAAGATCCTTTATTCGATGATTTAGCATCGACTTTGAAACAGGATTTACCACCATTGTTGGCAGCATAATGCTTTGTATACACATGACTTCGCTTACAATATTACTCCCTTTTACTGCGAAGACTGCGGTAAAGGAAGATTATTATCCTATCTTACTAACCCCTTTGAAACTAAGTAATCCACAAAATGAACAAACCTTAGCGTTAAGCAATAAGAGTCATGCTGAGAGTCAGAATAAGTCACCTAATGCCGTGTTGATGAGATCTCCTCCAGCAGGAAGTTGAATCATTCTGTGGATTTTCTGTCTTTTACAGAGACGCATTGGGTGATTATGATAGCATTATGATAGCACAGGTCCTGCTCAGAAGCTCTAGTAATGAAAAGATTTGAGTTTGTGCAATTCTTCATCATTAGCTGAATTAACTGAGTTAATTTCATTTCACACTGGCAGTGTATGTTGATAACGGACACATCTGTGGTCATAAAATGATCTTCTTCCGATAATTTATTGTGATTGACTTGATATTTTTCTATCACCCTGGTTCCCACGACAAAAACCCAGTAGTATTTTTCCATTGGCTTTTAGATAATTGCAGAAAATAAGCTCTGTGACCATCAAAGTTTATGATAAACTTTGATGAATTTTTAATTGGCAGAAGTAAAAAGCTAGACGTAGGCTATAAACAAACTACAGCATCACCAAGCTTCCTATAAACTTTCAACCTTTCAGTCTTTATTTAAAAAAAAAACATTTTTCCAGAAAAAATGGTGTAAGTTCTTTTGCTGTGGGAGTGTTTTTGGCTGCTATTCCTTAGTATTTTATGATTTGGCTTTTGAAAAGTAAGGTGGCTCACAGTGAATCAAAGACTTGAGCGTTCAGAAAAATGCAGGTTAACAATTGAATAGTGGCAAGCCGCCAAGAAAAAGATCCGGTTCGCCTTTCAGAAGTAAAATGGACCCTGTATTTTCAGTTTTGTGCGAATGTCCAGGCCTCCTTCCTTTCTGACAATAAACTAGCCTTTATAGTATTTAGACTGCAGGTGTGTTAGCCAAGCTAAACAAGACAGAACCTGTTAACAGACGTTTTCTTGGAAGTCTCATTTTGTGAAATTTCACAAAAAGAAAGAGGTATTTCTGTTGCTGAGAGTTGAGACGAGGGCATAAGAACACGATATTGTACTGTATGTTGTATATTGTACAAAACCGTCAGGTGACATGCTGTTGGTGAGGAATTTTACTACGTTTCCTCAAGACATGTTTCAAGTATGCTGTGAAAGAATGCAGGAAGCCCATGAGCGGCAAATAAGAACAATATCACTCGAGCTCTGTTTCAAACTGTCTTGTGGTCTGTTCCCTACATAGGCAGCTGCCTTCTGCAGTATCTGAAATAGAGACCCGTAACTGGCTGATTTGGAGCCATCTTTAAAGGTACCAATGGCACACAAACTCTCCTCATGTGAAGCGTACAGAAGATTCGACTCAAAAATTGATTGCAATCATTTTTATTGTTAGCATGTTGCTAAGCTAACAACGATATACCAAAGATTTTTGTCTGAAATTGTCCTCTACTTTCAGTGTTGGGTTTGATTTATTACTAAGTAATTGTAGTGTAACTGTAATTTAATTACATTTCCCTGGAAAAAGTAATGGATTACTCTTAATTTTTCTGTAATTTAATTACAGTTACTTCTGATGTAATTGCGTTATATATTGCGTTGACTATAAAACAATAGTGGATTGAACATCAACATTTAACGCCTACCGCATTTGTCAAACTGCTTTCAAAAGAGATAGTTGCAGACATGAGAACAGCTCAGAAAGGATGTTTCATGCGTCAGAGCAAAGCAATTCATCTGTATCATTTCTAGTGATAGGTGTAGAGTCTCTTCGGGACACTGATAACATCTCCCTAGAGATAAGCTTGGAATGGGTCCAGGAGCAGATTAACTCCCTGACTGGTCCAGAGACATTGTTTTATGTATTTGATTTCTCTCATCAGACTGATTCTGAAAAGGAATCCCTGAATTTTTTCATTTAAAGAACTCGTTTTGGGTTTACAACCATATTTATCCATTGCCTAATCTAATCTAATCTAACCGTGTGCTCATAACTCTTCCGATTAGAGGATTCATAATGGTTAAAGGGTCACGGGGGCATGAATGCGAGAGGCTGTTTTCGTAGTGGCTAGCCAAAGCTATGAGAGGAATTTGAGGCAGCCGATGTGCGTATTCCACAGTTTTCCACTCTTACAATGCCAGCCGAACACTGAGCTGCATCAGGATTTTAAAGCCAGTTTACCAAAATGCATTCAGGTCTGACACCATAGAGATAATGCTTCTGTTTTGCATTTTTTTAATTTAATATTTGTTATTACCCATTGTTCTATTCTATTCTATTCTATTCTATTCTATTCTATTCTATTCTATTCTATTCCACTTTATTTCGATAGTCCACTTTAGACATTCTATACTAACTATAAGTAACTTTGCAACTACATGTGAACTAACTCTCATTAGAGTATTAGTAGACTGTAATAGACTGTTAGTTTAGGGTTAGAGTTAGTAATATAAGTTGACATGTAGTTGCCAAGTTACTTATAATCAGTAGAATGTCTGTTTGGGAACCATCAAAATAAAGTGTTAGTAGATATTAATCAGACAGTCTACTAATACTAAAGTTAGTTGACATATAGTTGCAAAGTTACTTATAGTTAGAATGTCTAATGTGGACTATCGAAATAAAGTGTTCTATTCTATTCTATTCTATTCTATTCTATTCTATTCTATTCTATTCTATTCTATTCTATTCTATTCTATTCTATTTAGTTCAGTTCAGTTCAGTTCCACTTTATTTCGATAGTCCACTTTAGACATTCTATACTAAATATAAGTAACTTTGCAACTACATGTCAACTAACTCTCATTAGAGTATTAGTAGACTGTAGTAGACTGTTAGTTTAGGGTTAGAGTTAGTAATATAAGTTGACATGTAGTTGCCAAGTTACTTATAGTCAGTAGAATGTCTGTTTGGGAACCATCAAAATAAAGTGTTAGTAGATATTAAGCAGACAGTCTACGAATACTCTAATGAGAGTTAGTTGACATGTAGTTGCAAAGTTACTTATAGTTAGTAGAATGTCTAAAGTGTTCTATTCTATTCTATTCTATTCTATTCTATTCTATTCTATTCTATTCTATTCTATTCTATTCTATTCTATTCTATTCACATGCTGCATGAATCCACACATTTGTTATCCTGCATGGTTTGAGAATGATACACAAGCTCAATATCACAAATTTACATACTTATCTATAGTTCTGCCATAGATCAGATATAGATAATTGCTATTTTAAATATTTTATCTTGTTTTTTTTCATATCTTTTCTTGATTTAAAAATTTCGAAAATTCTACAACTTCTACATTTTAAATCACCAGATGTGGTCTCAGACTTTTGGACACCACTGCATTGACCCGTAATGTACAATGAATTTTTTTTTTAGTTGTTTATGAAATTTATGCAAGGTTAAGACCCTTGTGAACTTTCCCCTTTTCCCTTTAATTTCCCCCTACATTTTGTATACAAACTTCACAGTTACAACTTCCATAAAAGATCCTTTGTTCAGAAGAAAGGCTTGAAGAATTTTCAACTTGTGTTTAGTCATAAGTGCAATTTCTTGTTATGCAAAGTTTTGTCAGTGTCCAACAGCTGAAAAATGCGAAACATGAAACAAATGGTAATGTTCTTTGATTTAAAACCCGCAAGGTGCTGTTTCACACCTGACTATTTGCTAACCTCAAGCACATCTGAAAACAAACCATCCAGCCAAGTTACATGGTCCATGCTGGTGCAACATGCAGCATTCTTCCCAGGAAGCATCAGCACATCTGCAGCCGGCCGAACATCTGTTCTGACTGATGTAATCCAGTTACGGCACGTGAGCATTCTTCGCATATGCTGCTGAAAACCATTCATATAAATAAACAAGGAAAATTATTCAACTGAATTTACTTAGACTTAGACATTCAATTAGAGATTAATTATATTTATAGAAATAATAAAAACATTTTGTAACTAATAATAAACAGTTTGTTTTCTCTTTCAAGTCTAAATGATATTTTGGAGACTTTTTAAAGTAACCAGAAGAGGAATGCTCTGGATTGAATGACACATCTGTGGTATGCTATTGATTATAGCAGAAAGTGAACTCATCCCTCAGTATGCAAAAACAAACAAGAGAATCACGTGTGCATTTATGTGCTTCCAATGAAAGTTTATGGGGCAGGTCATTCTGAAGGGTTTAAAAATGGACCGATAATTGGTTTAAGACTTAATATATAGACTTAAAGAATGTAACTTTCATGGTTTGTTTCTTTACTGCTTTCAATAAAAATAAAAATAAAATTATAATATATATATAGACTTAACCATGAATGACCTGACCCTTATTTATTTATTTATTTTTATTTAAATATATGTTTTTACCTCATCTGTTATTGGTGAAATTCCATTTGGAGGGTCTCTAAATAATAGCACCCAACAACACTGGCATTGCGAGTAACAATTAAACCAAATTAAACCAAAAGTGAAATGTTCTACAAAAAGGTTTGACATTATTCATTGTATCAAATATTATAAATATTAAAAAATCTGCATTTTATTGTAGTTCTAGACTTAAAGGTAGGGTAGGTAATCCTTTTTCTAAAAAAAAAACATTCCAAATTTGTTTAAACTGTCTTTATATACCAATACATAATTAAAATGTAAGTACTCTGAAAAAGAAAATATAAAAATCGAGTGACTGTAGACCTTTTAATCTGCAATAAACACAGCTCATTATTTCCATTCACTCCACCCCCTCCCTTCTGAGCTCCTTCCAAAGCCACGCCCCCAAAACACATGAATGCGCGACGCCAAACGCTCAGGCTGGAACAAGACGCATTTATTACCTGAGACGAGTGGAGAGGAAGGAGCGCAGTAAATACAGTGACATCATGTCAGAATCACATGTAATAAAATACCTAACTTTATCACTATGAATATAAACAAATAAGATTTATTTTAGTACTCACTATCAAGCTAGCATATCGATAATGGTAAAGTTTCATTCGGTAACGAGCTATATTTATAAGGCAAAACTAAAAACAGGTTGCATTGATACACGTTTTTCCATTACCATCAGTTACACTGTGATGAAGATGAATTTCGTGTAAGATTCATAACATATACGGTGTTTTGCATGTAAGAGTTTCCATGATGAAAACATTGTTGACTCTAATGAAGACTAACGTACACTCCGAGTCCGGAGACAAGTACCGCATCGTCGGCTCGAGGACAGGTCCGGGGTTGAGGGCGAAGCAGAGGAGGTCGTTCAAGAGTGCGGGCAGGGTCCGAGGAAGTAGTTTTTGCCTTGTTTGCCTTCGCTGACTGCATATGCAGGTGCTTTGAGCTGAATATTTCCGGGAACGGTGACATGTGATGAGTGCACGCAGGGCAGCGCGCGCAGTGGGGCTCGGGGCGGGCACGAGACATGAAGGCATCTGATTGGTTCTTTACATTCGCACCGAATGGCAGTGATTGGTCAGAGTTTTTACTGTCCTGCAGCTGCTACAGAGGTCTGATTTTTTTCATTCCTTTTTCTAAACACATAATGTATTGACTACTATCAGGATGGAAGGACCATTTCACCCAATATAAAAAAAAGTGTTTCTGAACAGGATTACCTACCCTACCTTTAATGTGAGGCGTTTACTCATCTCACTTGCACAAAAACAGATTCAGTATTCCATAAAGGAATGAATTGCAAACAGAATATTACACAAACCTGCAATAATTAAATATGTTAAATTACACAAATACACTTTATGTATTTAATCTCACTTTATTAACCATTGTCTTTTCTGCTGACTTTCAATCATTCAAATAATCCATACCAATAAGCATAAATCACTTTAAATAAACATCCTATTTGTGTTTCATTCCCCCCCTCCCCTATTCTTCTGCTATTCAGAATGGCAGAACAACTGAACAGTTGTTTTGTGCTGCGTCCTCTACTGTACAGGCATGAATTTGCATTTACTTCAATCTGAGGCTTATTCATTTCACTTTTGTCCTTTGCATTTGGCAAAAATATAATTTTTTTTTGTTATTAAAAAACAAACAAGCAAGCCCAGTCCAGGTGAGAAAAAGTAATGCAAAAGTAACATAATTCATTTCTTTCCATAAAAAGTAACTCAATTAGTTAATTTTTTTAGTGAGTTACGCAATATTGTAATGCATTACTTTTAAAAATAACTTTCCCAACACTGATTATTAGTAAGTAAAAAAATTAATAAAAAAAAACTATACAAATCAGTTCTTATTGGTTATTGGACACTTAGTCATAAATATAATAAATACTGGTCATAAAAAATTAAATAAAAATTGTTCTAGTTTAAAAGTTTATATGTGCAATTCCTGACATATGAAAGTGCTTATATTTTTCATGTACAAAAATATACGCATTTTTCAGACGCAATTGTTTTTATAAATGTGTTCTTCATTCTACAGATGCTGAATATCTTGTGTTGAACCCAGAACATTCCTTTAACAAACTCAAATTAATATATTTTAGTCATATTCGTCATCAGACATTGGTGCGCGATCTTAGATTTGATCACAGTGGAACGTTCTTCAAACCATAAAGCTTTTGGCAATGTGACTGCTCTTCAGTCTCAGGCTGTCACAGTATTGGCTGCATCTCCCAACACATCATCTCATGTTTCATTGCACCAGTGGAAGTCTGGCCATTTCAAAGTAGAATTTATCTTGAAAAAAGTTTATTTCGAGCCAACTTCTATGCCCAGTTGAGTGATACAGGCCAGGCCGCTCGACCCTTTCGAGTTTAGAGTGAGGGGGCGGGCTTAAAACAACTGACTTGAGGATGTGATTGTAGTTTTAAACAAATAGTGCCATTGTTTTGAGAGCTCTGCCTTGGCCAGTGCCTTGTTTTCAATGGAAAAGATGACTATTGCAAAGACATTGGTGAACTCCAGATGAGGTTCAACACTGAAACTGCAATTTGTGAAATATATGGCATTTCAACTTTGAGTCTTACTCATTTCCACGAATATTTCCTTAGATTAACTCCTGTCGATCACAGTTTTTGGCACATAATCTGCATTTTAAACATGACTCCTTAATGTGTCATCCAAACCTCTTTGGATTTCTGAGTGAAAAAAACTGATTGGTCACAGTTTCAGAGGCTTGCCAAAAATACAATAAGACCCTTTTTGCTATTGCGAAACATGATGTGTGTCTCGGGAATCTTTACGGTTAGCGCGAGTAGTCCATCTTCTGCGTCATTCTCTCGAAGAAAGTCATTCTTAATCTGCATGAACAAAACCACGTGTGCCATAATGTGAAATGCAGAATGCTACAATGAGTAAATGATGAGTAACGGTTGGGAGCAGCACACAGGAAGCTCATCCCTGTGCTCTCCAATACACTCTCACTCTTTAAATCAGAGCTCCGGCCCCTCGGTCACTCACACACTCCTAATCAAAAACATCACATCTTGTTCTGTATGCCTGAACATCTGTTATAATGATACAAAAATCTAGGTTGTTAGGGCAGCTGAATAAACATATTCATACAAATACATATTGATGTTCATACATATGCCTGATAAGGGCGTTGTTTCATGTTTTTGTCCTAAAGATACATCTGTAGTTTGTGGTTAGCTGTCACCTCTCAGATTCATTGTGTGCTGCTCTGTAGTTTGTGGAAAAGGTTCAGGGCAACAGGGGATTCCCGAAATGCTGCTGCCTCTTTCCGGTTGGAATGATGTGTGAAATGTGTGGGTTATCCAGCAAATGGTGTAGTAGACTCTTTTATTGCAGAGTAGGGCTAGGGGGAAATGGCAAAGTGACCACAATTTTGCCCATGTTGCCCACTCGTTTTCTCTCAGCTCTCGTAACCTTCTTTCCTGTAATGATAAAATGTATTGTAGTGTAAAAGGTATGTGTGTGAAAATTGCTGAGGGCTTAGAGCTGATGTAATAGCAGATATTCCACTTCTCCCGGAAGAGATCGGGAGTCTACTGCATATTGATAGCGGATCCCTGAGGCCCTCAAATTATTTACAATATCCCGGAAATCGAGCGAGACGCCCTATTTACACATGGTATTATGACGCGTCTTCGATGATCCGATCACAAGTGGCCAGCCAAAACACATTACCATTATACCTCGTATTATCAATGGTGATTAAAGATCGTTTCAGTGATGTTCAGATTTCGTTGAGACCCTCACCTCTTATTTCGCCACACTTCGACATCACTTTCCCTTTTGCTGCATGAATACTACTGAATGAGCGAACCTGTGTTACGCAGCTTACACACACACACACACACACACACACACACACACACACACACACATATATATATATATATATAGTGGACCCATGTAGACCCTTATGACTTAGTGTTAAAGGTGCAGTAAGCGATTTCTGAAAAATGTTGAAAGGGGATTGGACCAAGCACCAAAACAAACTTGTAGCCAATCAGCAGTAAGGGGCGGACACACTCATTAGGAGGGAGGTGCCTGTGTTGCATAGCGTGTTCATGAATTTGGGGGTGGAGCTATCAAGATAGGGGTGTGATCCTTTTGGGTAGGGGCGTGTTTACTCTGGTGATTTCAAATATCAACAGCGTTTCTCAGAAATCTCTTACTGCACATTTAAGGTCATTAGGACAAAAGAATTCTACGTAACAATGTGAATGCAAATGTAAATGCTTCTCCGCTCGATTTCACATATTGTTGCATTTGGAAAATGTTCATTATGCGTTGCTTTTTCAGTGTTTCCGCAAAGGGTGCTGCAGCAAACATTAATATAAACTAAAGTCTTCTTCTGTGGTCAGTTTTTTTTTCTTCAGATTAATTACTGTAGAACCAGTGCAAATGTTTGAAACTGTTGCTCTGTTTATAGTTCAGCTACTGGAATAATAGCACATTTTGCTTAATGGCACAAACAATTGAAGGTCCAATAATACCACAATAACTTAAGAACAGGACTGTGCTCTTCTTTTCACTTTCACAGAGTGTTTTGGAATAATAAGTAAACTCGTAAGTTTAAGTTTTAGCACATTCATTAGCCAGCATTGCCTCACACTCAAGAAATAGGGACAAAAGCTAGCCAGGGATTTTGACTCATAAAACAGTTTTCTTCACTTACTTGACATGACACATTTTCTGGAAGTTCACTTTTAAGTTTTCAAAACCCTACTGACCTCACTGGCTCCCTGGTTGCTGTATTAAAATATAATGTCCTTCTCAACTTTGCCTAGTCATCTGATGTTCTAGGGTTATGACAGACTTGATGGCATAATTACGGCCTTGCGGACACTAATGTTGGGTTTCATACACTATTGGGAATGAACTGGCTGGATTTGGGATGGAACATTGTTTTAACTCATATCCAGCCATACACAGCAACAAAAGAGGTTGTACATAATGTTGTTAGTCAGTAAGTGATCTTAACTTGACGCTGATGAGAACAGTGCATCTTTGTTACTATAAAAACACAGATGCAGTGTTTACTTCTTGAGAAGAAAGAGACACAAATCAAATCTGTGGACAGAAAGAAGACAACCAATGAATCAGCTCTTGGCTCCCTCTGGTTCTTCCAAAATTGAATAAAGCCCACGACTGTGTAAGCACCAGTGATCCCATTAGCAACTCAATGGGTAACGGATCTGAGTATCATGAATGGGCACGTTTTGTTCACACGGTCAACATAAGATGAATGTTCTCCAGTTTTGTATCTTTCCAATAGATTAATATGGGTCATTCTGACAATTTGGTGCCATTTAGGTTCCTAATATCTACAAGTTATAATGTTCTACTGATTAAGCCCAAAAGCCACCAAGTTAGGAATGACCTACAGTTGCATGAAATCCTGCAGACGTGATCTCACCGCAACTTGATCACAAGTCCACAAGGAAGATGTGAAATGCTAGCGTGCTAATGTTTCGCTAATGTTACAACTAGGTGCTCAAAAGTCCCTTTCTCCAGCATTCCAGCCCTGGGCCTCAGGATAAACAAAGTCAAAGATTTGCAAAGTGTAACTGGAGATGTACACCGAGTTGTTAGGGAGCGCTTTCCAAGAGAGATAAACATTTGCCTCAGTTTAGGTCCTTATTTGTCTCTCTCAGGAGTTTTCATAGAAAAAAGTGTGATGCTTTGCGAGATGAATGACCTTAAATTGATTATCCATACAGTTATCTCTACAAAACCAATATCTAAGAACACAGTGTCCATCAGATTCAATTTGTATCTCCTGTGTAGATGAAAAAGAGTGGGCAAAATGTTATTTTCTAATGGAGACATTTTGCTAAAATGTTTTGCTAAAATGTTTTTGTTTGAACTCACCATTATGGTGATGAGTGTTCCCTATGGTTGGGCACTTGGAACTTCAATTATATTATTGTAATTTTCCTCGTATTGATGCAGCGATGCAACAATAAATCACAGTTTTATGGTTTTAAAAGAAGGAAAGTAATAAATAGGTTGCTTTTAAGATCTGATCAAATCAATAACTAGTCTATTTTTCATGTCAAATAATGATCTTGCAATTGACCATGCTTGAGTCACAAACAGCATTCATTCATGCATGCCAAACACAACAATGGTAGCTATACTAAATCAAGAGTAAATCTAAAGTAAAGAACTCTTGTGTAAGTAACTACACATTTGTCAGTACAAAATACCATTCCTATGTCACTTTACTTCGTTTTTTACGTCAATTCACAATTGGTTTGCATGCTTTTTTTTAAGTAAGTCTAACTAGATTTTACAGTGTAGCGTTGTTACGTTTGTTACTCCCAACACTGAAGCCTACGTACTCGTGTGCAACAGAGGAAGAAGCTTTACAGCGAGTGAAATGAAATCAACACAGTATCACTTTCTGGTAATAAAGCCAATAATGCATTTAAAGTACACTCTGTGAAATAAAATACATGGCTCTTCTGTGGGTGTTTTGCATCTGGCTCGGTTCAAACACGTGTCTTTCTTCCCAGTTCTCTCAATTCCGCCCTTTCCATCCCTCTTTCTTGCTCCCTCAGCCCTCCCCGGAGGCCACTATAGCATCTGGGTTTGGAGTAACGCAATGACCGACCCCATACAAGGAACTTCCTGAAATGTCAGAAGGGCCATTTTTTTTGGTTTCTCTGCTTTATTGCCATCCACTTTTTTCAAATGGTAGTGGTGTTGATTTTTTGAGTGTGTGAGTGTGTCTCTGTTTGTTCCATCTTCTTCCTGTGTGTTCTTCAAGTCCCTGATCTGGAACACCCCCACATCTCCACAGTTTTGAGTCTATATCCCACTCATTGGATCCACTCCCAGATGGAATCCAGAATTTAGCTTCAAAGACACAGAATATATTATCGTCATCTACACCCTGAGAAACTTTCATTGTGTTTTGATGCTATCTTTGTTTACATTGCGCCATATGTAGCGGAATACACCTCCTCTCCTTAGCCTCAAACAATTCTGTCCTAGCAGGAGAGGGAAGTGTGGGCTTAATGCACAGGAAGACCTGAGGAAATGCTTTATTTTCCTCATTAAAACTGGAAGTGGTCCTGAGAGGTTTAAACTGCTCTTGAAACCTAAAGCCTTGAGCTCTAGATCCAAGAAGGATGATTCAGAGACGTCAAAATTACTTTACAAAAACATCTGCCTTTATTCTTGAAAGAAAAATAATACGCATGTGTTCATTTTTGTGCAATCCGTCTTCCAGATGGACAAATGAAACTTTCAACCAAAGTGGGGAAAAACTTGGGGTCACATGTAATGAAATTGGGGAAATAATCATCTAAATGAATGTTATCGTAATATGTTATTTTATACAGGGAGTTCCTAATTTAACCTGTTAATTTGCCTAATTTAACCTGTAAAATGCAATAAAAATATATTTTAAAAATGAATACATTTTATTATAAAACAATTATCATATTTGTGCAATTTTTGTTTTCTCACCTTCGTGTGATTAATTGTAATTAGTTGTATTCATAAATTGGCATATCATGTAAATTAATAAATAAAAAAATGACTTATACCGACTCGACTGTATGTATGTTCAGTTGAATGCCACACTAAAAAAGCCACACTGAATAAAATACACCGTTTTAATTTAATGTTACAGGTGCCTCCAAAGAATAAATAATGACTTATATAATTGCATTATAAATCATCTATCATTGCTGTTTCCTCATAACAGTGGATTTATTTTCGTGTAACTCAATTACATGATTTGAACAGCTAATGCCATTCCAGGTAATGACACTGCATCAACGGAAAATGATCTGTTCCATTTAGTCTATTTTATGTTGTCTTGGATTGTCTGTCTATTTTGCCTTAAAGATGCATTCAGTAGTTTGGTGCAAATTTTTTATGGAATATTGCAGTATTGATTATAAATGATTTATCCATACACGTCAAAAAAAGAAAATCATGTTCTCTCGTAATCTTGATTCAAAATTACTTCCCCTCCCTCTTGCAGCTCATCTCTTCCCTTCTTTGATGATGTGTTTACTGGCATGAGGGCGGGGCAACCTGTCACTCACATAAGATCGACCAATAGCAAACCACAACCATCCAATCAATTTCCCATGGACAAAATCAAGTCCCGCCCAACATTTTTTCTTGTTCAAGAAGCCGTTTTACGCCGATATACCTCACGACAGGAAAGAAAACACTATCGCAGCTTTTATTTCATGCCACCTACTTCCAACGAGATTCTGAAGTGTACATCTGATTGACACTTTACTATTCTAGGTCACTATTAGTAGGTCACATGACTGTAACAACATGGTGGATATACAGTAGTACGTTCAAATTTCATTCATACTAACCAAATGTAGTACCTATGCGATTTCAATATGTTTTTAATCAGCCATTGAGGAAGAGGGCTAGAATCTCAGATGACCATTTTTAAGCAGGAATTGTGTCATACTAACCACCCAAACAAGCCTTTTTTGAAGAATTTTGTAGTAACATGCTAAAGAAACAAAACACGCTCACACCCTCTTCAAGAAAGATCGTTTATAATGCGTGAGTAGACAGTAAATTACATTTTCTTCCGTATATTGCAACAAAATGTACATGACTAATGTTCTTCTTGGTTTTAACCCTGTAGTATGGATGCATGGGAACACTTAACACACATAATGAAGGACGTCCAGCACACCTACAGCCAGAGGCAAAAAGTAACACTCAAACAGTTACGTCATATGCAGAGAGGAACAGTATACCTACTGAAGTTTAGCCAGCCTAGGTAAAGCCTCACCTTAATATGGCACTGGGCCAGAAGGATTGCGAGAAGGAAGTGAGCTAACTCAATCTTTAACAACAAAACAAGTGACGTTACCTCTGGTCATAATTTCTTCATCACATGATAAAGTATCATCTATGTTAATGGAAAAACATCCTACTGTCTCATAGAGTCATGTGTTTTATGCAACATCCAGTGAAACCAACCAAAGTCATCTGTTCTAGAAGGCCTTCATTCTGCCTGGGACTGACACAGGAAATGAGTAACTCCATATCGGCCATCCTAGATAACACTGTTAAAGACACTGTTTATGAATTTATCTTGTCCGGTGTGTAGGCGATGGGTTGATGGCTTCACTCTGCGCTATGAAATGCACTGTTGCACTCATTGCAATGAGAGTATAGCAGAGCACAGGGAACCTGTTGTCTCACCCTCAGTTTTTCCTACTGAACTGTTTCTTATAACAGAGGCCCTCTTCTGTTCTTCAGAACTACTTG
Source organism: Leuciscus leuciscus (assembly GCF_965113295.1). Classification (NCBI taxonomy): domain Eukaryota; kingdom Metazoa; phylum Chordata; class Actinopteri; order Cypriniformes; family Leuciscidae; genus Leuciscus; species Leuciscus leuciscus. The sequence continues at coordinate 16,230,491 of NC_138730.1, read as the reverse complement.
CCTTTCGCCCTTTTGCAACATTATAAAAGTCTTTACTGTCAGCATCCTTGCTGTCTGTATTAATGAATGAATGCTTGCAAAATCTTGATGGGAGCATCCCTATAAATAATGCTACATGATAAAAAGTATCTGCCGATACTGCTTCTTATCGGTATCAGCCGATGCTGCTTCCTGTGATTGGTCTCAGCCGATACTGGTTCTTATCAGTATCAGCCGATACTGCTTCTTATCAGTATCAGCCGATACTGTTTCCTGTGATTGGTATCAGCCGATACTGCTTCTTATCGGTATCAGCCGATACTGCTTCTTATCGGTATCAGCTGATACTGCTTCCTGTGATTGGTCTCAGCCGATACTGCTTCTTATCGGTATCTGCCGATACTGCTTCTTATCGGTATCAGCCGATACTGCTTCCTGTGATTGGTCTCAGCCGATACTGCTTCTTATCGGTATCAGCCGATACTGCTTCTTATCGGTATCAGCCGATACTGCTTCCTGTGATTGGTCTCAGCCGATACTGCTTCTTAGCGGTATCAGCCGATACTGCTTCTTATCGGTATCAGCCGATACTGCTTCTTATCGGTATCAGCCGATACTGCTTCCTGTGATTGGTCTCAGCCGATACTGCTTCTTATCGGTATCAGCCGATACTGCTTCCTGTGATTGGTCTCAGTCGATACTGCTTCTTATCGGTATCAGCCGATACTGCTTCTTATCGGTATCAGCCGATACTGCTTCCTGTGATTGGTCTCAGCCGATACTGCTTCTTATCGGTATCAGCCGATACTGCTTCCTGTGATTGGTCTCAGCCGATACTGCTTCTTATCGGTATCAGCCGATACTGGTTCTTATCGGTATCAGCCGATACTGCTTCTTGTGATTGGTATCAGCCGATACTGCATCCTGTGATCGTTATTGGCTCCAAAAATCCTCTTTGGAGCATCCTTAGAATTTTTTTTGTCCATACCATCAAAGCCAAAGGGTTCCAATGTTGTTTTGGACCCCACTTACTTTCATTGTATGGTCAAACATTCTTTTAAAAACATTTCTTCTGTCTGTGTTCTGCAGAAGAAAGAATGACATGAGGTTGAGTGAATTACAACAGAATTTTTATGCTTGGGTGAACTTTCACTTTTAAATCCTTTTTAAGCAAGATGAAATGTGAGACTTTTGTCGTTCAGTTGTTTACAAGCTTTAGCTTTTCCTTCAAGAACAGACACGTTAAAGAATGCGCCCCAACAACCCAACAATAGCGAGTATCCTCCGTGATAAATCTCACCTGCTACGTCAACACCTCATCTCACGGTACAATACTAGTTTTGCTAAGAAGACTTGGAGGAGGGGTTTCTGTAAATGTGTTGTGCAGTTCATCCATTCAGTGTTTATAGAGAGAGGCTTTTTGCACTTGTGTGACTATAAAGCTCCATTCTTCAGCTCCTGGTCTCCTTGTCTCAAGCTGGCTCCTATAAACTGTCTCAACATACATTTATCTTGAAAGTGGAGTCTAGCTTATCCTAAAACTAGAAACAACTTTGACCTGAGGCTAGTTGAGTTGTTTGGCCTCTCTGTTATCTAAGCCTATTAAAGAACTGAATTGCCACCCACACAACAACCCTTTCTACCACTGACATTGCACCATATATGCCTAACTAATGCAGTGGTTCTCAACTGGTTTGACCATGAACATGTGGTGACCCAGCACAGCACCAAAAGGTCTTTCAAATCCACATCGAAAGTATTAAAATCACCATGAACTTCACATAATAATGTGAATAATAATATGTTTTAATCACATTTTGATTTGTTTTTTTTCCCCCATCAAATCATGAAGCTATGGTCTAAGCTGTATTTTATTTCACCTTTTGTTCACAGTTTTACCCTGCAGTTATTCCTTAAAGGGATAGTTCACCCAGAAATGAATTCTAAAAGTAATTTACTTAGCCTCCCTCAATTATGAATTTCTTTCTTCTGCTCAACACAAAAGAAGATATTTTGAAGAATGTCGGTAACCAGACAGTTGACGGGCCCCATAGTATTTTATTTCCATACTATGGAAGTCAATGGGGTACATCAACTGTCTGGTTACATTCTTCAAAATATCTTCTTTTGTGTCCAGCAGAAGAAATACATTCATGCTTGATTAAAAAGGAAAATTTTCCACCACCACCACAGTTGAAGACCACTGCAATTTAGTATTGTATAGTGATGGAAATATTGAGGATAAAGTAATGAAAGAATTAAGGAGGAAGAAGAGAAAGGACTGTAGTAGAACATACCAGAAGCCATGAACACATCACTGTTGATTCATTGTTTTGTATTTGTATTGAGGTTACTTTTTTCTGTTATATTTGTCTTATCTAACGTTTTGAATGATAATTTCTTTCCAATGAGTGGGAATTCCCATCACCCTTTCCTAATCAAGATGTCTTAGAAAGTCACTTTTGAAATGACTGGATCTGTCTTCTGTTGCACAATAACTTAATTATTACTTATGCAGTAATGCAATTATTCACAATTTTACAGTCTGATGCATCTATTAGTGGAAACTGCCAAGATGTTGGTCTCATAGGGGATATCTTGTGGTGCAAAATAGGGGTTGTTGATACAAATTTTGTCATTAATCATTGATGCCTCACAGTTTTATCAGTTTTGATTGCTGCTTTTTTCATAATGGTGTCTCTGCAGCAATATAGACCAAATGAGGAAATGTAGTAGTTATTTTTTCCCAGATGAGTGTGTGAGAAAGAGTAAGTTCTCGTAGCATTCATACGAGCTCTCTCTTTGCCACAAGCACTATTTTTCTTGGCCCACCGCATAGTATTTCCTTTGCCGCTCAGAGCACTTAAAACAAACGCCCACCTACACTGAATTCTGATTGGTTCATTAGCTGCAAAAGACACCTACATGCCTCAGATTGGCTCTGGCTCTAGCATTTGCATTCACAGATGATTTATTACAATCATTTTAGTCTTTTATTTGTATTTAATAAAGATTTTGGAAATGGCTTGGCCAGAGCCTAGACCTAAATTCAAGTGAAAACCTGTGGTTTGACCTGCAAATTGCAGTCTACAGACACACTCCATCTAATTTGTGTAATTGGAACAAATTTGCATTGCAAAATGGGCTAAAATTCCACAAATGTGAAATAAACAAGAAGGCTGTGTACAGTATAAAGCTTTTTATTCTCAACCAAGACTTACAAAAAAAAAATACAGGAAAAACAGTAATATTGTGAAATATTATTACAAGCAAAAGAACTGTTTTTGACAGTTTAATGTTTTTAAAAATATATATATACTTAATTCCTTTGATGGCAAAGCTGATCATCCTTCAGAAATCATTTTAACATCTCGATTTGGTGCTCAAGAATATGTATCATATACATAATTCACCTGCTATATTGCTAAATATACCTTATTTTCCATATAAACAGACAGATATACCAGTATGGCTTCTCTTGAGACTCCTCTGCTTCAGAGCGGGGTCATAGTTAATGATATGCTAAAGCTCGTCCTGTACGATGTGAAGAAACATTGGAGATTTCAAACCTCATTTTTGAGACCGTCTTTGGTTCACTGCAGTTTTAAAGAGAAAATACTCAGCAATAGTGTTGACTTATGAATTTACACATGGTTTGTCTTAATTCATATTAAAAACGTCACAGACATATAATCAATCAACATTAAAAACTTTGATATATTTGAGGAAACTGTAATTTGTTTAAAGAATTCTTTGATAAATAGAAAGTTAAAAAAACAACAATATTTATTTTGAAATAGAAATATTTTGTAACATAGCCTAATAAAAATCACTTGTGATCAATTTAATGCATCTTTTCTCAATAAAATTATTTTAATTTAATTTAAAATATCTTACTGACCCCATGTCTTACTGTATTATTGAATGAATAAAACTGATTCCAATGTGTTTCAAAGTATGTTCAAAAATAATTTGGTTGGGAGGTTTAATGGATAAACAAATTGCAAAAAGAAACCAAAAGCATTTTTGCTTCTATTGGAATTTGAGTTTTATTATTATGCTTTTTTCCATGAAGGCCTCAGTGGATTGAATTGTTCTTTCTCTCTGTGTGTTTAAGTGTGTCAGGGAGCGAACAACAAACTGACCCTTCTGGGAACAGTGGATGACCATTATCAGATCCTGGTGAAAATGTACAGCAACTGCACCGTGGTTCTGGAAAACCTGGAAATCACATATATGACAGAAAAACACGACTTGTCTTTTCTCAGGGTATGATATATATATGTGTGTTTACAAACACTACGTTCAGTGCTATTTTAGTGTTATCTTACTGTTTGGTTATTGTAAGTCATCTATATACCAATGTTTTATTATATTTTGTATTTTACGACAGATGCCTCAACAATATTTAAATCATGCAGTATAACAACTCTTTATATAGTATTAGTGTTGGATGTTAGTGAGCTTTATGTTTAATGTTTCTGATTTTTAGAGCATCCAAGAAGTTGGTGGGTATGTTCTTATTGGGATCAACTCTGCTCCCAGCATTCCCCTTGAGAATCTGCGCATCATTCGTGGCCACTCCCTTTATGATGAAAAATTTGCCTTGGCCGTCCTACTAAATTCCAACATCAGCATCGGACAAGGCGTGAACCAGTTACCACTGACTAGCTTAACTGGTATGTGGTTATATAAAAGTGTTCTTTGTCCTAGTTTTTTTTTTTCTTCCAAATGAGAATAACACATGCTTCTACTAACTGACCTGTGTGTCTTTTGCACATTTGTTTTGTAGAGGGAATAACATTCATTAATCTCCATGCCTAGTGCTGAAAGTTATATTTGGAAAACAATAATAGACCTAAATTTCAACTGTCACTCTAAGTGAAGTTCGTCACACAGTACATTAATGCATTGTTCAAACACTGTAATTTTCCCTCCTAGAAATACTGAAGGGTGGAATAAAATTTACCAGTAACAGTCATTTATGTAATGTGGAGACCATCCAGTGGACTGATATTCTGAACATGAAGAGCCAGCCTACAATCATAGAGCCGAAACCAAACTTGGCTAGATACTGTAAGTCCCTCAAGATTATTATTATTCTTTTTAAAATATATACACACATATTAAATGGTACTAATTAATTTTGCACGTTGATTAAGAATGTTCTACTCTTCCTCCCGCAGGTGAGAAGTGTGACCCAATCTGTCACAATGGTTCCTGTTGGGGCCCTGGCCCTCAAAACTGCCAAACAAGTAAGTGGTCCTAAACTACTCGAGTATCTGAATTTGAATGTTTTTCCTACTTTCAGGCTTTTTAGTAAATTAGTGAAAACATTCTTTGTAGAAGTGTTTAAAAAAAAAAAGAAACCTTTTAAAAGCTAGCAACTGGGAACACATATACTTACTACATACACACTACTATTCTAAAGTTTGGTTCTGAAAACAGTTTATTTGAAGATTCAATCTCTCTAAACACTGCCTTTCTGATATCCTACTCTGCTCTGATTGGTCAGATGGCTCAGTCTGTTGTGATTGGTCTACTTTGCTCTGATTGGTCAGATGGCCCAGTCTGTTGTGATTGGTCTACTCTGCTCTGATTGTTCAGATGACCCAGTCTGTTGTGATTGGTCTACTCTGCTCTGATTGGTCAGATGACCCAGTCTGTTGTGATTGGTCTACTCTGCTCTGATCGGTCAGATGACCCAGTCTGTTGTGATTGGTCTACTCTGCTCTGATTGGTCAGATGACCCAGTCTGTTGTGATTGGTCTACTCTGCTCTGATTGGTCAGATGACCCAGTCTGTTGTGATTGGTCACTGCTTACAGCTCATGTCAGAAACAAATTGTTTTTGTTTTTTTTGCTCATTATCATATCTGAATTTCATCTCTGGAGGCTTCCTAAACGCTTGATAAACAGTTGTGTGAACAGGAACAATGGAATCCGTTTTTCCGTTTCATCCTTTTTTGGATTTGCTTTTGCAGCGCAGAAAGCAGAAAACTTTTTGACATAATTAACTACATGAAATACAGGGAGTAGACGTTGTTCACGGGCATCCAATGAAGACCATAGACTGGCGTTATTCAAATTTGCTACATTGTTATGTGGGTATGTAACAGGAAGTGAGACAGGAATTGCTGACAACTCGTTTCAGCAGCTCAGAATCGATTGTTGTTTTTATAGGAGACAATAACTTTATTTGTCGTGCACTGTGCTCTTTAAAACTTTGCAGACCTTTTACTGTTGTCACCCTGGGTTATTGCAAGGAACACATACGACAAAGGAGATTAGAACAGGGAACAGACTTTAATGATAAATCCACAAACGCATAGCTTCAACATTTACGTAAACGAGATTGCACGAGTAACTGAAAAAAACAGGGAGTATAATAATTCATATATATGTATATCTATATACAGTACACACATTCACCCAAAATGTTGCATGGTTGAAGCATTTAAAAAAATACAACAAAATCAAAAACAGGAAACTTTTATTAGGCAAGTTATTTAGGCAAGTTATTTAGGCAACTAGAAACACTTTGTGGTTCTTAGACTTTAAATTGTTAACCCAGCACAACATTTAACCCTTGGTTATCTTAAACCTGGGTTATCTTGTTTCATGCTGTACTGGTTAGTAATGCACAATGACACTGCAAAATGCAGTTAATTGACAGTTTTGGGATTTCTGTAAGGATTTCTGCTTTTTGAGTATTTGTTTTTTAAATGCTCCTCTTTAGTTTGTTTAGTTGATCCTTGACTTATATTTCACGACTGCCGAAGAACACTACTTGACCCCTACTTGTCAGTTAGCATTTCTTCTCTCTCTGAATCTAGTGACTAAGGTGATCTGTGCGGAGCAGTGCTCGGGCAGGTGTAAGGGACTCAAACCTATGGACTGCTGCAATGAACATTGTGCTGCTGGCTGCACTGGACCCAAACCAACCGACTGCCTGGTGAGAAACACACGTGTGCAGATGCGTTAGATTCATTTCCCAACCATTTATTGTTTGCTCATTTATCATTTACCACATACTGTATGCTATATGTGAGCGGAAATACAGTTAGTTAATTATTGGTATTTATGAACTGAACTAGTGTGAATAATAATAGCAGTATGACTCAACATGTGAGAAATTCACAGCCACTTGAATGTGTTAATAAAAACTAAAGTAACTGTTTTCTATTTGAATATATATTAAAATGCATTTTATTCCTGTGATCAAAGCTGACTTTTCGGCATCATTTCTCCAGTCTTCAGTGTCACATGATCCTTCAGAAATCATTCAAATATGATGATTTGCTGCTTAAGAAATATTTCTTATAATTATCAATGTTGAAAAAGTTGTGCTGCTATATATTTTTTTAGAAACCGTGATACTTTTGTTGAATAGATATTTAAAGGAGCAGCATTTTTTTTTTTTATAGAAATCTATAGAAATCTTTGTTACAGTCCTGTTTCGCATGTACATACTATGTACTTATTATAGCAATAACTATAACTGGGTTTAACTATAGGTACTAACCTTGAACCTTCCCCTAAACCTAACCTTAACCCATGTAGTTACCTTAAATTACCAGTACTTTCATTTTAAATCTTGTTACTGTCACTTTTGATCAATTTAAAGCATCCTTGCTGAATAATCAAAGTATTCATTTTTTTTTGTTAAAAACTTTTTAACTATAGTGTACTATAACGTATATAAGCCTTTGAAAAAATACAAGAAACCTTTTAGAAGTTATTTAGCGGCTGGAAACATTTGTTACAGTGAAACATTTATTACAGATGAAGTGCACAGCTGCAGTAAATGTAACCTCAAGGGCAATGATTTCGGACTAGTTGCCTCATGGGAAATGCTGTTTGTTTTCTGCAGGCCTGTAAGGACTTCCAGGATGAAGGGACATGCAAGGACGCATGTCCACGGCTCATGCTCTACGACCCCAACACCCACCAGCTCGCTCTCAACCCCCACGGGAAGTACAGCTTTGGGGCAACTTGTATCAACAAATGCCCACGTAAGGCCAGGCTGAAGTCAGAATGAGACACGAATCTTCACTCTGTTATTTATTTAATTTTTTTCACTTGAAACACACAACCAGATTCTAATTATATCTTTCATGCAAATTCAAAGCTGTTAGGTCTTGAATTCTTGCATTCTGGAGATTAATGTTTTAGGTGTTCAGGGTTAAAATATAAACAACACAATCCAGGTAAAGAGAATCACTCTCGTGTGGAGCGTGAGCCTGCAACTCAAACTCTGGTTTCTGAATAACATCTCAGAAAGCAGGATAACTATGACAGAATGATTTGACGCATTAGGATTGTGTTTGCTGGTTGGTTGTGGGTAACGACTCTGGAATGACTGATGGTTTGATGTTTTTCTCAGATAACTATGTCGTGACAGACCATGGGGCATGTGTGAGAACATGCAGCCCTGGCACCTATGAGGTGGATGAGGGTGGAGTTCGGAAATGTAAGAAGTGTGATGGCCTGTGTCCAAAAGGTACAGTTGAGACTGCCGGTCAGGTTCGACAACAAGATGGGTTTTTTTAAGTGGAAAGATTGTTTGTCTGTTTGTTTTCTCTCTCTCTTTTTTTTTTTTTTTTTTAGTTTGACAAACACATTAGTCTTGTTTTAGTTGCATTTACAACTGTATTCTAATATAATTTAAAATATATAATTAAAACTATGTAGAAGGAATAAAAACGACAATCCATTGCAGTGTCTGTTAGTGATCTGTCCTTCCGTAGTATTGCATGCCAACTATTGTAACTAAGCTTTTCCAACAATACAGTCAACATATAGCCATGATGTGTTGTATTTCAATCAAATTAAATAAAAAACACACGTGTGTGTGTGTGTGTACAATATCGTTCAAAGGTTTGGTGTTCTTTTAATGAAAGAAGTCTCTTATGCTTAGCAAGGCTGCATTTATTTAATCAAAAATATTATTACAAGGTAAAACTTATTTAACTTGTAAATCATTTATTCCTATGATGTCAAAGCTGAATTTTCAGCACTATTCCAGTCTTCATGATGTCGCACGAAACATTTATTATCATTATCAGTTTTTAATACAGTTGCACTGCGTAATGTTTTTGTGGAAACGGTACATTTTGTTCAGGATTCTTTGATGAATAGAAAGTTCATGAAAGTTTATGAGAACAGCATTTATTTAAAATATTAATATTTAGTAATTTTATAAATGTCAATTTTAATCAATTTAATATGACCTTGCTAAATAAAAGTTTTATACTGGCTCAACATATTTAATTATTTAATTTCTTTAAATTAAATGTTACCCCAAACCATTTAAACTTGTCATAATTCGATTTTTAAGATAATTCAAAGCATAAATTCAGTCAAGTTTTTACTGGTAGCATAAGTACTGAATTTAGTTTTGCCTTTAGGGCTAGTTATTCACCTAAGAAAGGAGTTGCAGTTAATTTTTAATGTGTGTTCTAACAACCCTTTAGTTTGCAATGGGCTTGGAATGGGGCCTTTGTCCAATGTCCTGTCAATCAATGCCACCAACATCGACTCCTTTGAGAACTGCACAAAAATCAGCGGAGGTGTTGCAATCCTCACCACAACATTCAAAGGGTGAGAATGATATTTTACATTCTCTGATAACAAAGAATGGACTGCACAATGCTGAGTGCCATTGTATGTTGCTTAAAGACATCCTTCAAATATTTTTGGTTACACTTTATTTCGATAGTCCACTTTAGACATTCCTCTAACTATTAGTAACTTTTCAACTACATGTCATCTAAATCTCATTAGAGTATTAGACTGTTAGTTTGGGGATTGAGCTAGTAGAATAAGTTGACATGTAGTTTATAGTTATTGACAAGTTATTTATAGTCAGTAGAATATCTGTAAGGGAGCATTTAGTGTCAGCAGATATTAAGCAGACAGTCTACTAATACTAACTAAATACTAATACTCTAATGACAGGTCTACTTGACAAGTAGTTGCAAAGTTACTTATAGCTAGAGTTGGGTATCATTTGAATATTAGCGATTCTGGTTACTGATTCCGATTCTTAATGATTCTCATTTCGATTAAAATTACAAAAATATTCATTCAAGATCAGTTAGTGATTTTCTTTTTCTTTTGTTCTTTGATTAACATTAATGGCACAGACAGCAGCAGGAATATTAGGCTGCTGTTACTTTAAGAGCTGCATGGATCCATTATGCTGATATTATACAATATACTGTTTTCTTTCTCAACCGTTTATGTTTACAAAAGACAAAACCGACGAAGATATTTTAACATAATTTTGAGTGTATTTGTCTGTTCAAGCGAAAGAAGATGGGAAATAGAACTCAATTCAGTATTCGCACACTGTATGAGAGGCGGGTGCCTGCGCTTTGGATGCGTAACAGCGCACAAGTGCTGAATTGAGTTTCTTTCGCGTCTTCTAGTGCTTGAATGGTTTGAAATCACATTAAAATTTGCACACAGAAATCGATAAGCGGAATCGAAATGCGTGTCTTATTGAATCCCCGGTTCTTGGAAACTTGGTATCGGTTCTCGATATCCAACCCTACTTATAGTCAGTAAAATGTCTGTTGAGGACCATCAGACAGTCTACTAATATTCTAATGAGAGTTAGTTGACATGTAGTTGCAAAGTTTTATTTAGTAGAATGTCTAAAGTGGAAATCGAAATAATGTTACAATATTTTTTTGCCATTTGCTTAGCATTTCGATTGTGTGATTGAGGCAAATTTTCCACAAACTCTTTGATATCAATCTGCTTATGGTGACGTTAGGATTTGACAATCATTTTGTTTTTGATTACCAGAAAGAAAGTAATTTTTATTTTTTATTATTGCAGTGACCAGCATACTAAAACTCCAGGACTGGACCCAGCCAAGCTCAACGTGTTCAGAACTGTAAAAGAAATCACTGGTGAGAATGCAGTGGTTTAATATTGGACATTATAATGGTTAAAATGGTGTATCATGTAGGGGACCTTGAGTGTTCATAAACTTCCTCTTCACCCAACTCAAAGGCTACCTGGTGATTCAGCAGTGGCCGAAAAACATGTCATCCCTCAGCGCCTTTGAAAACCTTGAGGTCATCCGTGGACGGACAAAACAGCAGTAAGTCAATAAAAAATACTGTAGTCCTCAAAAGGGGCTTTCGCACCGGGTAGTTCAAGGTACTTATTTATATGAACTAGCCACCAGGGTGGTTCCCCGAGAACTAATGGTTCCGCTAGGGTCATTTTCCTGGTTGCATTCGCAACGCCCGTAGGCAGTGCCGTCGCAGGTGGGGTGCGAGGCCCTGTGCGAACTTGAAATGCGAGGCCCTGCTCTTTGATGTGTGGATGCACAATTGCGCATGAATAACAGTCACACGGACTTAGCTGTTGTTCTAGTTCTATTGCACGCATAATCTCGCTGCAATACGTTTTTATCAAGTAGAATAATACAGCATAATCATGCACATAGTCTCAGCTATGACTATTATTTATTTCATTGTGCTATTTATTTATAACTGTGCAACGAGTGGCTTTAAATCAAGTCAGCTCGAGAATTTGTGTGAATTCATACATAGATCCGCTTACGACACAGATATCTTAATGGTCCAGGCGTAGAACTTTCGCCAAGCGTGTCAGAGGTTCTGGGTTCAAATCCGCTCTCGTATAGTTTTTTTTTATTTTTTATTTTATTTTTATTCTTTTTTGTTTTTTATCAAAACCGATTATGTTCATCAGTGGTTGTATCAAGCAGGGACACGAGTATCCGCAACGGATTGAAGCGCGCGTCCAAATGAAGACAGTGCGGCGTGTGCGCGAGCCACACGAGAAAACACTGTATCAGCGCCACTGATCGCAGCTGCAACGAGCACTTTGATCACTTAAAAAAACACATTTCAGCGATAGATTTTCTCTTATTTAAAAAAAAACGAACGAAATGAATGCTCTTCCAGTTAACTGGAGATGTTTTATTTATTTGTAGAATTGTTACATTCGTGCCGCGAGATGTTTTAAAAAGTGGTGAGAAAAAAAAGAAAGAAAAAAAAAACCAGCAGGATTGCGAGGTCCCCTATTGGCGCGAGGCCCTGTGCGGTTGCACAGTTCGCACAGTCTATGCGACGGCCCTGCCCGTAGGAACTCTGAAGTGACGTAAGCCGCGCTTGTTGTTGTGACTTTTATTTTGACTGCACTGAGAACGCCAGAGCCTGAGCAAACAGCACTCCCATTCTCCGTCTTCATTAGTTTACGATCAGTTTAACAGTCCTGTCTAATATGTTATTAGATAGATCTGTTATACAAAGAAAGTAGACAGTATATGAAAAAGTATTAGCGTTTGCTGTGTGGTTGATGTCACTAGCTGAGCAGAAATACATAATCATGTTTCACTTGGTCACTTGCGTTGGATTTTCTCCTTAGCGTAAAGGTTGAGAGCTCCATGTTTTCCATGTTCGTAGAGTTAGTTTCTGGAGTAAATATATAGGCTAAAATCTTTGTTTACAAAGCTTTTTTTTAAATGGCAGGTCCTGGTGTTTCACGTGCGTTTGGCCAATCAGCGTACATTTTCATTTACATTTACATTTATTCATTTAGCAGACGCTTTTATCCAAAGCGACTTACAAATGAGAACAAATAGAAGCAGTTAAACTAACAATAGGACAACAATATGCAAGTGCTATGACCCTTCCCAGTTTAATCTAACGCAGTATACAGTATGTACTTAAAAAAAAAAAAAAATAGATATAGAATAGAAGATAAAGTGTTAGTACTAATGGATTGAGTGTTGCCGAAAAAGATGCGTCTTCAGCCGTTTCTTGAAAATGGCCATGGACTCAGCTGCTCTGGTTGAGTTGGGCAGGTCATTCCACCAGCAGGGAATAGACCAGGTAAAGGTCAGAGAAAGAGATTTTGTGCCTCTTTGAAATGGCACCACAAGACGACGTTCACTTGCAGAGCGCAAGTTTCTGGATAGCACGTAAGTCTGAAGTAATGAGTTTAGGTAAAAGGGAGCAAAGCCAGTGGTTGTTCTGTAGGCAAACATCAGTGACTTGAATTTGATGCGAGCGGCAACTGGCAACCAGTGCAATTTTGTGAGGAGAGGAGTGACGTGTGCTCTCTTCGGCTTGTTAAAGACCACTCTAGCTGCAGCATTCTGGATCAGTTGCAGAGGTTTGACAGTGCAAGCTGGAAGACCAGCCAGGAGAGCATTACAATAGTCCAGTCTGGATAGAACAAGCGCTTGGACAAGGAGTTGTGTAGCATGCTCTGATAGGAAGGGCCTGATCCTCCTAATGTTGTATAAGGCAAATCTGCAGGATCGGGCAGTTCTAGCAGTGTGGTCTGTAAAGTTCAATTGATCAACAATCACAACTCCAAGGTTCCTGACTGACCTTGATGGAGTTATGGTTGACGAACCCAGCTGAATGGAGAAGTTGTGGTGTAGTGTTGGGTTGGCCGGTACCACAAGCAGTTCTGTCTTCGCAAGGTTAGTTGAAGGTGGTGGTCCTTCATCCAGCCAGAAATGTCTGTCAGGCAGGCTGATATGCGAGCAGCAACCGTCGGATCATCAGGCTGGAATGAGAGGTAGAGTGTCATCAGCGTAGCAGTGATAGGAAAAGCCATGTTTCTGAATCACAGATCCTAGTTATGACATGTAGATGGAGAAGAGAAGTGGTCCAAGCACTGAGCCCTGAGGCACCCCAGTAGCTAGATGTTGGGTCTTAGACACCTCACCCCTCCACCACACCCTAAAGGACCTACCTGAGAGGTAAGACTTGAACCATTGGAGTGTGGTTCCCGAGATGCCCTTCGTCTTTAGGATTGACAGGAGGATCTGGTGGTTAACTGTGTCATAGGCAGCAGACAGATCCAGCAGGATGAGAACTGAGGATTTGGAAGAGCTTCAATTACCGAGAGCAAGGCAGTCTCAGTTGAGTGTCCGCTTTTGAAACCAGACTGGTTGTTGTCCTGGAAGTTGTTCTGTGTAAGAAAGGAAGATATATGGTTGAAAACAACGTACACGTCACTAACGTCACTGGTAGTTCCTATAGTGCTGGGTTTGACCCAGTAGTAGGAGCTAATTTAGTTCCCCCTAATAAGGCATTCCTAGAACTAAAATCATTCCCAGTTCCTGTGGTGCGAACATGCCAAAAAGCAGTCACTTCCGCCATTAGTTCTAGGAACTACGAAACAGTTCCTCCGGTGCGAAAGCCGAAAGCTTAAATATGTTGGCAGTCTCAGATAATTTTGACGGATTACGACAACTTACATATTAGCCAGCTGCTCCTAAATTAATCACTTTTTTGAGTCTGTTTTGCATATACAGAACCTCCATCTTTCTCTCCTGCTCCCACAGAGGTACATTCAGCTTGGCTGTCACCAAAACTAAAATCACACACATCGGCCTGCGGTCTCTGAGGGAGATCAGTGATGGTGACGTGCATATCTCTACGAATAAGAATCTCTGCTACACCGGCCCTGACCAGTGGGAACGCCTCTTCAAATCTGAATCCCAGACTGCCAAAATATCAGGAAATGCTGATGCTGCCATCTGCGGTAAATTAATTATCACAATAACACCTGTCAAAGAATTTCAGTTTAGTTCACCCCAAAAAATTACAATTCTGTTGAAAGTATACTCACCCTTGTGTCATTCCAAGCTTGCACTGTATGTGGCTGTCTTTATCAGTGAAGCACAAAAAGAGAATTTTTAAAGAATATTCACACAATCCTTTTCCAAATGCTGTTCATACTGATTTGTCAAGCTCAAAAAAGCACACAAAACATAAAAGCAGTCCAGTCAACTTCTGCATTTTATTTTATTCCAAGTCTTCCCTTGTGAAAAACAAGTGCACTTAATTGTATAGATCATACAGAATTAACAAAAATGTGCTTAACATCAAATAATTAATTATGCTATTGATTAATATTGCCATGAATTTCAAAGGCCCAACAATAAACAAATGACATGGAAATAGAATAGAAATAGAAAATGTTGTATTCATATTAGCCAAACCCTTGTGCAAAATAAGTGTGCTTAATTGTATTAAATGTAAATAAAACGTGTGTGGGTGTATGTGTGTGTATATATATATATATATATATATATATATATATATATATATATATATATATATATATATATATATACATATATATATATGCAAAAACTTTTCATTGAAGTAAAATAATTGAAAGTGGGGGGCAAATCACATTATGCTTTCTCCAAAACACGCTGGCCATAATTATTGGCTCTTTTTGCCACCTCTTTTTGCCAGTTTTCTTTTATAATGCCTGATGAGTTTGGAGAACTCCTGACAAGAGATCAGACACCATTACTTCATACAGAATCTCTTTCACATGTTGGTGCTTCTTCTCTTCAGTTCACCCCACTCATTTTCTATAGGGTTCAGTTTAGGGGACTGGGACGGTCATGGCAGAAGCTTCATTTTGTGCTCAGTTACCCATTTTTGTGTTGATTTTGATGTTTGTTTTGGACCGTTGTCCTGATGGAAGATCCAACCATGGCCCATTATAAGATTGGAAATAGGTTCCAAGGTGCAAGCCCTGAAATTTTTTTTTTTTTTTTATCTCTGGTCAAGCTTTAAAAACGCAAACCTGTGAAAACGCTGACGGCGTGCACATGTGTATTACGCATTCAGTCTATAGGTATGCGCGTTTGAAGTGCAGGCGTGTAGTCTTTCTTTACAACTTGACCTCAACAAATGACTTAAAAATGTATGTTATGAAAAAACATATTAAAAAGTACTTTCAAATAATACAATAGTAATTAAATAAAAGGTCACTTAATTGAGTACAATTTCATTACTGGTACTTAACACACTTAAGTACAATTTTAAAAAGTGCACTTTGTAAATGTCAAATCAAGGTACATTTGATATCTTATTTGAATGTGTGTTACAGCGAATCAGAGCAGCACATGTGATGAGATGTGCACGACTGATGGCTGCTGGGGTCCTGGTCCCACTATGTGCTTCATCTGTAAGCATTACAGCCGTAGAAAACACTGTGTGGCTTCCTGTAACCTCCTGGCTGGGTGAGTGAGACTATTATGCCTTCTCAGTTGATACTAGGGGTTGAACGACTTCAGATTTTTTGAAGTCGACTGTTATGACATCAAAGTCGAGTCGACGTTGACTAGTCACTCACGTCATTCATAAAAACACAAGAGATGGGACTGCTTTGCAACATGCCCCAATTTGCTATTTATTAGCAGAAAATGATACAGATGCTGACAGACAGTTCATAATATGTTGCAACTTAACGGTAACAATGCAACAATAACTCCCGTTTTAGTGCAAAATTTTTTTAGTGATGCATTATGCCATTTATGCAAGATGGGCTGTAAGTAAGCTGTCACAGTCCTGCTCATTCACAGTTTTTACTTTTCGATCATGGTTTGCATGTTTAGTGAAGTTTCTAATTGACCGTTCGCAAATACCCTCCCCGTTACTGTTGCTATGTCCGACACAGTGAAATATACATCGCGGAGCAGAGAGGACACTGACGTGCTGACAGACAGGACAGAGCAGGTTACTTTTAATATGTAAACAAAGTCTCAACTTTCATATTTGGTCATTTTATAAAGAAATTTAAACAATAAATACCGTTTTGTGGCTCTTTAATGTGTCTGACAGATCGCTGTAGAACCTCTTAAAGCTGCTCGTGAACCGATCATCTCTTCCTTCTAGTTAATTTATAGCATCAAATAAACATGAATATACATAAGAAGGAATGTTGTTTTAACTTCAGAAAGACGTCAGTATACTCCGTTATTCAAGTTCAAATCCTCCAACGTTAATCTACTAACTCTCCTGACTGCTTTGTCGGACAGAAATGGCGGATTATGATTGGTCAGATCGCCTGTCAATCAAACTCCCTGCAAAGGGTAAATTTACTGCTGTCGAAATGATTTGCATTCCTCACTTAACATTAGCGGATGCCTTTTCAGATGAGTGTGCATTGCACTTGTACTTTTGTTGTACTTCAGGACAGACTTACTTTCCAAGTGACATTTTTACAAGCTTCATCTTTAGTTATTTCCACACACTTGATGGTGACAATCATAGTGTCACATGATCAACGCGACTAGTCGACGTCAAGCTTAAAGGGCATTGCATTAAGGTCGACTAGTCGACTAATCGACTAGTCGGTTCAACCCCTAGTTGATACATGTTCAAACTCGAAATAACAAGTGACCAGGTCTCTTAAAGTCCCCCTGTAGTCTATAATTTATCCCTTAAAACTCATCTTTGATCAACAAAATTACATATTTAAATGCTTGTTCCTTGAGTTTTTTTTATTTATTCATGCCTTAAAATAGCTTGACTGTAACTCTACACCCTTTCCTCATTTAGTATATGCGGTTCTATGAATATGCAAATTAGTCCCGCCTCCACTCACTCACACCAGCTCGGAGATCCACGATCACACGTTGACCTGATTGGTTACAAGGTAGTTTGTGACGTCAGAAACACCAGCGATTTCAAACCGCGTTTTTGAGACTGTCTTTGGTTCACTGCAGTTTTAAGGAGAAAATACTCAACAATGATGTTGACCTATGTACTTGCACATGGTTTGTCTTAAAGCATATTAAAAACACCACATAGACATATAAACAACATTAAAAACATGATTTTCACCAAAGGGGGACTTTAATGCAAACACCTAATTAAAATTCTCTCATCATCTGACATTCCAGATGCGTATTACTTTCCTTCTTCTGCTGAACACAAAGAAAGAGAGAGAAATATTTACACTGTCACAATGCAAGTGAATAGTGACCGAAAATGTGAAGGTCCAAAAATAACATTAAGGCAGCATAAAAGTGTTGTGATTTGTGTGGACGGACAGATAATATAAAAATCTCTATAAAATGATCAACTCAAATCAGGATTGATTAATTGATGGATGGATGGATGGATGGATGGATGGATGGATGGATGGATGGATGGATGGATGGATGATCGATTGTGGCCAGCTTTCTTTTTTTTTGGTCTATTATTGAGAGGATATTATATTTATTGAGAGGAATGTAGAAATAGGACAGGAAATGTTGGGAGAGTATCTGAAAAACTATTTAGTGTATTTGAACTTTTGGTGTTAAGTGATTATTTGGATATATCAATGATGATTTAAACTTAGCACATTTTTGTCAATATAGTGATCCTCGTGAATATGAGGTCAACAAAACGTGTATGGATTGTGACCCTGAATGTCTGGTCAAGAACGAAACTCGGACCTGCACCGGCCCTGTAAGTATCAAACCAAACCTACAGCACCACATGTTCTGCTAGATGCCCGTGAACAGTGTTTATTCTTATATTTGAAATAGCTGATGGCAGCATACCAGTCTCTCAAACCAGTGTTTTGTGTCCCAGTAGTGTCCTGGAGACACATCATTAAATTCACATCACTAGAAGACTGTGGAAAAGTTGCTTGTTTCCATCTAATTTCCAACTTTTGTCCAGGGACCCGACAAATGTACATTCTGTGCCAACTACAAAGATGGGCCGCACTGTGTCCCACGCTGCCCGCAAGGCGTACCTGGAGAGAAAGACATACTCATTTGGAAATATGCTGACGAGAATCGCGTGTGCCAGTCCTGTCATGAGAACTGCACACAGGGGTGAGAGAGGCTTCATATACGATGCTTTCATTTGAATGTAATGACATGAAACGATCATTTGGGACTGCAGAATGTACTAGTTGTGATTTGTTGGATTTTATGTTTTGCATTGCAGATGTACTGGGCCTGATCTGAAAGACTGCAAAGATTTCAAAAGGTAAGATGTAAATCCATCCTATAATGCTTTGGGATATTTCAGAAATGCGTTCATCCGGTAACACATTATTTGGTGGTCCACTTTAGACATTCTACTAACTATAAGTAACTTTGCAACTAAATGTCAACTAACTTAAGGCTGGCCCACACTAAAAGATTTTTTAAATCTTACCAGATTTTCAAAATGTGAGAGACAATAAAAAAATCTGATTTAACAGCTTTGTTCCTGTAGCACCTTATTATACACTTGTCGCAATGCAGCGCCAGGCGCGACGCAAGTGTTTTTGGCTAGTTTCAGCCCGACGCAGTTTTCATTTTCACGTCCTGCGCCATGTTGTTTAAATAGCAAATGCATTTGCGCCCATGGGCGTGCTGGTCTGAAAACGAGGTGTGTTCAGGCGCATTGTTGGCGCGTTGACTTTTTTTGTTATTTAAACAGCGCGTTTGTAATGTGCGCCTATAGGCGGGTGCACAACACACGTACACTTTGTCCCATAGATGGTCTGCTCTTTAACCTCGCGCACAAGCAGATCTGTTTCCTCTCTGGAGAAGCGTTCAGTTTATTCGCTTGCAAATTCCGCCATGTAAATAGCGAATCCGCCATGACGCGAGCGCAACTGTCTTTTAAAGGGTATGGGAGATGAGACTCTAATTGGTTTATTGCATGTTACGTCCAAAACACACCCATTACTCATTAAGAGAATGGGGACAACCCTTTTAGACCAGGCACCGCGTCGTTAAACTAGCAAAAGTCGATTCGGACACAACCTAAGTGCACTTGCGCCCTGCAGTTTAGTCCATGCTCTTAGATCGTTAATAGGGCCCCTAGTGTGTGGAGTGCCACGATGTGACTAAAACATCATATCACACCCTAACAGATTACATTTACAAACAACCAGAGTCCCGACTGTGAACACAGAAAATTGGGTAAAAATTCTTGCGACCAAACGTGACTTAAGAGTAAGCAAACATGGCAGACGATGGGCAAGAAGAAATGGCGATAATAGTGTTTGGACTGTTTTTTACAGAAAATGAAAGAAAAAAAGAAAAAGGTTTGAATGAAGTCATGGAGATGGCGTTAACATGGACTTTATATGTTACAGCGCGAGCTGGAGGTGAGCTCGCTTTCTGATTGGGTATCGTTTCGTTTCACGTGACAATCTACAGAGTGCGTGCGCGTTTGGTTGTTTCTGATCGTTAATGTTCAACACGTTGGATATTTATGATTTGAGATTGGTATAGCTCCGGCATTCTTCCGTGCAGATTCAGTCACCCTTAACACATCTCACACCACAGGAAAATCTGATAAGATAATCTGTAGAACCGTCAAGATTATCGGGACTTTACCTAGGATTGTCGGAAAGGGAGAATTGGGCCCAAAATCACTCCAAATATCTTTCTGTGTGTAACCAGCTTTAGTTGACATGTATAGTTGCAAAGTTTGTAGAGTAGACTGCTTAATATCTGCCCCAACAGACATTCTACTTACTATAAGTAACTTTGCAACTACTTGTCAACTAACTCTCATTAATTTGCAACTACAGTACATGTCAACTACCATGTCAACTACCAGTTAATATACATTAGTAATATCTGCTAACACTTTATATTGATAGTCCACTTAAGACATTCTAATGACTATACGTAACTTTGTAACTACATGTCAACTTATTCTACTAACCCGAAACCTAAAACCTAACCTTAACCCAACATTCTACTAACAGTCTATTACAGTCTAATAATACTCTAATGAGAGTTAGTTGACTTGTAGTTGCAAAGTTACTAATAGTGAGTAGAATGTCTTAAGTGCGCCAGCGAAATAGTTTATGTTGAAAAATAATGAGGCAATACAGAAAAAAAGGGATTCTGAGTTAATTACGTTAAAAAATTGTAGCGTGTTAAACTGAAAAAAAAAAATTACGCCAAGGGTCTAAAATATCATTCATTATTTCAAAAAAAAAACTATTTTACCCTTCACATCTAAATGAATTAATTTAAATACTTAAAATAGACATAAATGTTTTAATGTCCGACATAAAGTAAATCATTTTTATCCAATGACAAAAAAAATATATATTAAACTCAAAACTGTTCAAATGGAATAAATCTCACAAATGCTGATGTTCTAAAGAAAGTTTAGATAAATAAACATCATTAATAAGAGCACAACCACTCAATAAATGTGTTAAGATTTAGTATCCTTGGTCAAGAGAGAAATTGGGGACCATCTTCAACTACATGCATAAGGTCTGTTACTCAATAATGTTCCTTTGGTCTGTAGTTCTGGTTTGCCCATGATTGCCGCTGGTGTGGTTGGAGGTCTGCTGGCGTTTGTAATCCTGGCTCTAGGAGTGGCTGTTCTTTTCCGCAGACGCCACATCAGAAGGAAGAGAACCCTGCGACGACTCCTGCAAGAAAGAGAGGTCAGACCACAAGACAACCAGGATATAAATATTCTGAATATCTACTGTTAAACATCCAAACACTCACAGAAAGCAGAGAGTTGGCAGAGTTTGATGTCTGCGGGAAAGAGCTGAATGATTTATAGCTTCAGAATAGAGTCAGATATAGTAACTTCAGACAAGCTGAAAGAATGTGAGATCAATGCAATAAAGCCGGTTTGCAGCTGTAATGTCAACAGTCTAGTACGAAATCAGTCATTGAGGCAATAGTGTTCGTGAATACAGGCAGATCCGTGTCACCCCGTGCTTGTTGGAGGACAGGATGTGTGTTTGAGTGTGGAGGGGAGGTTTCCTGACTCTGTTTGTCTCTACAGCTAGTGGAGCCTCTGACCCCCAGCGGCGAAGCCCCCAACCAGGCCTTGCTGCGAATCCTCAAAGAGACGGAGTTCAAGAAGATCAAAGTGCTTGGGTCCGGAGCTTTCGGCACTGTGTATAAGGTGACTGACCTCCCTTTAGGGTTGCATATGTGTATGTAAATACTTTTTTGTGTGTTTCCTCTTCTAATGCCTTCTCAGTTTTCTGTACAAAATAAGACCTTAATCGCGCCTTGTTTAATTTTTGACCGTAATGAAAACAAGGCTGTGAGTGATAGAAGTACAATGTATAGCACTGTTGTTTAACAAAATACCGATTGTTCAGCTGATAAAACGTCTTTTCGAAAAAACTTGTGAGTTGTGAAAATTACATAATCTAGGACTTTTATACAGTGCTTGCCATTGTAAAGACTCTAAGTCTTGTTTTCATGTGCTAAATTCATTATGGTGTCTAACCTGACTAAAGCCGGGTCCATGACTGCACGATATCAGACGATTTTTGCACGATCCGTTTGACTTAAGGTGTCGTGGTGGTGATTCGTAAACGACAATTCTTGCGTTGGGATCAAGCGGCAACCTTCCGGTCTCTCTTGATTCCAACACGGAAGTGACTTAAACTGCAATTCATCGACTGGCCGCTAGAGACGGGCTCCAAAAGAGAGTCAATCCCATAAGTCCCCAAAGCTAAAATGCCCAACTTTACAGCAGAAATATTTGGGGGAAATATTTTTTTATAACTCATCCATATAAATTATATTAAGCCTTAAAGTTCTGCATAATTAAGGGCGTGGCCACTTGATTGACAGGTGGATTGTCGCTGATGTCACCTACTAGCCGTTTGTCTGCTGTCTGTTAGCCGTCACGTCACCTCAGCTAATCCCGCCTCTTAGTGTCGCTTGTTCCGCCTTCTCGATGACATCACGCTTGTTGTTAAAGATGCGATGTGTAGTCTGACTTTCTTGTCCACAACAACAATTTAGGAGTGAAAAATCGCATAACCTAAAACACTGACTATCGTAGAAGTCAAAAATATGATGTAGTCTGAAACCGGCATCTAGGTCTATTTGTTGTTGATTTGTAGACATAAACATTATAACTTCATCTCAGGATGATTTCAGCTTTGAAAAGTTGGTTACAAAACACTGGGTGTTACTCATGAAATATTAAGACAAATATACGTTGCTGCAGGGTTTGTGGGTTCCAGAGGGAGAGAGTGTGAAGATCCCCGTCGCCATTAAGGTCTTACGAGAAGCCACGTCTCCCAAAGCAAACAAGGAGATCTTGGACGTGAGTATTAGAGTGTGAATTGAGGTGTTTATGTCATATCTGTTTTTTTCATTGTGACTCATTGTCAGTTTACTGCTGTCAATACTGAATTGATTATTAAAGCCAAATATCTTAATGTCAGCATGAAACGGAAGTTGCGATAGTCTTTTCTTTCCTATCCGATTAAAACGGCTTCTCGAATAAGAAAACATTTAGGGCTGGACTTGATTTTGTCCATTGGGAATTGATTGGATGGTCGTGGTTTGCTATTGGTCAATCTCATGTGATTGACAGGTTGCCCCGCCCTCACGCTAGTAAACACGTCATCAGAGAAGAGAAGAGATGAGCTGCAAGAGGGAGGGGGAGTTATTTTGATTCAAGATTACGAGAGAACATGAATAAAAAAAATAATAATGATGTGCACACCCTAGTAAAAATACAAATAATTAAAATACATTTATTTCATACTAAGTATACTACAATCCATTAACATATTTACTGACTTGTACACTTGAGGCTTACTGAAATAAATATTATAATTAAACTTTATTTGGAGTACTTCTTTATTGCAGAATGCACATTTCTTAATATTAAGCCTAACGTGTTTAATATCACTATTATGATCTCTGTATAATATCAGTGTTTAAATACAAGATATTTAAAGTGTACCTAAAGTATACTTGCAATAGTTCCACTTTAGCGCAATCAAATATATTTAAGTATATCTTTAGTTGGACCTCAGCACTATTTCTGGATAACTAAAGTACATTAAGTACAAAATTTGTTTTTCCAATTTAACAGACTTTATGTATACTAATTTAGTATGCTAAAAGTACAATTGCAGGGTATTTAAGTACATAAATATGTAAATGTATTTTTAGTATACTTAGCATAAAATAAATGTATTTCAAATACATTTTGGTATATTTGTTTTTCACTAGGGCAGATTAATAATTTAATACTGCAATATTCCATTAAAATCAAGAATTGTTAGTTTTGATTGTTATGGTGACTTTAAGGCTGGCTGAAATTGCGCAACAAATGAAAAAGTTGACTGTTTGATTTAGTGTTCAGAAACAAATCTTTGTCACACTGACCCGACAAAACACAACGGGCCCTATTTTAACGATCTGAAACGCAAGTGTCAAAGCGCAAAGCGCAAGTAACTTTGTGGGCGGGTCTCGGCGCTGTTGCTATTTTCCCGGCGGGATAAATGACTCTTGCGCCAGGCGCAAATCTAAAATGGGTTGGTCTGAAGTAGCTTCATTATTCATAGGTGTGGTTTGGGCGTAACGTGAAATAAACCAATCAGAGCGTCATCTCACATTCCCTTTAAGAGCAGATGCGCTTTTTCCATAGCGGATTGCTATTGTAACGGCGGATTTGCCAGGCGCGCGCCAGCAGCGGTTCACAGCCAAGGAGAGCAACGTTCTCGTCACGGCCGTAAAAGAGAGAAGTTACATTGAAATGGAGAAACCCACCCAAATTAACTTCGGTTAATTTGGGTAAATGTGTAAGCTAGATGTATGCTTTTATAATAAATTGTTTATCTATCTATCTATCTATCTATCTATCTATCTATCTATCTATCTATCGTAATAATGTATGATTTGCAAAAATGAAAACTGCTGCTTCTGTGTAGATGAGAGAATCAAAGTGCGCGTTGTGCACACGCTACATTGATTATGGCCAAGCATGCGCCCTTAAAATAGCATATGAATAACATGCGCAACGCGCCACTGACTTTAAACTATTTTTTCCTGGTTAGTGGCGCAATTGTTTTCTAAACCTGCAAAATAGCAAGAAGGAACGTTTGCGCCGGAACACGCCTCCTCTTTGCGCTGAACCGCCCCCGGGAGCGCAAGTGTATTTCTTAGTTAACCGACGTGCTTCTGTGGAGGGAAAAGTCCGCTTTGCGCGGGTGCAAAATAGGAATGATACATGCGTCGGTGTACAAAGTCACTTGCGCTGGGTGCAAGATAGGGCCCAACATCTGCAGGAATTTGTTGTTTGTGAACTAGTGAACAGATAGTTAACCAGAAATTGAATTCTGCCACTTTAAATGTCAAAGTATTATATCAAATACTAATTAATAACCAAATAGTATATAGGCTATAAAAAAAAAAAAAAAAAAAAAAAATAATAATATACTGTTAATGTTTAAATTGAAAAGAAGAATGATTTTTAATCACTTTATGTTTGTCAAATGTTAAAGTCTATACCAGCAATGAACTGACTTCATGCAAAAACATTTTTGGAAATGTTTTATTGTATATTGTTGTATGTGCTAATAATTACTCCTAATTAAGCCTGCTTTAGCTAGTGAATGAAAACATTCTGTAAATTTTATTAACTCTTGACAACATTTGAAAGTTGGCTATGTATTTCACTAAAATCAAACCCTTTTTTCCACACACTCTGCTTATACTGTGATAGTTCATGCATCTGCACTGTGTGATCCAGTTACAGTAATTATCTCAGTAAACACAGACAGTGAAATCTGTTTTGTCATTCTAGTTAAGATAATGATTGTGCAGAAAAGGCCTCAGTCTCCAGTGACAAGCGCAGCTGAAATCTATATAACATAACCTTGAGGGTTGTGTGGAGTTGATACAGAACAGAAAACTTCAACCAGGAGGAGTGTAGCAATGGAGGAATTCCTGCTTTTTGCATTCACCCAGACTCAGAAAGGGTCTTGTTTTTCTGTTTCGAACAGAAAGAATGTAATTTCCTCCAGGATTCTGTTTGGTTTGTGAGGATGTGGCTGAACAGGCCACTTCTCAAGGACACTTTAAAGATAACTCATCTATGGAAACACACAGTATAACCTTTTGAACGTCTGCAGAAACCGAATCCTAACAGATCTGCAGTAGTTTTAATGTTAGAAAAAAATTGAAATAGATATCAGTCACTCCCTCATTATTTGAAAGAAAATGGTTGTTGGGATTGGCAGCTTTAAATCACCTAGGGAAAGCCCTGTGTATTGCCCAGGGTTTGATTTGTTATGTTCCTAGGTTTTTATTTTCCTAAAGCACTTTTCTTCTGAACTCCAGGCCTCCACTCCTGCAAATATTTTCGAATGCGCCCAAGGCACCTCATTTGTTAGTTCTACGGCTTTAGGGACTGTAAACAGCCGCAGGATTTGTCAGTGTTGCTGTATACCATATACAGTGTGTTGCATGGGTTCTGACCTCATTTGTTTGTATCTATAGGAGGCCTATGTGATGGCCAGCGTGGAGCATCCTCACGTGTGTCGTCTGCTCGGCATCTGCCTGACCTCCACCATCCAACTGATCACCCAGTTGATGCCCTACGGCTGTTTGCTGGACTACGTCAGGGAAAACAAGGACAACATCGGCTCACAACACCTGCTCAACTGGTGTGTGCAGATTGCTAAGGTGAATGGATTGTGTCTTTCATTGTTTTTTGAATCACTTCCATTGTGATAACCAATGAGTCATTTCATTTGATGATGAACAGATGGTTTGGGATGTCAGTTCATTGTGTTCAGTACAATTAAATATTACAAATAATTATTTAAATGTATTATTATTATTATTATTTTGAATAATATTTATTATATATATTTGAATAATAAATGAATTATTATTATTTTTAAAAAAGCGCCCACAAAACCTCGCACAATACAACTTTAACATCATAGGATGTCCTGTTACTTTATCCTCTACAGTAAAAGACCTGGGTGTTATACTCGATTGCAACCTGTCTTTTGAAAATCATATTTCATTTGATTCCGATTTTTCCATCACTGCATTGGTTACCTATAAAGTTCCGTATTAATTACAAGGTATTGCTACTGACTTATAAAGCCCTAAACGGCTTAGCTCCAGTCTATTTAACGGATCTTCTATCGCCCTATAATCCATCGCGCTCTTTAAGATCACTAAATTCAAGGCTTTTGGTCATACCTAGGATATCCAGAACCACCAAAGGAGGGAGAGCATTTTCACATTTGGCTCCAAAACTCTGGAATAGTCTTCCTGATACTGTTCGTTGCTCAGACTCGCTCTCCCAGTTTAAAACTAGATTAAAGTCGCATCTCTTCAGCCAGGCATTCATATAATCCTACAGATCAAACTACAATCCGGCCTCTAGCTCATAAATGCCAGAGGAGAACTGGCCCCCGACTGAGCCTGGGTTCTCCCAAGGTTTTTTTTCTCCATTAGGTCACCTGATGGAGTTTTAGGACACCATTAGGTCACTTGATGGAGTTTTTCGGTTCCTTGCCACTGTTGCCTTTGGCTTGCTCAGTTGGGGATATTTTGGGGATATTTAATTTAATTTTATCAATCAATAAATTCCTCTTGAAACAAACTTTGTTGTATTATTTTATTTAATACTGTGAAGCTGCTTTGATACAATCTGTATTGTGAAAAGCGCTATACAAATAAACTTGACTTGACTTGACTTATTTTAATTGTAATAATTTATTTTATTTTAATTTATTGTTTAAGATAAAATTATTAATTAGGCCTACAATTATTTGCAATTCATTTTATTTGTGATTAATTATTAAGTGATGGGGCACCCTCGTTTAATTATTAACATGTTCCACCTCTCTTAATTTCATTTTCATTTCACAACTGTCCTAATATAATAAAAGGAAAATGGGATTTGTTTAATACATCGTGTTTAAAGCGAAACTAGAAGGTATAAGGAGACATTTTTAGATCTGGAATAAATTGATATGCCCATTCAAGCTTCTCTCTGGTGATATTAAACCAAGAATAGGTAATACCACTCACAGATCTGTACCACTTGAAAATATTCAAAATGTGAAGTCATGTCTCTTTTCTGAAGTGCAAATCAGTTACTGTGATGATTTTTTAAGCAGACAGGACTTTTTTTGGTCCTCGCTGCTGAGGGAAGAACATTTCTTTTTTGAGAGAAACTTTGATCCGAATATGACTTGAAAATGTAGTGATATGATGATTGAACATTCTGAGAAAAGCTTGAACAAATATGTTTTCATCTTCTTGAATCCTGACTTTCTTTTTGTTTGAATATCATCAGTTCTCACAGTCATTCTTTCCATATCGGTTGTGTTTCCTATTATTCCCTAATGATCTACACAGTATTTTCCCCTTATCTGTGCACTTTTTTCCATCTGTGTCTCTCATCCATGACTCTGTATGCTGACGTAGTTCTGTTTGGATGTTAAAGTGTCCGTAGGTGGCTCGTAAACACTTTACACTTAGTCTTTTTATGATCGCATTACTATTCAATCACAAAAACTTTAATATGTGTAAAAAAAAAACCTCTATCATTACATTTTCAGAAGCTTTTTGGATGATATAGACATGAAGCCCATATTTATGAGGTTCCATTTTTGCCAAAAATAAGTTGACTTTGTGCTTAGCATTTGTCCTGGTCTACAGTTATTACCTACTAAAACTTAATAAATTATGTTGATGTGTATATTTATATTGTCTTTCTCTGTCCTTACTGTAGTCTAGTTCTGTCATCCTCTTGTTCTCATATGAAAAGAACAGTGACAGACCACATGTGTCTCTGAAAAAGACTGTATTCAGAGAAGTTTTGATGGCATATTACCTCAGTATGAGGACGGCATATTAATGAATTTTCTTTCAACACAGAATTTTCGTTCCAGCTTGAATGAGGACATCGTTATATTAACTCAAGTGGACTAAAATCTTTTGCATCTCTCTCTCCCTGGCTTTATTAGGGAATGAATTACCTGGAAGAGCGCCATCTTGTGCACAGAGACTTGGCTGCTCGTAATGTGCTAGTGAAAACCCCTCAACATGTGAAGATCACCGATTTTGGCCTGGCCAAGCTGTTAAACGCAGACGAGAAGGAGTATCACGCAGATGGCGGAAAGGTCTGTTATTTCTCTTTTGTGAGAAAGTGGATGTTGATAACAGAGTTTTAGCAGTTTTTGATTTTACTAGATGAATAACTGTTCCTAAACTGTCCTAAAAACAAATTAAGTGATGAAAGTGGCCTTATTAGCAGGTAATGCATTATAAGTAATGCGAGTTACGTAATCAGATTACTTTAAGTAACTAGTACTTTAAGTAACTAGTAAAGTAACACATTACTTTTACAGTTAAATATTTTAGTTACTTTTTTCAAATAAGTAACGCTAAATAATTAGTTTTCCCATTTATTGACTGACACCTCTCCTGTCAGTATTCCTCAAAATGAATAAAAACAGTGAAATGCAAAACTCAGAATATTACACAAACCTGTTCTAATTACATGTTAAATTACACAAATATACTTTATGTATTTAAGCTCACTTTATTAACCAATGTCTTTGCTGCTGACCTTCGACGATCCAATTCAACCATACTAATATGCAAAAATGACTTTAGACGTTTGCTGTATCCCAATTTGCATACTATCTGTCCTAAATAGTGTTCAAAATTAGAATTGTTTTGTCCCAAATCATAGTATATTTTATTCCAAAGATACCCGAAAGGATGGTCTACTTTTTCTGGTTAGAATCTGAAGTGCAGATCTGTTCACACACTGGGGATTCGATTAGAACTACAAACGCAAATAAAATGTGTTAAAAAACTACAAACATGGCAGATGTGCGAGTCCTATGGTTAAGTACAGAGTCAAGTCACCTTCAATATAGATTGTTTCAAAGCTGCTTTACAGTGATAATAGGAAATTAAAGGAACAGAGATTGTTTTGGCTTTACAGCAGCTCTAGAATAAAGTTATTAACAGTATGTTTTTGATTGATTCACTTAGTTGTAAAAATCATTAACTTAGGGGCCGCTTACACGACACCGTTTTAATTGAAAACAGAAAACATTTAATGCATTCTGACAACGGTGTTTGGTGGCTCCAGAACGCAAAGGTTTAGATAAAGGGGTTTGAGTGATTAATAATCAGTTTCTAACCTGATGAAAATATATTTATTCAAATTTATCCACATTATATTTCATCTGTAACAGCATTGTGAACTTTTGCAATGATACGTTTGGTCATTAACTTTTAAATGCATCATTATGCAAATTGCAAACGCACAAGGAGAGTTCTCCGAATGAAAGACCCACGACTGGCAGATCAACTACATTTCTCTCCGAAACGCTAGGAAATTAAATGGAATTGAATGTTGAGGATTTCTACTGTGAAAAGATGATTGACAGGGCAGTTTAAACAGTGACAGGATGCATAAATAAGTGACAGAGCTGTCCGTTAAAGACGCAATTATGATTTCATGAATTATGAAGTAGTAGGCCTATGTCCCAAAGCCTGTACAGCCGTGAATTTGCATTTCCTTCAACCTGAGGCATATTCATTTAACTTTTGGTGTGAAAGGGCCTTTACATTTGACAAAAAAATGTAACTTAAAAATAAAAGAATAAAAAAACAAGCAAGCCCAGCCAAGATGAGAAAAGGTAACACAAAAGTAATGTAATGCTTTATCATCCATGTAAAGTAACTAAGGAACACAATTGGTTACTTTTTAGGAGTAACTCAATGTTGTAATGCATTACTTTTCATAGTAACTTTCCCCAACACTGCTTATTAGTGTCCTAATTATACAAGACTAATATTTCTAGCAATCAGAAGTTCATCTTTAGAATGCGTCAAATGTGTTCACTTCCCATTTTGGCACTTAAAATAGAGATTTGATGTTGCCTTGTCCATCTATATCCTTCAACAGGTGCCCATAAAATGGATGGCGCTCGAATCCATCCTCCACAGGACATACACCCACCAGAGTGACGTCTGGAGTTATGGTTAGTAACAGTTCACTGATGGCAGAAGTAAACGCTATTGCTTATTTCAGAAATTAAACTTTTGAAGTCAGTTTTACTTCCATGGACTTCAGTGTGAAAACGAAAATTCAGCAAGAATTTTATAGCAGGATTTATCCATAGGGAATTGCTTGGATCTGGAAAAGTTTTCTTTGGAAAAACATGCCCTAATGAACATGACCAGGAATGTGAATGTAGAAAATGAATTTCTCTCAGTATTACATGAAATTGGCTGTTTTTCAATGAATGATGCACTTCTCTAGGTGTGACAG
This sequence comes from Leuciscus leuciscus, assembly GCF_965113295.1. Taxonomy (NCBI): domain Eukaryota; kingdom Metazoa; phylum Chordata; class Actinopteri; order Cypriniformes; family Leuciscidae; genus Leuciscus; species Leuciscus leuciscus. The sequence continues at coordinate 16,199,641 of NC_138730.1, read as the reverse complement.
TCTGGGAGCTGATGACATTTGGAACAAAGCCATACGATGGTATTCCTGCTAGAGAAATCGCCGAAGTTCTCGAGAAAGGAGAAAGACTTCCTCAGCCTCCTATCTGCACCATTGATGTGTACATGATCATGGTCAAATGTAAGTTTGAGTCAAATAGGGTGGGAGTGGCGCAATGGATAAGACACATGCCTTTGGTGTGAGAGACCCGGGTTCGAATCCACTGTGAGACACCAATGTGTCCCTGAGCAAGACACTTAATCCCTAGTTGCTCCAGAGGCGTGCGACCTCTGACATATATAGCAATTGTAAGTCGCTTTGTATAAAAGCGTCAGCTAAATGAATAAATGTAAATGTAAATGAGTCATTGCTGTATTATGAAGTGGACAAGTTCTGAAACTTGAATTCTTTGTCATCATCGCCTTTATCCTTATGTTTTCATATTAAGGTTGGATGATCGATTCGGAGAGCAGACCTCGCTTCAGGGAGCTCATTGCTGAGTTCACCAAAATGGCACGTGACCCGTCACGCTATCTGGTCATTCAGGTGAGAGAAGCAGAACTCTGATTTGTGAAGGCTCACTGGAGCATTGCTCACATCTGATCACTGTCACTGTTTTCCAGGGTGATGATCGGATGCATTTACCCAGTCCTTCCGACTCCAAGTTCTACCGCAGTCTGATGAGCGGAGAGCTGGATGAAGCCGTGGATGCCGACGAGTATTTAGTGCCCAATCAGGGCTTCTTCAGCAGCCCCAGCACGTCCCGTACGCAGCTGCTGCACTCTGTGGTAATGCACACACAAACTCACATTACTGCTGCCACTGACTGCGTATACAGCGCATGAGACCCCTTCCTAACATCCGGGTGGTCATTTAACAACTCATTTATAATGTGCAGGTTCGATCTTATTATAAAAATATATATATAAAATATATATTTTCTCAATTAAAAAGAACTACTTAAAAACATGACATCATCAAACGTGACCGTTAAGATTTTTACATTGTTACAAATATCTATAATTTAATTTGTATTTTTTTTATTCTATTCAACAAAGAATCCTGTAAAAATGCATCATGGTTTCCAAAAATAAAATGAAAAATATAAAAATCTATATATATATAATTTCTTTTAAAATGTTATGTATACATAAATTATTTTTATATAATAATTTTTTGTATACACACACACACACACACACACACATATATTTTTATTTATACAGTATAAAAATCATTATGTCTATGGAAAGTCCCCATAAAACGTAAAAACACAACGTGTGTGTGTGTGTGTGTGTGTGTGTGTGTGTGTGTGTGTGTGTGTGTGTGTGTGTGTGTGTGTGTGTGTGTGTGTGTGTGTGTGTGTGTGTAAAACACTAAAATCTGAAATCCAAAGTTAGAAATTTAGTTCATTTAGGCATCACAACTTCATTAAATACAGTTTGAAAATAAATTACATTTAACATTTTTACATAACATTTTACATTTAAAGAGCATGCACAATTAAATATCCAACACTGGCCAATAATACACTATTATACAACATTGTATTTTGTAATTAAATTACTAGTAGTAATTATTATATTATTTATATTATATATTATTTATATATTGGAGTGGTTTTTGTTTTTAATGACCCTATAAATTAGATTAAACCACCAAAATATTTATAGCATTAATTACGAGGAAAGAACAAAACACTAAACTTGGTTAAGGTGTTTATCGGGCAAAATTATTTGGCAAAAAAGGTAAACTACAGCTACATGTTTTTATTTTAATTTGCAAAAAAAAAAAAAAAGCTCACAGGAAAAAGCATTCATTGACTACAGCGAAATCAGTTATTAATATTTAGTTGGTTCTCTCTTTTTTTTTCTTTTTTTATGTGTTTTATGACAGCCTGGCCAAAAATGATGTCCGTGTTTGGACTGTTTCACTGCGTTATCACAAATAAAACAATTGACTCAACTATTAATTGCACATCTAGGCCAGCTGAGCGCTCCCTGCGGTCCCAGTATCAGATCTGATGACAGTGTTGTGTGCTTGCACTCAGAAGGACACAGAGTTCACGTTGCAGAGGCGTATGTACCTGGCCTGATTCTGGTGGTCTTCTGGCCTGGCCTCCTTCACCCACTTCCCGTTCCTCTGTCCTCCTCCTCTTCTCCCTCGCTTCCTCCTGATTAATGACCGTTCCTCAGCATGAGGACTCGCCAGGCCTCAGCGTTCAGAGCGTGTCCTGGCCGCGCGCCTATACCTCGCTCTAAGTGTGTGCAAAGCTCCTTCAGCGTTTCAAGTCTGATTGCTTTCTCGGGCAACACTTGTTAAAATTTTTTTGGCAGAACGAAGGCCTTGAGCTCAGACGGAGTCTTACATAACACAGGCGCTGAAGCATAGCCATTTAAGGCTGTAGTTTCTCTGGCAGATGGTAGCTTATTTTAGCTTATGTTTCTTTTCGTCGTTCCTTGTGTTTTATGAACGTGTTTTGCAAAAGAAAACATGCGACATGCTTGCGTGAACTGCTGACTGGGGTTTGTTATGGAGCCTTAATTCGTTCAGGCCTGGTTTGGTCACGGTGATTGGTGGTGAATACAAAGATTAATGCAGTCCTCAGTCATCTTCTTTACATGTCAGTTGAATGGATTAACCATTGTACAACAATCAAATAATAAAAAAAAAGTTACAAAAAATATTAAAAAAATCTACACATGTTTTTTTGAAAGAACAAAAGTTCACATAAATGTTTCATTGCCCCTCCCACATTAAAATTGTTCTGTAAAATAAATTAAAGTGCCCCTATTATGCTATTTTAAAGGCTGCTTATTTTGTTTTGGAGGTCTTCTACTATAGTTTTACTTGCATCCAAGGTCAAACTATTTTTTTTCATAATATACATTGCAGCATCACCTCTTTTCTCACAGTGTCTGAAACGGTTCTATTAAGGATTCAGTCTCTCTAAACTCTGCTCTGATTGGTCAGATGGTCCAGTCTGTTGTGATTGGTCTACTGTACTCTGCTCTGATTGGTCAGATGACCCATTCTGATGGATGAGGCCCAATAACTTGTGCACTTTGATCTTTGAAACTTTACATTCACAATCAGCTATATTACACACTGCATGAAAGGTAATATCTGAAAAAGCATAATAGGAGCACTGTCAAACATAATGTAAAATGTAAAGTTTGATGATTTTGTGTATATATATATGCATGTTATTATAGGTTGAGTTTGTAATGATGCTACTCTTAGAATTGCATTGTTAGAATCACCAGTACAATTCAATCAGGAAAATACTCATTTTCACTGCAAAGACAGTTTGTTTGATTAAACTATTTGGTTTGTTACAAATATATACTTTCTTTTTAGGAGTTGATACTAAACATATGACTGCTTTTATTTTGTTTCAGAGTCTCAACAGCAGTATTGGGAACTGTCACAGAAACGGGGTAAGTTACTCATGTCAGACATCAAGACACTGTATCATATTGCTAGCTTGCACCATCAAAAGAAAAATATAAATAGAGAATGTATTTAATAGATTTTAAGATTGCAGTAGCAGTTCACAGTGATTATAACATGTGCATTTCAATTTTAATTTTAATAAACCGTCCTGTTAACTATGGACACTTTTGCCCATCTGGACTTTTGGAACATATATTTCAACCAAAGAATGTTCACAATGGATCTTTTGAGATGTCCTGGAAATCAGATTTGTTTAGAAATGATGCCAACACTGAGGGCAGTCATTTGAGCGAAAATATCAATAAATAAATTATCATAGTTTTAAAACTTAGTGTGTTTATGATTTATTTTCATATTTGGGATTGAAAAACAATGGCATTTTTAATAAAAAATCAACCCATGGAACATTAAAGTTTGCAAGAAACACCTGCAAAATAAAAATGAAATGCAGAACAAAAGGTCCACTTATTACGCAACTGTCCACAGCTGTGCTTTTGCAGTCTTCTATAAGCAGTCACCTATTGTTAATTACAGGAAATGAAACCGGTTTAATCATAATAACACTAATACACGTTTACTTTCTCTCAGAATGGTTTGCCGGCAAGGGAGAACAGCGTGGTTCTGCGTTACATCCCAGACCCGACAGAACGGTTCCACGAGGGAGACTTCCAGCCCGCCCCAGGTTGGAATGGTCAGTCTCTTAAAATTAAATGCTGAATGAGGACCAAAATGACCAAACTTTTTAATTTATGGTGAAATGAGCACCTCTGTTGGTCAGTCTTGGTCTTACATTATTGTGGTATACTCTGATGTTGTACTCTTAAAGGAACAGTTCACCCAAAAATGAATATTCTATAATTTATTCACCCTCATGTAGTTCTAAGGCTGTATGCTTTTTTTTTTTTTTGCACAAAAGGATATATTTTGAAAAATATTCACACTGCTTTTTTCCTATAGAATAAAATTCACATAGTAGGTCACACTACTTGTGGGCTGTATTCCAAGTCTGTGCTTTAGGAACAGCTTGAAATTTAAGTCTCTTTTCAATAAAATGACCTCCAGTAAAGCTTTCAAATCTCAGCGTATTCAAATTGTTCCATTGTAAACAGTTGCGGATCAAACATTTTTCCAAATATCTCCTTTTTTTTCATGGAAGAAAGGAAGTCATACAGGTTTATATGGAGCCTCTACAGTGACATGGTGATGGAAAAAATATGAGATGGGATTTTAATGTTTTAAACGCATCCGTTAGGACATTTTGCATTTGTTCCTAAAAGTTTTGTGTTCCCCCGAGAAAATCCGCATTCATTCGTAAAAGTTTTACGCTTGCCCAAGAAACTTTGTGTTCATTCTCAAAAGTTGTGTGTTGCTGGAGAAACTTTGTGTTCGTTCTTAAAAGTTCTGCGTTCCCCTGAGAAACTTTGAGTCAAATTCTCAAATGTTTTGCGTTCCCCCGAGAAACTTTGCGTACGTTTGCAAATGTTTTGCGTTCCCCTGAGAAACTTTGCATTTATTCACAAAAGTTGCGGAAACATTTTGCAAGAGAGAATGCAAAAGCCTAGGAAAACAAAACTCATATTATTTCTCATCACCATGTCCCTAAAGGGGCTCCATAGGTTTGGAACATCATGGGGTTAAGCATTGCTTTCATAGATGCTAATACCCTTAAGGTATTTTGTATGTAGATGCAGATTTACATCTTAATAAACTGAGAGAATAATTTAAATTTAAATAATTGGCAGAATAAAATGTTTATTTAACCCATGTTGTCCTCTTTCCCAGAATATATGAACCAGAACAACTCACTGATGTCCAACATGAACAAACCGATTTACCAACACCCAGGACCCCCCCGCACGCTTCCGAACACTTCATCAGCGCTCGACGAAACTGAGGAAGAGTACCTCAACTGCTTTAAAAGCCCTGCTCCTGCTGCCGCCCCACCGGAGTATCTGAACACGTCCCACACGCAGCTCCTCTCAAGCCAGCCCTTCTTCAGCATTCGGGGCTTCAACCCCCAGAACAGCATTAACAACCCAGACTACCAGCAGGACTTCTGCCCGCTGGAGCTCAAAACACACACCAACGGCCACTTGCCGGCTGCGGAAAACGCAGAATACATGGGGCTGGAAGTGCACTAGCACATTCTGGAGAAGAGAAACTGTTAAAATGAGCCACTTTTCATTCGGTAAAAGATGGAAGGACATCTATTTATAGTGGATACACAGGCAAACATATCGCTGAATCAAGGACAGAACAAGCTTTTCATAACCTTGAAAAAGCTACCTTTCAAATGTGCTTATTTCGTTCTGAGCTGGACTTGATCGACCGTGGCTCTCTCCAAATCTCACAAGAGACTATGAACGACAACAGGACTTGAATCTATGGATGCCAGTAGAAACATGCTGGTGTGCTGAAATGGCATATCATGGAACAAGCTTGTCGACACACATGCTAAGACTGCTTTTAAGTAATCTGGTTTCAGGCTAGTCGATAATGTTTTTAATGAGCAAACAAATTACCGGGCTCAATAATGTCTGTAATCATAAAACTTGGCAGTGGCCCCAGAAAGTGTTTGAACACTGAAGTCACATGTCTGAATTTCATTGCATTATAGATAGAAAATACCAAACCAAGCAAACAAAAAAACTGAACGTGAGCTAAGTTTGACCACCAGAAAGTATCCAATACTTTTTGTCCTTATTTTGAATAACATACACACACTATTGTTCAAAGGTTTGGGGTCAGTGAGATTTTTTATTAAACAAATACATTTTTCTATTCAGCAAGGATGCATTAAAAATTATAAAAATCTTACATCGTTTCTAAACATTTGTTTCAGATCAATGCTGTTCTTTTGAACTTTCTATTCATCAGAAACCTTAAAAGAATGCAGAATATATATATATATATATGAAATGTTTCTTGTGCAGCAAATCAGCATATTAGAATGATTTCTGAAGGATCATGTGACACTGAAGACTGATGCTGAAGTTTCAGCTTTTATCACATGAATAAACTACAGTCTAAAATATATACAAATAGAAAACAGTACATTTTAAATTGTAATACTATTTCACAATATTGATGGTTTTACTGTATTTTGATCAAATAAATACAGACTTCTGTTAAAAACATTTTAAAAAATCTTACCAGCTCCAAACCCACTCCTTTATATTTGAAAAACCTGTATTTGCGATATATTTATTTAAATGTCCCTTGTTTTGATATTATGCTGTATAGGCTAATGCATAATTTTTTTTAACAGTGATTCAAGTGTGCAGATACTTTCTGTTGGACACTGTGTGTAAGCTGAACTCAGAGGCGGTTTAATGCCTCTCTGCTGTGAATGAAAGTCAAAATAGAGTTAAATTGTAGATTTAACTGTTATGTTTTGCTGGAAACGTTGGCTGTGTGGACAGGGCTACGACGATGATCTGTGTATGGACAGAATCAGCCTCGTCTGAAGGCCCAAAATATGACTGGTACATGTACAGAACTGTAATATAAGGCTGACATTTGCATTATTGTATCTAATAGAGTATTTTATCCATTGTCATAAAAAAACACTCATATGCGGTCACTCATATATTCCATTTCTGTTTGTTCGTCCATGTGTTTTCACCCTCCTGTACCCCGCTTGGCTTTAGTAATATTAACTAATTGAATCTCATATCTCACAGTCAGAACATATCATGATCTTTATGATGTTGCACAAATCAAAGAAAAGTGGTTGGATATCTTAAAGTCACTGTCCTTTTAGCTTTGATCATTCTTTTGAAAACATTTGCTTTTGCTCTCAAAATATGGTGACAACGTCCTTTTTCCTTTTTCCTCTTGGCTTTTGTTATATAAGAAGTAAATTCAATAAAGACTTCTTTTTATAATAGGTGATCTGTACATGATGCAATCAGGTGTGTTTTTCTTGCCATCTAATCAGGGCTAATTCAATCAAAGCTGTTTTAATCATTAATTCTAATCATTTAAAGGGCACCTCTTATGACTCTTTTCACAAGATGTAAAATAAGTATCTGATGTCCCCAGAGTATGTATGTAAAGTTTTAGCTCAAAATACCCAACAGATCATTTTTTACAGCATGTTTAAATTGTAATTTTTTGGGGCTCAGAAAAACGCGCTGTTTTAGTGTGTATCCCTTTAAATGCAAATGAACTGCTGCTGCCGGCACAGGGGGCGGAGCCTCACGAGCTCCCGCTCAGAACCAGGACAATCTCATCTGATAGTATCAGAACAGAAACTCTCAGTTGCGGTGTTCATTTCGACTCGGAGTCGGACAATAATGCCCATAGAGCCAGAGAATATATGTTGTATGGAGATAGAACAGGTATAGTTTCGTTTAATTATGGTTATAACTTATTTGTCATCTGCTTTTATCCACTATATTAATACAAGCCTGCTGTAGCAGACCTCGTCCGAATGATGACCAAAATATACTGATGAGTTCAGTGAAGTTTATTGTACATCACACAAAAGATGAAGCGTTAGTTTTACTCCAGAGAATCACAGTAAGAGCTGAATAAACACAGTATAAGATGTGAGCATTAAAGTCTTATCCATAAACACTCTCTCTCTCTCTCCCTTTCGTTATCAACAACATACACAGCGAAGTACACAAAACGTACTCGGTTACTAACGTAACCTCGGTTCTCTCTAGAAGAGGGAACGAGTACTGCGTAAGATATCTTACGCTAGGGGAAAATCCTTTTTCCGCGAGATATTGAAGCCAAAAATTATCCTTAATTTTGTAATAATGCAAAACGCGTTGCGGCAGCATGCAGACATAGGCGAGGCAGCTCGCGCGCCTATTGGCTGCTCTGCGGCAACTGCAGCAGCCTATTGAGCGAGGCCCGCCGAAATGGGCGTGGTCTAGGCCTATAAATACCGCTCGCAGGCAGCTATTATCTGGTTTTTCATCATCGAAGCAACCAGAGCGTGTGCATGCACGGCAAGATACGCAGTACTCGTTCCCTCTTCTAGAGAGAACCGAGGTTACGTTAGTAACCGAGTACATTCTCTTACGAGAGGTCTCTCGTACTGCGTAAGATATCTTACGCTAGGGGACCCAATGCAAAACGCCGTGCATGCTGAGATCTGACACCAAAGACCCAAGGGCGAAAACCCGGGGTTCATATAGTGCACAATCACTCAGGGAACTCACAGGGAGTCCGGGAAGAGGGAGGGGCGAAGCCGCACTCTTCCACATATGGCAGCGTCGATTAGACGCGAATTTCATCATACAGACAGGGCGGGGTACGGCCTGAACTGATGGGGAAATGTGGGTCTTACACAGTTTGCCCAGGCACATCTCGTGCTGCTGCTTTTCACTGTCGATCATCGAGCTGTGCTCAGTAGACGCAGCATTCTGAGCTGACAGCATCAGGTCAGATAATACTGGTTAACTTAGACCGACAGCAGCCTGGCCTGCAGGGCGGGAACCTCTAGGTTGATGTAGAACCTTATAAATGTAGACGGGGAGGCCCAGCCTGCCGCCGTACAAATATCTTGCAAGGCAATCCCACTCGACCAGGCCCACGAAGAGGCCATGCCTCTCGTGGAGTGCGCTCTAACACCCAACGGGCACTGCATGCCCTTGGAGGCGTATGCCAGCGCTATAGAATCAACTATCCATCTGGATAGGCTCTGTTTCGACGCGGCTAGTCCCTTAGAACGCCCGCTAAACGAAACAAAGAGCTGCTCCGTCTGTCTGAAAACAGACGAGCGAGGCACATAAGCTCGTAATGCCCTGACTGGGCAAAGGAGGCCTGCGTCTCTTTCCTCATCAGGGACCGGTAGGGCTGACAGGGAGATAACCTGCGCCCTAAACGGTGTGTTGAGGGATTTTGGAACATAACCGTGCTTAGGTTTGAGTATAACTTTCGAGTCATTAGGCCCAAACTCCATGGACGTCGCGCTCACAGAGAGCGCGTGTAAGTCCCCTATGCGCTTCACTGAAGCGAGAGCCAGCAGAAACACAGTCTTGAAAGACAGATGTTTCAAATCAATTGACTGTAAAGGCTCGAATGGCGCACCTTTCATGGCTTCCAGAACCGTAGAAAGGTCCCATACGGGGACTGCGGGAGGTCTGGGAGGATCCAGTCTCTTAGCCCCTCTAAGGAAGCGGATGACTAAATCGTTCCTTCCTATTGACTGACCAAGCGTTGTTCCTGAGAACGCTGCTATAGCCGCCACATAAACTTTGAGCGTGGAGGGGCCCTGCCCTTGTCCAACAGCTCTTGTAGGAAGGAAAACACCTCCGTCACTCCACAGTCTGTGGGTGACACGCCACGGGCTGTGCACCAGCCCGAAAACACTGACCATTTCGAGGAGTAGAGCCGTCTCGTAGACGGAGCTCTAGCCTGCGTGATCGTGTTTAATACTCCTTTAGGGAGTCCAACATGTACCCGTTGATGGCCCAGACATGAAGGGACCATAATTCCGGGTGAGGATGCCAGAATGAGCCGTGGGCCTGTGAGAGGAGGTCTCTCCTCACTGGTACTGGCCACGGGGCAGTACTTGCTAACTGCATCACGACTGGGAACCAAGGTTGGTTTTCCCAGAACGGTGCTACCAGCAATACTGAGCATCCTTCTTCCCTGATCCGCTCTATCACTTGAGGCAGGAGAGAGACGGGGGGAAAAGCATAGAGCGGGCGGCGGGGCCACACATGGGCCAGCGCGTCCCTGCTCTTGGAGAAAAATTCCGGACAGTGAGCGTTTTCTTGAGACGCAAACAGGTCTACTTCCGCTCTGCCGAATTTCTTCCAAAGCAGTTGGACTGTCTGTGGGTGTAGAGACCATTCGCCTGCCGGAACATTGTTCCTGGACAGTCTGTCTGGTCCTATATTCAGGAGCCCTGGCACGTGCGCTGCTCTGAGCGAGCGCAGGTTGCGCTGAGCCCATACCAGGAGGCGTTCTGCTAGCCTGTACAGGTTTCTTGGACCTGAGGCCGCCCTGGCGATTTATGTAGGACACCACAGACATGTTGTCCGAACGGACCAGGACGTGGCGTCCTTTTATTTGGGGACAAAAACGCGTCAGCGTGTTGTTTACTGCCAGCATTTCGAGGCAGTTTATGTGCAGGAGCTTCTCCCGTTCCGACCACTGGCCGAAGAATGGTCTGCCCTCGAGCAGCGCTCCCCATCCCGAGGTGGACGTGTCCGTGGACACCACTTTCACCCTCGAGGAAGTCCCCAGGCTTACACCTGACTGGTACCAGTCGTTCGCTCTCCAAGGTTTCAGAGCTGTGACGCACTTCTGATTGACCCTGAGGCGAAGCAAACCGGATGCCCACGCTCGGCGTGGGACTCGCGCTTTCAGCCAAAACTGCAGCGGGCGCATGCGGAGCAGGCCCAGCTGGAGCACTGATGATGCTGAGGCCATGAGACCCAGCATCTTCTGAAAATTTCTTGAGCGGGACAGACGCGCCGCAGCGGAACGAGTTCGCTGTGCGTTGAATGTCTACCGCGCGCTGTGGTGATAGTCGCGCTATCATGGACAGCGAGTCCAATTCTGTGCCCAGGAAAGATATCGAGTAAAACGGTCGTGTGTTCTATGAGCACTGAGCGAGATTGCGCTAGAATCAGCCAATCATCCAAATAGTTCAGTACTCGCATGCCTCTCATTCTGAGGGGTGCGAGTGCCGGATCCATGCACTTCGTAAACGTACGGGGTGCCAGGGACAAACCGAACGGCAGGACTGTGTACTGATATGCCTGGCCCTCGAAGGCGAATCTCAAATATCGCCTGTGACGTGACGCTATCTGTATTTGAAAATACGCGTCTTTCAGATCTATTGACACAAACCAATCTCCTTGGCGAATCTGCACGGGGATTTGTCTGGTCGTGAGCATCCTGAACTGTCGCTTCACAAGCACTCTGTTCAGTTGCCTCAGATCTAGTATGGGTCTGAGACCCCCGTCTTTTTTCGGTACCAGGAAGTATCTGCTGTATAGCCCTCCTTCGCTCTGAACTTGAGAGAGAGGCTCTATGGCCCCTTTGTTCAATAGTTTCGCCACTTCGGCTCGAAGTAAATGTGCTACTTCTGCTTTTACCGTGGTCTCGACGCGCGCCGCATAGCGGCGAGGGCGTCGGCGAAACTGTAGCGAATAGCCTCTTTTTATAATGTCCAGCACCCACTTCGAAACCCCGCAGCTTTGCCCATGCGTCTGCATGAATAGCTAGGGGTTGAATACGAAGCGCGCTCCGCTCGCTCAGCGATGGAGAAGCTTCGGCGTGCTGTAACACAAGCGTCGCGCTCGTGACATTTGAGGCATGGGGCGCGCTGATAACAGCGGGCAGATTGCCCGCGCTCGACTCCTCTGCGGTGGTCAACCGCGAGGGGGAGGGCTGGGCGGTTCCCGTAGGAACTGTCATGTCTATGTGTGGATGTGGGCGCGGGATAGCGGGCACATTTATCACACCGAAAGCATCGTTCGCTTGAGTGAAGCGAATGCACATTGGTTTCGTTTTTACAGAAACCGTGAGACATGCATAACGTGGTGTTAGTGGGCACTGGGTAGTGGGCACATTCACCATGTTTGAAGCGCAATCGATCTGAGTCGATTCATGTGCGCGAGCCCTGTGTGACGGGCTGTGCTTGTGTGTAGAGATGGGCACTGGGCAGTGGGCATTCTTTCTACACATAAAACACCATCGGCCGTGGCCGGGACACCAGAAAATTCACACTTATGGGATTTATCTGGGTAGCCGTAAAAGCGGCGTTTGTGTGCAGGCAAGCGTGCTGCGTCGCCGACTTGTTTACTGCAGAATACACTGGAACAGTCACATTTACTGGAACTGAACGAGCGAGAAGTTGCCATAGAAACAGAGAGCGTCAACATGCTGGCGTTTATTGCAGGCCTGCGTGCATTACAACAGGCTCGTTCACTGCAATATTGACATTTCCAGTCGCCTGAATTTCAGAGGGGAATGGGAAATGTATAGCAAAAAGGAGGTCGGTCCGTCCGCAGCGGGACCAGAAAACTCCCTTTTTTCCTTACGCCAGTGACGCACGGAACACCATAGAAACGGTGTTTGGGTGCAGGCGAGCGGGTTGTACAACGCGCTCGTTGGCTGCAAAATACACATCTGCAGTCGCCTTTTCAGGGAACTGACAGAGCGAGCATTGACGGCATAATTTTATCTGCCAGTAGACCCGGGATCGAACGCGGGTCTCTCGCGCGCAAAAACCTGAGAGTCTGCCACTGGGGGAGACACATTGTAACTCAGTTAGCACGAGTATTATCAGAGAGCGTCAACGTGCTGGCGTTTGTTTGCAGGCATGCGTGTATTACAACAGGGTTGCTCACTGCAATACTGACATTTCCAATCGCCCGAACTTCAGAGGGGAATGAGAAATGTACGAGAAAGAGGAGGTCGGTCCGTCCGCGGCGGGACCAGAAACACTCTCTTTTCTCCTTTCGCCAGTGACGCACGGAAACCATAGAAACGGTGTTTGGGTGCAGGCGAGCGGGTTTTACAACGCGCTCGTTGGCTGCAAAATGCACATCTGCAGTCGCTTTTTAGGGAACTGACAGAGCAAAGCATTGGCGGCATAATTTTAACTGCAGTCTCGGAGAAGGATGCCAGGTGAGTCCTCAGAGTCACCATAGGCAGTAACTAGCTCGCAGTGAGGGCAGTCACCGTCAGCAAGCGCGAGAGCTGCGTGATCAGGAAAAGGGGCGTCTTCAAAAAGACGCCCAGCTCTTTTAGTGCAATGAGAGTGTGTGTCGCGGCGGCGAGCACACACACACATACATAAACACAGTAGCAGAGAAAGGATATAACGCCGGATAGCGCAGCAGGAAGGCAAGGAAGGCGGCGCGGCCAGCGACTTCAGTGACTCGTCCCGCTGAAGGTGCTCTCTTTCAGACGGCGCGGCTTCTTCTCCAGCTCCAGCGATGCGAGTGCTTCGCTTGAAGGATGAAAAATCAGATAATAGCTGCCTGCGAGCGGTATTTATAGGCCTAGACCACGCCCATTTCGGCGGGACGTGACGCAGCGGGCGCGAAGTGCCCTGATTGGGTCTGGCGTCACGCCAGGCCTCGCTCGATAGGCTGCTGCAGTTGCCGCAGAGCAGCCAATAGGCGCGCGAGCTGCCTCGCCTATGTCTGCATGCTGCCGCAACGCGTTTTGCATTATTACAAAATTAAGGATAATTTTTGGCTTCAATATCTCGCGGAAAAAGGATTTTCCCCTAGCGTAAGATATCTTACGCAGTACGAGAGACCTCTCGTAAGAGAACACTCGTTACAACTAACAGCAAACAAATATATACACACTTTTTCGTGCTTAATAAACTGGTAAACCTTATATCCGTAAAATGACTCGATGAGCTGTCATAAAGAGTGCGCTCGTGGTCAGTAACGTTAGGCCTGTCGCTCCGGAGACTGTAAGCTGGATCACGAACAGTACTGATCCATCCATCCACTGATCCTTCAGAGTAAATGAAGACTGCTATGTTCATTCTTACATCCAACAACAAAACACCTCAATCGCTTAGGAGACTTTCTTGTCTACAGTTGCTCAAGCATCCAAACAATGGTGGACTGTGTTTAGCTCACTCAGGGTGGGTCTATGCTCAAACTGTAGTGTCAATCAACAGTCGTGGGAGGGGCCTGTGCAAAGTGGCGTCACATTGCCCCGAATCTGAGAACAGCTTGTTCTGAGACAGTGCTTATGATTTATGGGGATTATAAAAAAAGCACTGGGCGGATTTTTATCATTATAGGGTGGTTGTGTACACACACTGCCAACACACATTTATGTTCAAACACCATGTAAAAGTGATTTTTGCATAATAGGTGCCCTTTAAAAGGTAATGCTTGAACTAAACAGAGACAGTATGCAAATCACCTACTTTTATGATTACAAATGTGTGAACAAGTTAAATGGTTTAGTTCAGCAAAAAAATGAAAAATCTGTCATAATTTAATCACCCTCTAGTTGTTCCAAACATGTATGATTTTTTTCTTCTGCTGAGCACAAAAGAAGATATTTTGAAGAATGTATGACCAAACAGTTGACGGTAGCAATTGATTTCCATAGTATGGGGGGGAAATACTATGGAAGTAGGCTAAATAAGGCCCATCAACTGTTCAAAATATATTATTTTGTGTTCAACAGAAGAAAGAAATGCATACAGGTTTGGAGCACAATGACAGAATTTTCATTTTTGGGTGAAGTGTCCCTTTAAGAGAATAAAATTTTTTTGTGGCTGAGTTGAAAGAAGCAAGTTCATCATGTGACCGTTTGACTGACATTGTGAAAAAGAGAAAGAAAGAAAGAAAAAGTAAAAGTAACCTCAGAAAGCAAAGCACAATTTATTATGATACCTAAAAGAATAAGAAAAAATTATGTAAAGTCAACTAGCAATTTACTTCAGTTATTACATTTTAATTTTAAGGGTGCATACACTCAACCTCTATTTGTCGCCAGTTCATGAATATTAATATGGTCAAGCTCACGCGTTCAGTCGTCACGTTTACCTTTCAGCCAATCAACTTGACGAGCGTCACGTAACTAATGAATATTCATGAGCCACGTCGTCGTCACAACATGAACACGCCCAGCCTTTGTGCTGTGTTACACACTCTCGGCCGGCAGGGGGCAGCAACACTAAACCCCGCGCGCACATACACACACTCAGAGGAAGGCGTTTGATAACAGGAAGGAAATAAGAAAGATTGAGCTTTCAGCCCAACAGATGAGAGTTACTCTAGAGAAGAGCTCTGGAGTCAGAGGAGCAATGCCTCTGCCTGGGGGAAAACAGATTTTCTGTCTTTTATGGGCCATAATTTTATTATCACAGTGGGTAAGTGTGACGACGCGCTGTTTGTTTATGTTATTGTGGTTGTAACTTGTGTACGTAATTTGTAGCCTAGCACAAACTTCAAATAGCCAGACAGTTTCCAAGAGTTGGCAGATCACGTCTGGTCAAATCCCAGAAAGAAATGATGCGTATTGTTGAAGTCAAAAGCCCTGGTTTTACTAGTAGGAAATGTCTTTGTGTCGTTGGAAGAACGAAACGGGCTGTTTTCATCTAGTTAAACTCCATTCTATGGACAGAGGAAATATGATTTGTCTGCATCATAAGAATCATCTGTCAGTCCTTTCAGATTTACACAAGAGCACATGATGATCTAACCTGCAAGATCAGCGTTTAGTTGACTAGAAACGCGGTTATGCTGTTTTTAAAGGAAGGGAAGAGAGCTGTTAAGCTGATTGATGAGTTTGCGTTACGACACACTGGATGATGATGATGATGATGGATGTGTCCCAAAACCTAGAGAGTCACCTGTGTAGGCGGCATTGTTTTGGCCTTCGGATTTACTATATATATCCTGTGATACACGAAAATGCTGTCTAGGTGGGTAGCTCACTAGGTTTTGAGATACAACCTCTCTTTCACGTCGACTAGAAATAGATGCAGAAAGGGGATTACCTGTCTAAGTCCCAAGTTCAAGTGCTCTTGCTTTCATTTAGCATTTCCTTCAAAGAAACATGGGCATTTATTTTCATTTCGAGCTCCCTGCTTGTGTGTTTGTTGGGATGTAGTCCAAAACAACTGTCTAATCTCATGTTGGTTCAAAGGTCGCATTCTCTAGCATGTGCAGCCACTGCTTGTTTTACACAATTCATGTTTCACACCAAATCTGAAACATTCAAATCAACTTTCAAGACTTTTTTTCTTCTTCTTCTTCTTATATCGGATCATTTGACTCATTGACAGTGAGTCAGAAAATAATTTCTCCTTTAGCAACCTGAGACAAACATCACGAGTGTTTGGTAACCAAGTGATCCTAGTTGAGCTCATTTGTCCTATTTCCTAATTCTAATTTTAGGATTTCAATGGTAGGAACACTACATATTACATACATTACATATGCTCTGAGTATTGATTTTGTTTCAAATAATTTTCAGTAAACTGATCATATTCATTCATATTCATGTAGAATACTCAAATAGTGACGTCCTTGTTTCCTTCTGTCTAAATATCAAATATTATCTACTTTCTAGTTGTTTCTCAGTTTGTACAGCTTCAAAGCCAACAGTTTGTGTAACTTCTTCATTCTGACACTTTCGCTTCTTATCTAAAAATACCCATGGTCTGTCAAAATTATACTGAAAGACCTGCGCTAAAATAAGCACTGGACCAACACACACACACACAAAACTCCACGCAAACCTTGGACAGAAACACATGTTTACTGTACACAACACTGAGAATTCAACAAAAATGCAAGTTAGGCTATCAGGGAATCATTTTGTATTAATCTGTGCAACGTGTACTGCTTACATTTTCTTACAAAATGTCAAATACAAAATATGATCTAGTTTGAATTAATGAAAGATTGGATAGTACAGCATAGTTTCAAATTGATTTTCAGCTCATATTTTCAGTGTTGCAGTCGAGAGAGACCAGCTTACTCGAGTCTGAGTCCATGACAAGACCATACAAATATTGTCTCTGATCCCCCTTGTTGGGAAAAAAAAAGACAAGGAGCATCCCCTGTGTAAATCCAGCTTCCCCTTACCATCCCTGTTAGATGAACAGTGCTGTGTATATGCAAAACTTATTCAAATTAAATATTGAAATTATCTACTGATAATGAATGAATTATAAATATCAGCAAATAACCAATCAGACCTCAATATTGTAACGCGCCCGCAGGCTTTCGTCATTTTCCGCGCTGGCGCTGTTCAAGATGACCAAAAATAATTAGTGTGTGTAAGAGAGAGAGAGTCTGATGCTCGGTCATACAATACTACAGGCACATTATTTGATGAATAATGGCAATGCAGATTTATATTATACTCAAATTTTTTTTAATACAAATGTTTTCAAAATAAGAGCTGTCCTCCCATCATAACCATATTTGCATAACGCATGCCTTAAATGTAGCCATTCCTGAAAATCCCAACGTTTTGTTTTGTTTTTCTACTATTGGTGGATTGGAATTGACATTTGTTGACATTATATTTTTAATCAATTTCAGCCACATTAAAAGTAAAAATATAATGTAATTATAGCAAAAATGTGCATTTTTCAAATTATATCAACAGTATTCACTAAAATATTTGCAGATAAACCTATTGTTACTGACAAAAGCACTTGTTAAATTTCAGAGCACTTCAAATTTTGCCAAACTTTTGTTTTTTCAATACCATTAATTTCAAAATGTATAATTATCATGTGACTAATCAGCCTGAGATATATTGGTCCATTACCACTTGTTAGACAAGTAAGGGTTTATTTATGCTCTCTCTAAAGTAAGTTTATTAGTGACCTGGAGGTATTAGATTTGTGAACAATAGAATACTTGGGCTTGGCTGTTATGACGCTTTTTTTTTTATCTCGTATGTCGTATGACTAAGAAGAACAGCGAGGGAAGATTCAGTTCAGTCTGTTGTGTTTCCTATCAGTCACTGATAGTCTGATCAGCTGCATAATCTTAGCCACTATGTCAAGACTGTGTCTTAAAGGAACACTCCACCGTTTTTTGAAATAGGGCTTATTCACCTTCTTTCCTACATTTAGATAGGTGGGCAAATGCATTTTTGTCTCAGTGCATGCATTGTTTTAGTTTGACAGGGTTGGCGCTAGCTTAGCTTAGCATAATGAATGGAATCCTTTGTTGCCAGCTAGCATGTCCTGAGTAAAAGTGATATAAAAAAAAAAAAAAAAAACCCACCTAATTACTTCTTGTAGCCTGCGTATTCACAACAAGTAAAAATAGCGATGCAGATTAACACTAGGCGATTTTCTATGCAGATTTTGACTTGGGACTATATTAGGGGGAAGCACAGGCGAAGCACTGCTACTTGGGCGCAGAGATATCACGCCCAAGTAGCAGTGCTTCGCCTGTGCTTCCCCCTAATATAGTCCTTAATATATAAGTCAATATCTGCCTAGGAAATCGCCTAGTGTTAATGTGCATCGCTATTTGTGCTTGTTGTGAATACGCAGGCCACAAGAAGTAATTAGGTAGGTTTTTTTTTTTTATATATCACTTTTATTCAGGACATGCTAGCTGGCAACAAAGGATTCCATTCATTATGCTAAGCTAAGCTCACGCCAACCCTGTCAAACTAAAACAATGCATGCACTGAGCCAAAAATGCATTTGCCCACCTATCTAAATGTGGGAAAGAAGGTGAATAAGCCCTATTTCAAAAAACGGTGGAGTGTTCCTTTAAGAACTAGTTCGACAAACTAACAGTTAGACAAGAGGTGATCAGAGAATGATCTATCTTTTTATTTAACTGGCTTTAAAAAGTTTGGACCAGTTTTGAAGAACAAACAAACAAACAGACAGACTAGGCTAGCCTTGGTTTTTTGGGAGATCTTTGTTTAGTAGGGGATTTCACATGTAACTTATCTGAATTTCTTAGGCCCAGCCTACTCATAGTTTCATGTCAATAAGCGAGTCATAAGGTTGTCCTTGTCCAGCACAACAGACCAAATGGGGAAAAAGACATGATGACTTGGCTGTCCCAAAGTTTCCTGCGTAAGGGATGGTCCAGCCCTCAGTCACATGCACTGTCAAGTCACGCTCTTTTGTTTCCAGATTCAGCCTCAGCACAACAAAAGCTTGACAGTTCCTCAGTCTAAATGCCAGTATGTCAGTTTGATTATACATCAGTCAGAGTTCAGACTGGGTGGAGACGCGGTTCTGCTGAATTCTAGTCACATGACTGCAAACCTGACGAAATAGCTGAGGAATGCACACCTTCTCTGGTTTCAGTGAGACTCGTTCACGATGAGTGACGTGGTTACAGTCTTGGCGGGTTTATTGGAGGGATTTTTTTTTTTTTCTGCACCAAATAAAGTGAAATATCTTGTTATCTTGAAAGTATCCCCACAAATAAAACTGAAAAGGGGAAGAAACCTGATTTTGAGGAACATTTCATTTTAAACATCAGTGGTTGCATATCATGCCGAACCGATACTCAGAGCAGATGATGATGATCTTAAAGATTAATAAATACTGTGTTTATGACTGTTTATAAATTGTTATTCCTAAACTATTGTTCCCAATGTCCGCCCAGGTGCATGGCCAGCACTGTATCTGGTATGGAGAATGTGGAAACTCCACTGCTGTGCAGGAGAAGAAGTTAAACTGCAATTACACAGGCCCTCCTAAACCTTTACCTGATGAAGGACTGGAACTGCTACAGGTAAGAGGACCATGCTAAAACATGTTAGCAGTGTGTTAGAACATGTTAGCGGTGTGTTAGAACATGTAAGCGGTGTATGTTAGCGGTGTGTTAGAACATGTTAGCGGTGTGTTAGAACATGTTAGCGGTGTGTTAGAACATGTTAGCGGTGTGTTAGAACATGTTAGCGGTGTGTTAGAACATGTTAGCAGAGTTAAGAACGTTAGTAGCTTGGTAAAACATCCTAGAAATGTTTTAGAAAAATGTTAAACATGTTAGCAT
Organism: Leuciscus leuciscus; assembly: GCF_965113295.1. NCBI lineage: Eukaryota > Metazoa > Chordata > Actinopteri > Cypriniformes > Leuciscidae > Leuciscus > Leuciscus leuciscus. The sequence goes on along the minus strand of NC_138730.1, from coordinate 16,179,731 downwards.
CATGTTAAAACATTTGTGGAGACAGAAAGAAAAATATAAAAAACACACCTCTGTCTGACTTCATTATAAATGCTAGGCTATATACAAGTTGAACCAAAAGAGATACAGTTTAACTTAAAATATAATTTTCACAGCATTAAAGAAAATCATATGAGCCTATTTAATTGTTTACACACACACACACACACACACACACACACACACACACACACACACACACACACACACACACACACACACACACACACACACACACACACACACATATATATGCTTGCACTGTAAGTGACATGAGCAAAACAGACAATTTAATTGTTCATTGCAATTATTTATTTGACAGTTTGTCAGAACAAAATTCACAATCGTGACACGCCTAACAGAGACTTAAAAATAAAAAAAAAATAAAAAAAATCCGTTTGACATTTCAAAAGGGCTTCTTCCTATTATCTCACATGTCAGACCACACAGTGACACATGCTGTAGGCAGTGTGTGAATGAAGATTGATCAGTCACTGTTCAGACATGGGAGACTGTCACGCTTGGCATTTCCTGTACTTTAAAGCGTAGGAAACCCTAAAGCCCTGTAGACTACAGTAGGCAACGCTTCAGTGGAATTATTAGCTTCCTTTTGCATGAACTATGAGAAGTTTCATTTCTACAACAACATCAGCATTAAGCAAATTGCTAAAAAGAGTGGCTGTTTTTTAGACCAGCGTAAACACTTCTGTCTTCCCTTTCCCGGGCAGTCGGTTAGCAAAGAATCAAATAAAAAATGTAATGGAATTGTCATCAAAAGCAATGATTCATGGTAAATATCACAAAAATATGTCCAGGTCACAAAAAAAAGTGTAAAAAAAAAAAAAAGACCCCCCCCCCAAAAAAAGATCTTAATTTTAGTATTCTATATAGTATAGAACTTTTTGCTGGTGTTCTCGTGATGCGTCAGCATTTTTTCTTTTGCTGTGCTTTTCTTTCTTTTTTTTGCATTGCTTTTCTTTTAGTTGACAAATTTCACTTTTTTTTTCTCATGTTTATCTTTTTCTTTTACCGTTAAAGATCTTATAAAAAAAAGTATGTTTTATTTGTTTTGGAAAAGTTTATTAGATAAAAAAAAAAGAAGAGTCTTTTAAGCATACAGCAAGTTTCGTTTAAAGTTCTACTCTTTTTTTTTTTTTTTACTAATCTTTATATCATTTTTTCAGGAGCTCTGTCCTGGGCTTGTCTATGGGGACAACAGCGTTTGCTGTGACACCCAGCAGCTCACGACTCTGAAGAGCAACATCCAGATCCCCCTTCAGTACCTGTCCAGGTATGGCTGAAATACCTCTGGCAGTTTTGTGAATCGGCCCATTATTGAGTCACAAGCAGGTTATTGATTAATCCAAGTCACATTTTCAGTTGAAACCAAACATGTACTTGCTTGACACAGTTTACATTGGGAGAGTTGCCCAGTTTATGGCAGTAATATAATATGCAGCTTGAACTTGTCCCTGTTTTTGTGTGCCAGGTGTCCAGCATGTTTCTTCAACTTCATGACCCTGTTCTGCGAGCTCACCTGCAGTCCCAGACAGAGCCAGTTCGTCGAGGCCACAGAGTTCTCTCCAGACCCGGAGCAAAACAAAACCAATGTGCTTAAAGTGTCCTATTACATCAGCCAGACCTTTGCCAATGGTGAGGAACAGAAGATGCTTCAGATGCTTGATTCATAACATCAGAACGGGACTGACTTCAGTAAAGCCCCTGATTCAGAAATGGTCCCCAGTCCTGATCAATGAGAACACTTAGTCCTCATCTCTGACAATGGGTCCTAAACTTCTTTTAAAATAGGGATGCACGATATTGCATTTTGGCCGATATTCGATATGCCGATATTTTCAAACTAATTTTGTCCGATGCCGATACCGATACCGATGTATATACACATTTTCCCCCTGATATATTTACACTTTAATTTTACTGAAGAGAAATCCAAGTCTCTCTCCTGTACTACCTTTACCGTATTACACTCATGTGTTGTAGATAAGGCAATACACAAGACAAACAAAACAACATTTGATTCTACCATAAATGTATAATTTTACAAATGTAGACAGACATTCACCCCTGAAAAATAGGTAAATTACTTCACTTGGAGAATAAATGATATGCCAGTGCCACATTTTATTTTTAAGTTCAGACTTCAAACTTCAGTCCTTAGGAGTAAAATAAAAAAATAAAAAATTTCAAATAAAAATAAATTTACATCTTCTCCTACTTGAACAGGTCTACCAAATGCTCCCCTGTTTTCGGTGCTGATGCAGTGGTGACCCGTTCATGTTACATGTAAGGGTGGCGCTGCCAATAAAGCAACTAAAAGCCATCACAAAGAACCGTAAAAGTAATGATTATGTATGTCAAATATAGCATGGAGACATTTTAATTGTTTATTAATAAACAAGTGTTTGTGTCAGCTGCAAAGATGAAGTTGACGATGCTGACTCGCGATCTTCGCAGTAGTGAATGCGCCGGAGAGAAATGCACATTTCGGATTACATAGTTTTCTTTCGTTTTGAATTGTTCTGTTTAAAAATATGATTTCAAGCGTTCTGTAGATAATATATATATTTCTCAGGTCTGTGAGGCAAGTAGGCTATGCCGAGTTTCATTTCATTTATGAGACGAACTCCAGTTCACGCGCCGGAGCCTCCGTGTCGTGATATCTATTATCTGCTTTACTTATTATTTATTAAATCCAGGCAATTGGTTGATGAAACATTGATTAAAATTAAGATACAATTAATACAAAACGAAATTCACTTAGAAAGGCTTTGTGCTTTCTGTTTGAGGTCTCTGTGAAAGTTTTAAAGCAGTCTCTTTTAGTCCCGATTTCAGAGCGGTCACGTCCGTAACCGAGAACTGTCACTGTTTTTCCTCATAAATGCGAATACGAAAAATAAAATAAAATGAATATTTTATGCTCTGTGGAGAGCATAGTAGCTTGGAGAGCTTACATTATTAAGCTACAGGACATCGTCTTTCAAAACATGACCTACACGAAAGAGAAAAAAAAATACTGCGTCATTGTACCCAGCACTTCTGAAAATGCACTTGTGAATGCATCTCTGTCCCCAGCACATTTCAAACCAAACTGACGCCCATGCTCGAAATGCCTCCACATGTTGGAAGTTTAAGTTGCTGGCACTCATGCTACGTTCACGGTCGTCACGTGCACATAGGAAACGCGCCGCCCTATCGGCAAGGCTCATCGGCAGAAATATTCATATCTGCCGATGCCCATGATGGTCATTTAAAGCTTTTATCGGCCGATACCGATGTTGTGCCGATATCATCGTGCATCCCTATTTTAAAACACACATTAGAAAACCATCTACTAACTATTTCTTAATGTTAAGGTTGTACAATATATTGGTTTATTATTATTATTAATAATAATAATAATAATAATTCATTTTGTGCATTTTTTATTATTATTATTATTAATATTAGTAGTAGTATTTCAATAATACCTATTGTGGAAATGATTAGCATTATTATTTGTTAATACAATTAGTAGAAGTATTATTTACATACTACTAAGAATAATGATAATCTTATCAACAATGAATAAGTATTTTTGATGTTATTAATATTAACAGATTATGATTATTATTATTATTATTATTATTATTATAAATAAATACAAATTGTATCCACAATTATTATTATTATTATTATTATTATTATTATTATTATATTTATTAATGTATTAGAATAATTATTATTATTATTTCCATACTACTATTGCTACTACTAATACTAATAATAATAATAATAATAATCCTTTTTCAAAAAAATATTATATTTATTATTTGTGGTAGTAGTAGTAGTTCAATAATACTTATTGTGGAAAATATTATTATTTGTTAATAATAATAATAATTAACTGTGGATACAATTATTATAAGTAGTAGTATTTACATACAGCTACTACTACTACTACTACTACTAATAATGATAATAATTTATAATTATATGTTAATATTAATCATGTCAAATACTTATTGTTGTTATTATTATTATTATTATTATTATTATTAGTACACATTAATAATAATAATTGTGGATAAAATTAGTATTTATATATTAGTATATAATTAGTATTTTTTAATACTACTGATACTACTATTAATAATATATACTATTTATTATAATGCTATTTGATTTAATATTAATAACAAAATAATTAATAATAACAAAATACTTAATTGTGGATAAGATGATGATTCTTCTTCTTATTATTATTATATAATAAATAGGCATCCAGAATAAATAGACATACATGTATATGTGGTGTTCTGATTTGTCCAGTCTTAAAATCAGATCATATCAGGACTTGTTTATTCCAGTTCATTTACATTTCAAAGCATTCTGTGGTCACTCTGGATGTCTATTTCTGCTCGCCGGTGAAAGATGCCTCGCTCGATGCTGACCCGGAGCGAGATAAAACACCAACGCTCTGACTTTGATAAAAACATGCTCTTCGCTTCAGGCAAAAATGCAAAACTCTGCTTTATTTGCACTCTGCATCACTCAATACTCTGTTCTGGGACGCCATGAACGCTAGTGAAGTGATACAAATGTCCCAGTACTGATGTATAAAATTACTCGGCCAATCAAATTAGAGTACTGTAATTAACTGTTTAAAATCTTGTAGGTAACCAATATGATATTCATTTATTTGACGTCTCTCTACAGCCATGTATAACGCCTGCAGTGACGTCCAGGCTCCCTCCACCAATGTCAGAGCCCTCAGTCTGCTGTGCGGGCGAGACGCCAGCGAGTGCACTCCCCAAAACTGGATCGAGTACATGTTCGACATCAACAATGGCCAAGTCCCCTTTGCTATCAAGCCGGTTTTCTCAGGTACAAGCACTTTCAGGATCACAAGATTTCCTAACAAGTTTCAACTCATAAAACCTCTTTATAAGCTTCAGCATTGTTACTTGAAGTAATCCACTCATTTTATTGCTTTCAAACTCATATATTGTTACTCAAAATCTGTTTTGCATCCATGACGCTTATATTCTCGAGATTCATTTCGGTGTTGAAAATGTTTGGTGTTCCCAGATGCACCCATCATGAGCATGACTCCCATGAGCAACAGGACGTTTAACTGCACGCAGTATCTGGATGACGGCTCAGGGCCCTGCTCCTGTCAGGACTGCAGTAAAGCGTGTGGTCCCACACCCGTGCCCCCTCCGCTCCTTCCCCCCTGGACCATCCTCGGCCTGGACGCCATGACCCTCATCATGTGGTGCTCTTATATAGCCTTCCTCTTCATCTTCTTTGGAGTCGTGCTGGGAGCATGGTGTTACAGGCAAGTTACAGATTTGTGAGGGACAGTTCCTCAAAACAATCTGACATTGCAGAAGGGTTTATTTGCATGATAAAACACAAAACCACACACCCAGTGATATTGTTTTAACCAAAACTCCATTGCATAAAGCACCAAAGTCCAATGCTGACAAAAGGGAAACCAGTGAGTAAAAAGTCAACACATCACAGTTTTGTATGCTGCAAACTGAACACAAAAAAATCACAATATAATCATAACCCAGACATATCAGTATGATATAGTGTTGCCAGGTCTCCACTGATTCCCATTCCTGGTAATTATTAGTCACTAACAGTGTCAGTAACGCATTATGAGTAACGCGAGTTACATAATCGGATTACTGTTTCAAGTAACTAGTAAACTAGTAGATGAATTTTGAAAAAAAGTTATTAATTTAGTCAATTTTTATATGATGTTATTGATATTAACAGATAATTATGAATTATTATTATAAATTAATAAATATAATAATATAGTAATGTTTCATTACCGGTGATGTTATTCGGTAATGAAACGCATGACTTTCCATAAAAAGTACCTGCACACCTATCAGTCCAGGTTTGTTTGTTTTGTTGTGTGTATTTGTTTGTTTATTGGTTTATTCATTTATTTATTGGTTCATTTTGTATTTATTTTCTGTTTATCTAATTACAGACGGAGGATGGTCACATCTGAATATGGCCCTATTCTTGACAGCAACCAGCCCTACTCCGTGAACTCTGATGGCACAGATTTTGTGGGTATGTAAATTATTATTTTATGATTTTAAAATAAATTATTTTAATAATTCTAAAGTATTTTATTTATTCTCTAAACTTTATTATTAAAGTCAACTTGACAACTGCCCCACCGTTGTGTTACTCCCAAAACACTTTTATAATTTTTTTTGTGTGTGAATGCTGTTTTACGTGAATAATACGACACTAGAAACACAAAGCGTTTTTTTACTAAATAATTGATAGGTTAGCAATTAAATGTCACATTGCAACCATGGAAACATTTGGATTCGTGTCGAGAGCCCATCAGAGAGCCCATATATTTAAGCCATTAGTCGGCTTTGTATTCTGTTTTGTCACAGCCTATTATTATTATTGCAATTGAATTTTGTGTGTACAAATGGTGCACAAATCACCTTTAACATCCAACAAAATGATCACTTCTCACAAACTAGCACGTTTCCTCCAGTCCTCAGTCCTCACTGAATGTGGTCCTTATTCCTCAGATGAAGCTACTTGCTGCGAGACGTTGGGCGAGCGTTTCGAGAACCTGCTGCGTGTGATCTTCAGCAGGTGGGGCTCACTGTGTGTCCGACAGCCCTTAACTGTGATCCTGACCAGCCTGGTGCTGGTGTCCATCTGCTCAGCAGGACTGTCCTACATGCACATCACCACCAACCCGGTGGAGCTCTGGTCGTCTCCCAGCAGCAGGGCCAGGCAGGAGAAGGACTATTTCGACCAGCACTTTGGGCCATTTTTCCGCACTGAGCAGCTCATCATCACCACCACGTGGGATAATCCGGGCTCCTTTTCACCCCAGTCTGGACCAGACATCTACTTCTCCCCCATGCTGAACATATCACTCCTCCATCAGGCAAGTCAACAAGTAGTACTGTGTAATAGAGCTGCATGATTAATCGTTAAAAGATTGCGATCTCGATTCAAACACTCACGCCGTCTTATTCCTCAATGACGATTCGTCAACTGTGGCTATTAAACCTTTGACGAGTACGATCACAGCGAACATTCAGATTTGCGTCTGCACTTCCGCTGAGCCGGAGAGAGCAGTTGTCATGTTTAGGTATGAAACGGCTTTGCAGAAATCATACAGTATCATAATTGTCTTACAATAATTTAAATGATCACTGAAGTACTGGGGGGGAAATGTATAGTTCAGATATAAACACTGATGTCTACGAAAGCGATCAGAATAGAGAAAATCACCTTTTGAAAGTAACTTGACGCTTCAAATAAAGTGTATGAATTTCATCGTTGCACCAGTAGGTGGCGACAAGTGACTGTTAAAAATGTATTTGTCACTGAATCATTCAAGAGATTCTTTAAAAAAAAAGCTGATTCATCCAGTAATGAAACAAGTGAAAACTGTGAGTGAGTCATTGAATCAAACAGATTTTTTAATAATAATTCAAATAATTTAAATATTTTTAAATGGATTGCAGCAATTAATATTTTGTCAGAACCTATTGTTTAGTCGTCTATTCAGAACTGTGATCTCTATTTTAAACAAAAATTTGTGGTTCTCAATTTATCCAGAATTGTGCGGCTCTAGTGTGTAAGGTATACCATACAGTCCCATTGATGATGAAATATCTGACCAATCAAGTATAACTTGAAAGCCGCTTGATTAGATTTGATATGTTAAAATCTATTGTAGGAGCCTGTCACAGTGACATTGAAGTGTTTTTAAGTGTGGCTTAAGTGTCCAAATGCTTTTAAAAACAGTATTTTTTTATTTATTTTTTATTTAAAAAAATAAAATTTGTGTGTGTGAAATTTGAGCGAGTGCTTTGGAGATTTGATGTTTTGTTAATATTTTTAGTATTTTCGCTCTACCATACTCAACTGTTTTTTCTGTGTTCTCCTCTCCTCTGTTTCCATGTAGGTGTTGGATCTCCAGACAGAAATAACAAATCTAACAGCTGAATATAAAGGAGAGACGGTGACTCTTCAAGACATCTGTGTTTCTCCACTGGCTCCGTACAATGACAACTGTACCATCCTGAGTGTGTTAAACTACTACCAGAACAGCCATGAAGTCCTGGATCATGTGTTTGCTGATGAGTTCTACATCTACTTTGACTACCACACTCATTTTCTGTATTGTGTCAGGTGAGCTTTTCTGGTTTGTTTTTTTGATTGTTGGAGCGCTGCAGTGATGATGTACTTTCGTAGGTCAACTCTGAATAGCATCACCCTGTTTCCCTCGACGAAAACGATAGGCTTTTGGATCATTGCAGAAAATAAGCTCTGTGACCAACAAAAAAGTTGATGATTCTTAATGTTTTGTTCATTATGATAATCTTCACAAATGAACACAACTTTAATGAATTTTGAAGCGTAAATGCAATCGGAAGAAGTAAAAAGCTAAACGTAGGCTATAAACGAACTACAGTGCGGTCACACAACTTCAGCGTCGCCATTAAGCGTCAGACAACTCTTTCAGTCCTTAACATTTTCCCTGAAAGTTTGAGTTGGAATAGTTTGCAAGAGTGCGATTATAAACACAATGAGGCAGTGAAAACCAGAAGTGCTGTAATGCTAACTTGTTTCTGGGATTTCCCCTATGAAATTACGTTATGATTTATAATGCATTTGTTTCCATTAAACTTTGAAATTTTTTTTTGTTTTGCTCTGACGAATTTAGAGTTTTACTCAGGCTTTCGTATCTTTTGCTTTTGGTCCTAGTTCTCCCACGGCCCTGGATGACACGGGCCACTTTCATGACCCCTGCATGGGTACATATGGAGGCCCAGTTTTCCCCTGGCTTGTTCTTGGTGGATTTGAGGGTGAGTTTGACAGGACTGAACATAAAGTCAAAAGAACAAAGACATATTTGTGATCTTAAAGTCCCCCCTGTGGTGAAAATACAGCTTTTAATGTTGTCATATTTTTATGTGGTAAATTATATGTCTATGTGGTGTTTTTAAGACAAACCATGTGCAAATTCACAAGTAACACCATTGAGTATTTTCTCCTTAAAACTGCAGTGAACCAAAGACAGTCTCAAAAAAATACTGGTAAAATTGAACGGTTTTCGGTACCATAGCAACAGCTGTTGTAACTATTGTTTTTATTTTCCTGTTTGAAAATAATAATATTAAATAAATGAAATGAGTTAATTCTTTTAATTGAGTAACACATTAAAACAAGCATGTAGCCTTCAAATATTGTTACATTAAGTAAAAATTGCATTAAAAAGATCAAATAAGTTAATAATGAAAGGAAAAACAAAGGTCTGGCAGGTCTATTGCACATACCCTTTAAGACATAATGCACAGATCTATTTTGACACACCAGATTTTTTTTCGTCCCGTCCATTGCTGTGGTAATCACTATATCAAACATTGCAATTTCAGATTCAGTCCCTCGATTTAATGCTGTTGTCACTAACGAAACTTTGCAGCGTGTACAGCCGAGTGACGCAACGACACCTGCATCTACTGTATGTGCATCTACAGGAGACAATCATTTGTTTCTGTTTTGTCCTTTTTCATATAAAGACAACGCCTACAACAATGCCACAGCTCTAGTGATCACCTTTCCAGTCAACAACTACCTGAACGACACTGAAAAATTAGGCAAAGCTTTGGCGTGGGAGAAAGTGTAAGTGTGTTAAGTTAGTAAATCTTATGAGTAGGTGATTTATTGATGAAAAAAATAAAATAAATTATCTGATCTAGAATGACGACTACTGCTTACAAAAGATATAACAAGCATTTAGGAGTAACTTTATTCATACCTCCACAGGTTTATCGACTTTGTGAAGAATTATAGAAACCCCAACCTGATCATCTCGTTCAGCTCTGAGCGCAGCATCGAGGATGAGATCGACCGCGAGAGCAACAGTGATGTCACCACCATCGTGATCAGCTACGTCATCATGTTCGTCTACGTCTCGCTGGCTCTGGGACACATTAATAACTGCCGGACCCTGCTGGTAAGACCCTCATGACTCTCCATTCTGTGTGTGGCTTTAAGTCTAAAGGCCCCGATATACTTAAACTTTTTTTTTTCATTCTTAGAGGTATAAAGAATTTGAAATAATTTTGCAGAGATGAACTGTTACGCATTGACTTCACGCATTACATAATCACGTTCGAAAGGTCAGGCAGTAAACTGATGTAGGTGGAAACCGTAGGATAGGGCGAAAAACTCGTATTTGATTATTACGTAAAATTTGAAAATTACGTAATGTGGCGCATAACAGCTAGTGCAAGACGAGCATTTGTGGTTAAAGTATATATATATTTTTTTTTTAAATGACAGTTTCGCTAGATAAGACTCTTATTCCTCGGCTGGAATAGTGTAGAGATCTTTAAAGCTGCACTAAAACTGCAGTTTGGACCATTAACCCTTTGGTTCCCATTGAAGTCCACTATATGGAGAAAAATCCTGGAATGTTTTCCTCAAAAACCTTAATTTCTTTTCGATTGAAGAAAGAAAGATTCCAAGAATATCTTGGATGATGTGGGGGTGAATACATTTTTATTCTGAAGTGAACTAATCCTTTAATCCCAGGTTTTCGTTGTTCTTTGCTTTTAACCCCGGGTAGAGAAACGTTTCACACTTTGTGTGGGGGGGTTAAAGCGGGGTTAGCACAGCTTTTTACCTGGTGTTTTATAAACCGGTCAAGTGATCCATTCAATGACACTGACACCACAAAATAAGAATATTAACCCAGGGTTTAGGAATGTACAGTGTGAAACGTCAGTTAATAAATACCCAGGATTAATTGTTAACCCTGGGTTAATTATGAGCAATGTAAAGCATGAAGCAATTTTACCCTGGGTTTAAAATGACCCACGGTTGGCCATTTTAATTTTGAAAACCCTTATTGAAGTACAGATCTATATTTTCTCTTTTCTTTGGCTGTTCTTTCGCTCATGTGAGTGCTGTCATTAGACAGACCTTGCATGTTCTCATCATTTGATTTGAAATACTGCATTTGAACGTGTGGTACAGGTGGACTCCAAGATCTCTCTGGGTATCGCTGGTATCCTGATCGTGTTGAGTTCAGTGGCATGTTCTCTGGGTATCTTCAGCTACATCGGCATCCCCCTCACGCTCATCGTCATCGAGGTCATTCCCTTCCTCGTGTTGGCCGTGGGTGTGGACAACATCTTCATCATTGTGCAAACCTACCAGGTGTGTGGTGGTGTCTTTACAGGTGTTAGCTCAAGCGTGACGCATTCTGAGAAGTCCTGTGGTTGTTTTGTTGATGTCAGTTGACTTCTTGCACTTAAAATATCTCGGGTGAGCATTTTTAGTTCCTAAAAAGTTTGGTTCCACTTCATCATTCGTAAGGTTGTTGAAGGTTGAGATTGTTTGCCTTCATAATAGATTTTTGTTTTCTTCAGAGAGATGAGCGGATGTCGGATGAAGAGCTTCATCAGCAGATTGGCCGTATCCTAGGAGAGGTGGCTCCCAGCATGTTCCTCTCTTCGTTCTCCGAGACAGTTGCTTTCTTTTTAGGTATGTCGACCTGCAAATAACTCCTTTATTACTTACGAATGATCGTTGGATCATTTGATTCTCATTTCCCTTTCCAGATGCCTATAGTTTCTGTGTTTCCATGTCCACAGGTGCTCTGTCCACCATGCCTGCGGTGAGGACGTTCTCTCTGTTCGCTGGTCTGGCCGTCTTCATTGACTTCCTCCTGCAGATCAGCTGCTTTGTGTCTCTGCTGGGCCTGGACATCCAGAGACAAGAGGTGAGTGGTCAAAGGTCACACCAGTTCTAGCTGTGGGAGGATAGAGAATTAAAGGAATAGTTCACCCCAAGACGGTTGAGTTCACGACCTCTCAAGTGACGTTGGAAATGTCACACGTGACATAGGCGGAAAGAACCGCCCCATTGTTTACAAGAGGAGCTTACATCCCGGATACAAACACGAATGGACCATTTTATTTTAACAATAAACTGAAACAAATTCTAATATACAGCAACAACCATTTGTTTTGGTCAGAGCTTCTTATCCACACTTACATACATTACGCGTGACTTTCCCAATGAGTATATGTCAGGTGTCATATACATCTCGGATGCTTTTGGAGTGATTTAAATAATTCGAAAATGTAGATTTGTGTGAACTATTTCTTTAAGGCCTGTTCACCTTAAGAATGATAACTATGAAGATAACTATATTAGCGTCCACACCATCAGACAATATCGTTCTGTTTATTCTACTCGCGCACTGCAGTTTCGTCGCCTGCCTCTTTAAATGCTGGAGCTCTTAAAGCGGGATAGATTCTGATTGGCTGTCAATGTTTTTACCGCTCATGAGCTGGTATCGTTTCAATGATATCGTTTCTCTTGGCTGTTATCATTATAGTTGTGGTGTGAACTCTGCCGTTCTTTTATATTTAGAGCAGTTTTTAGTAGTTATCATCCTTGGTGACTAGAAACAATGTAAAATAATGAAGTGGATTTGAAATTAAAATGCTAATTCACAGCAACCTATTTCATTTGACAAGTAACAAACTTTTTTTGAAAGTAGCATGATTAGCTTTTTATATCGTATTTTTAAGCAGCTTTTTTTGTATCGATATGCGAGTATGAATGGTCTGATAAAGATTTAAAGCTGCCGTCGGCAACATTTTTTTGATCATATTCAGTGTAATCGACACTATAATCCGACAGAACAACATAAATAAGGTGGTTTTAGAAAAAAACCCGAGCTTCTAACTCCACCTGGAGCGTATTATTTGTTTTGCAAAAATCCAGCGCTCCCGCTTCATCCGGTCCAATCAGCGCAGGGGGGTGTGAGATCTGACTGTCAATCACAGGTCGTGCACACGCCACAGATCCCCCCTCACTCGCGCACGTTAATCACATGCACACGCCACGCCTGAAGTTCGCCTGGAGATTGCATGAAGCGTGATGGCTGAGAGAAAATCTACTAACAAGCTTCCAATTCCTCGGTTATTGTTATCTATGGATAGATTAGCCAGGGCAGCCTACCTCCGAGTCCATGGTGTTGATAGATGCTGAAGAGACGGACGCGTTCACAGAAAATCAGGTACACACGCACAGTGACGCACTGACGAGCACGACCTCGATGGGAGGGTGCTCGCTGGTAGTGGGGAGGGGCATGAGAGTTGTAAACATTCAAAATTTTGGCTAATCGACCAATCTGCCAGACTTGCCGACGGCAGCTTTAAGATGCTTTAAGATATTCAACTTATGTTTTTGTTTTTCCCCCAGGCGAATCGGACGGATATATTGTGCTGTGTAAAGTTGTCTGATGGACCGCAAGAGAAATCTGAAGGTTGTCTGTTCCGTTTCTTTAAGAAGATATACGCTCCTTTCATCTTAAAGGATTGGGTGCGCCCGCTGGTGGTAGGTGTAAAGCAACAATATAATATTGTTATATATTATAATGTATACCTTGAACCAAAAGTATGATAATACATTTTATCTGTATGTGTTTTATGGGAATTGAACCCATGACATTGGTCTACCAGTTTAGCTAAACATGGCAATGATGTACAGTTCAGTTTTCTGATTCTCATCTACAGGTTGCTGTGTTTGTGGGAATGCTGTCATTTAGTATAGCCGTTGTCAATAAAGTGGAGATTGGACTTGAGCAGACGTTGTCCATGCCTGATGTACGTATATACACCATTCTTCACATTGTTGACAGACCTTTAGCACACATTTGCATTCTGAAGAACCTGATTGAACATAAATCGTCCCGGTCTCCCTGTCGCAGGACTCCTATATGCTGGATTACTTTAGGAATCTGAGTGAGTACCTTCACACCGGGCCACCCGTTTACTTTGTGGTAGAGGATGGACATGACTACAAAACATTGGAGGGCCAGAACGCGGTGTGTGGAGGAGTCGGCTGCAACAACGACTCTCTAGTCCAGCAAATTTATGCCGCTTCTCTCTTGCATAACTAGTGAGTGACACTTTCTGACTCCTTTTCAGTGAGGAAGAAGTTTCAATACACCACTGTTGTTTTATTATCATTTTATTAATATTTTAGTACATCAAGTTAACCTAAATGCCTGGGCAACAAGCTGAAATATATATACATATATATATGCATACGTACATACACACACACACACACACACACACACACACACACGTACATATATATTGTGTGTATATATGTTTTGTTTGTATTTTTGCTTTATTTATTAATAGTTTTTTGCTTAATTTTTTTAGTCCCTTTAAGTGTAGGAAATTCCCAGAAATTTTCAGAATTTCATAACTGCTTTCAGTTTATGAATCACCTCTGTCAGATCAATATAGTAATATCCTGTGTCGCAATTTTCAGTACTAAGATCAGCAACGTCCCATCGTCCTGGCTGGATGACTACTTTGACTGGGTGAAGCCGCAGTCGTCCTGCTGCAGATATTATAACGCAACAGGAGCTTTCTGCAACGCTTCAGGTAAACCATTATCCAGCGAATCAACAGAGCCTTGACCTCCACTGCACCAGAGGACCTTTATGCTTTTGACATCAGATTCCACTGTACAGATCTCACTGTTCTTGGGTCTTTGAACTCACTCTTTGCAAATAGATTTCGATGGGAATTGTTTGTCATAATATATGTACATATATCCTCACAAGCAAAGCATTTTTAGTATCAAATTGTGATTTTTTTTTTTTTTAATGGATAGTTCACCCTAAAAATTTTAATTTTGTCGTGTGCTGAATTTTAGGGTGTGTTCACACTTGTAGTTCAAGGCATTTGTCGATCGGAAAGAGGTTTTTGCCGTCCTTCCGACGGGATTCGGCAAAAGTTTAATTTATCTGCTGGCCCCGATGGTCACTAAGAAGATTGGGCGCAATGAAAAGCCTGTGGTCATTGTGGTTTCTCCGTTGCTCTGATTGGTTGTAGGTCTATCCAACATTTTCTTTCCTGGTTCGGTTGAAACACGCCCCATAATCACAGCCCAATGGAGCAGTATCAGGCTCATATTCTGACTAGAATCTGAGTATGACGACGTCAGGCTTCACTAACAGAGCAATCGCACCAAACCTGCCAAGTGTGAACTCAGCCTTACTCGCCTTCATGTTGTTCCAAACCTGTATGACTTCTGTGGAACACACAAGGTGGTGACTATTGCTTTTTCACTGTATCTTGATCATGATGTTTTTCTGTTGTTGTTTTTTCCCCTGTCAGTGGTGGATAAGAGCTGCGTTCACTGCAGACCTATGACCTCTAGTGGGAAACAGAGGCCTACTGGTACTGAATTCATGCACTTCCTCCCCATGTTTCTTTTGGACAACCCGAATATCAAGTGTGGAAAAGGGTAAGTTTACATTTTTCTATGAGCTGATTTGCCATCCAGTGCATGTCCACCATCCGTTTAGCGACCATCTGATGTATATTGTACACAAAAACGTACATTTTTGCTGAAATCGCAAGCCGTGCTTGGCTGATTGTATGTGATTTTCAGGGTTTAGGGTGCATTGGGTTTTACCAGTAAGCAGAGTAAAACGTTTTGCACAATTAGCAAATGATTTAAGTGTTTAGTATAGCAGGAAACTGGATTTTCACGTACACAACTGTATATTCACTTCATACTTCTGTGAATTATCCAGTACTTATTATTTTTAAACATTCAGGTGTTTTTGTCCACTGAGACTTCTGCATCTGCAGTATTTGATTCACTGTGAAAAAAGTTCAGTTTTTAATGACCAAAATGAAATGGTCTTTCATTCTTTTTTTGTGAAAGACTTGCATTATTTTAAATTATTCTCTTGAAGAGAAAATCTTTGGAAACCCTGTTGTGAGTAAGAACTCCTTTTCTTTCCTGCGCAGCGGTCATGCTGCGTACAGCACTGCTGTGGATCTGAAAGAGAACGACACTGACGTAGGCGCCACATACTTCATGAGCTATCACACCATCTTAAAAACATCAGCTGACTACATCGACGCCATGAAGATGGTGCGAGAGCTTACGGACAACATCACGCAGGCCATCACACCGCATGACAAGAGTTACCGTGTCTTCCCTTACAGGTAAACACACCTTGAGATGATGTCTTGCTCTGTCATTTAAGTCTACCCAAGCTGCATTGCATTTGTGCTGGTGTGTCACCAGGCTAAACCATCCTTACTGTTGAGCCCTTCAGACAAACTTGAAAAGAGATCCGTGCTGGTCAGAAATAAGGATACATACACTTTAACTATCAAAACAAATGCTTAAAAAGAGCAGCAGAGTCAGAAATAAGGATACATACACTTTAACTATCAAAACAAATGCTTAAAAAGAGCAGCAGAGTCAAAGTCATATGGAAAGTTCAGGAAAGCAAAGATCATCCTTAGTGACCCATAAAGCGTGGTGAAATTGTGCAAATGTATCATAAACCTAAAACTCTGAATGCAAACAGGTGTGTCCTCCTCATGAGGGTCAGTTTTGTACCATTTGTTGGTATTATGTAATAATACTAGGATTGTCAGTTGTCAATCACATTTAGAGCCAGATTTACTAACAGCTTGCGCCAACGCAAACCCTCTTTCAACGCAAACCCTCTTTTGGCGTTAAACTACTGTCAGGATTTACTGAAGACACGCACTGAAAAATTAGTGTTGAAAAGCGTGGACTGTTATTTGTGCATATATGCATTTATAGGAGTTTCCCTTTCAGATGCTACATTTATGGGAGGAGAGTATTTATAGTCCCCCTGTGGTGAAAATCAAGTTTTTAATGTTGTTTATATGTCAGTGTGGTGTTGATGTGTTGTCGGTTTCTGCTGTAAAACATGAACTTGCGATGCCTTGACAGTGGACAATACCGGCTTTTGTGACATAACGTGTTTAGGATTCAGTCAATCTTATCAGCCGTCTATTTCAGATGAGGAGATTAACGTTATAAAGACACCGGCAAACAGTATAGTGAGTAAATGGAAATGCGTAGATTAGTGTTGTCAAAAGACCCGGTACTTCGGTACCAAGTCGGTACAAATTTTTTTTTAAACGTCACAGTACCAGGTTTTCTCAAACCCGGTACTTGATGCGCGTGCATGCCCGAAGCGCATGCAGTTGGTCCTCTTCATAAAAGCGCTGATGGCGATCGGCGGTGCTGCTGCTGATGTGGTGCTGATGTTTTTGCGCGTGCAGATACGTTATTTCAAATGGCGCGCGGCAAGCGCGCTCATAATAGAAGCGGCGCGCTCACTTTTCCATGTGCGTTCATGGATGCATAGCAACGACAGACGCCACGGGAGTACAAACGCTTGTGCGAACTGCGCTCTCCATGACGACGAGGAAGTGTGACATAGGCCTATTAATTGATTTCTAGCCCTTGCATTAGCTTAACTACTAGATATATTTATGGAGATGAGAAATAAAAAGCCGTCATTAATATCAGTCCGTCAGAAAAGTAGTTCTAGTCTTAACCTTGGCTGGATAACTCTTAGCAGGTTTAAAAAGCCCTTTTAAAGTTAAATATGAATACAGTTTTGGATTAAATAAAAGTATAGTCAAGTCAAATAAAACATTTTATCTCATTAACATCACTTAATGCGTTATATAAAAAACAATATATTTTTACAACATTAATTAATGTTTGTGAATGTTATTTAATACAAAACACTTGATTGGTCATGTTTGTTCACTTCATTCATTGTGCATTAAATAATGTTAACAGAAATAATGTTAACTTTTGATTTTAAAAATGTATTTTTAAATTAACCCCTAAAGGAGAATAATTGCGACAGTATATAACTATTGTTTTTTTTTGTTAGGTCATTTTATCTAATGTTATCTAACAAATGGAATCTTATTGTAAAGTGTTTTTAATACTACAGTTTCCATCTTTGTGATATACACTTTAATATAATTATGTACATTTAATCTAAATTAAGCTTTGGTACCGAAATTGGTACCGAGAACCGTGGATTTTCACTGGTATCGGTACCGAATACTGAAATTTTGGTACCGTGACAACACTAGCGTAGATGGTCGTGACGTGAGGATGTGGAGAGTGTCTAAATAAAGGTACCGTATATCGATATTTTACGTGTGGCATCGATTCATCGTATCGTTAGACGTTTCATCGATCCATATCAATGTATTGTTACACCCCTATAACCAATCAGGTCAACGTTTGATCATCAATGAGTGGATCTCTGAACTGGTGTGAGTGGAGGTGGGGCTAATTTGCATATTCATAGAACCGCGTATACTAAATGAGGCAAGGGAAGGGTGTAGAGTTACATTCAAGCTGTTTTAAGGCATGAAGATTTTTTTTTTTTTATAAAGGAAAAATTTTTTTAAATGTCATTTTGGTGATCAAAGATGAGTTTTAAGGGATAAAATAATTGATTAATTGACTACAGGGGGACTTTAAATGAACTTTAAAGGTTTGCGCTAGTCAATTTGCTGGTATTTGTGCCCTTATTTAACAGCCATAAAGCATGTCTTAAACCAGACGCTAATTTACTCTGCTCTTAATAGATTATGTTGGCCATTATGGAAATGATCCGGCTGCGTCTGTGTTCTTCAATTTGTGCGTTGCCAGCCCATCAGCACTTTTTGGGATTGCGCTCTCAGGGCCAGATTTACTAAACAGGACAAATTAGCATAAGTAATTAACTCGATCATCATAGCCCCTGCCTCATTTGTACATTCCTTTTTTTCCCCCATGGACAGTATATTCTACGTCTTCTATGAGCAGTACCTCACTATCGTCCATGACACTGCCTTTAACCTTGGTGTGTCACTGTTGGCCATCTTTGTGGTGTCGACGGTGCTCTTGGGCTTCGAGCTGTGGTCGGGAGTGCTGGTGTCCTTAACCATTGCCATGATCCTGGTCAACATGTTCGGAGTCATGTGGCTGTGGAGCATCAGCCTCAACGCCGTCTCATTGGTCAACCTTGTCATGGTGAGTGAACAAAGAGTATTTTGTGGGATTGTTAATACAATAATGTTGAAGTTTTGTGACTGGAACCCTCTATTGTTACATATGCATAATTTACTGTTATTACTATGGTAAGTACATGTAACATAAGTACATGCAACTAACCCTCAACCTAATCATTCCCTAACCCTATAGTAAGTACATGTAGTTAATTAATATTACTCAGTTACAATGTAATTGCACATTTAAGGACTAACACCTTAAAATATAGTGTAACCCAATATTTGAAGCACTTTATTAGGAATGCTTGTTTTGATTTTCAACAAATACCATTAAAACTCTGCACACGTAATTATTTATGGAGAAATGTCTGGGCTATTGTTGTTTTTTGCAGAGTTGTGGCATATCTGTGGAGTTCTGCAGTCATATAGTGAGGGCTTTCTCTGTCAGTACGAGGAGCTCGAGGGTGGAGCGGGCGGAGGAGGCGCTGGCACACATGGGCAGCTCTGTGAGTCATGTGACCTACTGCTACACAAACATACACAAACTACATAATGAGTGCAATGAAGCACGTTCTAACAGGCTGATCTGGATCCGCAGGTGTTTAGCGGCATCACCCTCACTAAATTTGGTGGGATCCTGATTCTCGCCCTGTCCAAATCCCAGATCTTCCAGATTTTCTACTTCCGCATGTACCTTGCAATAGTCCTGCTAGGAGCCACTCACGGCCTCATCTTCCTGCCCGTGTTACTCAGTTATGCAGGTAAATCACAACGTTTTAACATTCACAATTTGTCGTAAAGGAGTCGTTCACACAATATTGAAACAAACAGAAACTCAAAGACAACCTGTCAAAATAAAAGTTCTGTTTAACTTGAAGAAATTGTGACTATTAATATTGTAACTATTGTACAGAGGATGTACTTCTACAAGTAGTAGTAATAATATTAATAATTATGATGATAATACAATTATTAAAGCTTTAAGGAGTTTTACACAACTTCCATGTTTTAATTGTAACAGTAAACCTCTGTTGTGCATCACTTTGTTTGTTAAATCAAATAAATTTTACAATCCCGTTTTTTTTTTTGCCAATTTGATTTAGTCTTTTAAAATTTAATGTTTATGCCTTGATTTCATTACCACCGTTTTTGAGAATACATTGGTAATAAAACATTTATTAGTGCTATATTATTGTAAAAATAAGTATTACATTTTATTAAATGTTTACAAAATTATATTAAGTATTACATTTTAAAGTGTAAGTGTGTGTGACAAATTTAGGTGGGAAAAGGATTTTAAAACGGTCTTTTAATAATTTGTTAAATTGTAGAAGTTCCATGATTTTAAGTAATTAAACATGCTTTTTGAGTACAAAAAAATAATTTAACCATTTAAACTGAATAGAGAAAAATTCAAATGAAAAATAGCAGAATCCAGAACAAATAAAATGTTGGAAAAATGTATTTTAATAATTTCATAGGGGCCTAGATTTCTGAAGCCTTCTGAACCAAATAAGCTTTGTGTGAATAAAGGGATTAACATGATGTATTTGTTTTGACGAAAGAAGTTCTAAAAAAGGTTCGTTCTTCTCACAGGCCCATCTGTAAATAAAGCGAAAGCAATGGCTGCTCGCAACAGGGTAGTGGGTTCAGAGAGAGAGCGGCTCATCTACTAACGGCTGGGACGCTGAACGACAGCTTTACATTTCCATGTTACACGCATAGCAACACACTTCGGCAGACTGAACTCAGGACTCTCCTCTGGGTGTTCAGAAGCTTTCCCTTTCAACATCCACCAAAGAAAACTAAACTATGAAGGACAGACTTGGGGAGATCCTTTCAGTATTGAAATGATACAGTAAGGAGAGTCGGCATGTGGGAGAGACACCAGTCATTTCCCTAAAATGTGTGTAAACATCCAAAACAAGCTGTAACCACATGTAACGCTGCAGTCATTGTGGTTAACCAACCTAGACAACAAAGGAGACGAAAGTAACAAGAGGGCAACTTTTTTGTTTGTTTGTTTGTACAAATGTGTATAACTAATCATTTTTATTTATTTGTGTGTATTCTTTTTCATTTTTTTTGTTAGCATATTTCATTTAATTAGTCAAATTCACAAATAATGAAAGAACCGTCGACAATGAGCCACGATGGACAATCTCTTGATGTATTGTGATGCTATGACAAGAACATGTTACACAAGCGGCTAGCAGTTCTCTGCTAGCGCTACCAGAACTGGGTGGTTTTCAGGCAGTAAAACAACTTTAGTCTTAGCTAATTAACTAAGTTGGGAAAATGGGTTGCAGTGGTAAATAATAGACATTACTTGTTTTTTTTTAAATGTTTACTTAAAAAGTTCTGCACAGTTAGCATTGACATGCTAAGAAAGGGAGTGCTAGCATTAATGTAGTGACTTGAGCCACTAGGCTAAACTGAGGTTTATTTAACCAAAGCACAAGTGTACACTTTGGCATCACAGTTTGGTTTAAACTCACGTTCCTCAGGATTTGCCTGCTTAATTCTGTTACTAACACGATGTAGCTTCCGAAAAGCTGCTAAACAGGTTTGGTACACCTCATACATGTGGTTGGGAGAACACTATTGAATCAAAGTATATCTGAGGCACAAATGTGTTGGCGTACTAATAAATGGTTATTTTTTTATGAAGATAAGTTGGGCTTGATGTGGACTGTGGGTATGATGTTCCAAGAAACATTTCCACTGGCAGGAGTTTACAGCATTTATGAAAACTTATCCATAGTTAAAAAAAAATAATTAAAAAAAGGATTGTGCTTCATGAATGTAACAGTCTAAAGTGTGTTTTATGGGGGAACAGTCCTTGATTTGAAGAATTTTTGAAATAAAGTATATACTAATTTGTAATAAATGGAGATTGTTTCATTTGTTTGCGCGTATGAAAATGACACAAATTAATACTTTTTCATTTAATTGTAAATAGCATTCAAAGTTTACATTTTTATTAAATTAAATGCCAATAAAGTCACCATGAAATAAAAATGACAATTCGTATTTATTTACAGAAAGATGCAGTTTATTTAATAGGATTTATTAGTGAATATTTTTTTTTTTACATGTGTACTCATAATCTTTAATCAAAAACATTAACCTCCCCTCCGAATGACATCTGCCTCCGTTTAGTCAGCAACGGCCAACTTCCTATGATCCGTTCAGTCCCGCCCTACATTTATTTCCTCTGATAAACGTCACACTAGAGTGGTGCAGGTATGATGTCACTTCGTTGGCCAACCGGCATTTCGCATCACGCTGGTTCCAAGTATAAACAAACTACACCACAGTTGCTCGACTTCAATGTCACAATCATTAGCTTCTGACAACTCACAAAAAACATTTTCCAAGAACGTGAGGTAGAATAGTTTATAAGAGCACAATTTTAAGCATAAGGCTGTAAAAGTGGACTTGGTTTACATGTTCAGCGTGATGACGTTTAATGTCCCCGACAGCCTCTGTAGTCCTATTTAGCCACTTGTTAGAAACCGCCTATTTCAAGACGCATATCAGCTTAAAAAAAATCACAAGGGGGTAATACTGATGTGTTTTATGTCGTAGAATAAAATGTGGAAGTATGAGCTTGTGTTCACCACAAAACCCACTGACTTCGGGAGATGGAACCGGAAGTGCTAAAATGCTAACTCGTTTCCGCGGTTTGGCCTACAGAGTGATGTCATACCTGCACCAAAGACAATCGCAACCTCCATTTCATGCTGACTTTATGTGCTGACATATACTGACAAACATTCACTTTAATGTATTTTCTATTGAATCTTGTATGTCATGTATTTAAACATATAGGCTACTTTTAAAATATATTAACTTTAATTGTAATATAATACAAATAAAAAAAACCACTAGAGGTAAAATAATCACTTTAACTTGTGCTTTAGTTAGTCAAGACATCAAAACAGTTCTTTAAAACATGCCAAAACAATTATTAGAAATCCTGTGTTAAGTCATATCTTGCAGCCAACTCTTATTAAGCACAGCCCTTTTATTTTATTAACATCAGCAAGAGCCGTTTATAAGTAGCCTGATAACATTTTACTTTTAAAATTTGAAGTTCATGACAAGTGTGCAATACAATTAAGCCCGCACTTTTCACAAGAGTCACTAAGAAACATTGCTCATCTGTGATTTTTAAGGAATAAAAAATAGGTTTCTGTGGGAAAATATATGTAATAGAACATCTTTAATGCATGTTTGCGCTTATGTTGAATACATTTCTTTCAGGTGTCAATGGGGCGTTTCTGCAGTAGAGCTGCTTGAACGCTGACAAACAATAGAAGACATTTGCCAAACATTGTCGAATAGCAGGTAAATATCCACCTCATTCAGCGCTGTTTTTGATATCTTTAAGTATCCCGTTACTATTTATTCTAGGGAAAAGCTGTTAACGATTCAGTGTGTGAGTGAACTGAATCATGAACCGTTTTTTAAAAGCCGTTTGACCAAGAATGATCGAATCTGGCATTGCTATTTCTGAATCTAAACATCTGATCAATTTCCAAAATATTACAGAGAAAAAAATATTGTCACTATCAGACAAGGATTTATCAATTTATCAGTCAAATAACGTTATATATATTTGGCCAAACCTGTTGTTTTTATTTGAACCATGCGGTGGCGCCATATACTCTTTAATCGACAAACGGAGACCGGCCTGATGAATCAGTGCCCTTCACAATATCCTGACTGACCTACTTCTCACGGCTGTGGATACATTACAAATGCATTTTTTAACATTTTGTATAGCTTTATAACATGCGTCACATCTTTTTTTACAGTCTATGGTCAGTACAATCCACCTAGTTGTCTTCGTAACACTAAAATTATGTCTGTTGTGCACACAGTCCAAGAGACCATTAAATGGCTTTGGGAAAACAGAATTAGGCCTATGTTAAAACACAAGTATTATGATAATACTGATAAAAGAACAGTATAACAGCTATGGCAGTGTCTGACCTGAGCCGACTGTCTCCTTAGAGTTGTTGTTATTCTAGCTGCCAATTCATCATTTATTAACATGTTTCTTTCTTGCCCCATGTGGTGGAGAGACAATGAAATATTGATTTCCTCTGGTTTAGGCTGGCAGTAAAGATAGGGTTCTCGTTTTTTATGTAAGCATTTTGGATAGTAATTTCTAAGACTCCCACTAGCCAACATTAGTAGACAGAAGGTGAGGTGTGTAGCTTATGTTAAAGGGATAGTTCACCCAAAAATGAAAATTGTGTCATTACTCGCCCTCAAGTTGTTCCAAATCTATATGAGTTTCTTTGTTTTGCTGAACACAAAAGAAGATATTTTGAAGAATGTCGGTATTCAAACAGTTACAGTAGCCATTGACGTCCATATTATTTTTGTTTGTCCTACTATGGAAGTCAATGGACCCCATCAACTGTCCCGTTACCAACATTCTTCAACATATCTACCTTTGTGTTCAGCAGAAGATTGAAATACAGGTTTGGAAGAACTTGAGGGTGAGTAAATGATGACAGAATTTTTATTTTTTGGATGAACTATCCCTTTAACATAGATGTTATATAAATATATGACTTTATATGAATGACTATTGAAAAATAAAAAAATAAATCTATGAGGATTCTTCCATCTGCCTCCCACTATATGACCTTGCCATTTTTTTGACCTTACAGTTTCAAGCCAGCATCCTTTTTTATTTCCTTTATGCATTCTTGCACTCTTTACAAAAAATCTAATTAAATCAACTTTTAATTATAGCACAATTAAAGCAACAGTAGTTGGCTATTATGTACACGTACAACAGGATAATTTTTTTTTTTTTAAAACACACAAAAAACAAGAAAGATTGCAAAACAAATGATAAAGGGAGTTTATATCAAAAACACTAATCAGAAAATTCAACATTAAAAAATGCCAATTATGCTATGATTAAGATTTTTACGAAACCAACATTATCTTATTCTTCTGAAAAATGTTGGCATTGAAATGCACTGTCACTGTGAATGTGGTTATTGGTGTTACATTATGCGTTAAAGGAGAACACAACTTGCGCAATACGGCACCAGAGTAAACACAATTTTAAGTTTCAGTTCTGTCACAAAGGCCCTATAGTTTAAAACAAAGTCAAAATTTAAACCAATCTTAGTCATTGTTTTTTAAAAATAATAATAATAATAAAGCATGAAACCTGCAAATATTAAAGTCCACCTGTAGTCTGTATGGTGCTGTATGTAACTTTTTTACTCTACTAAAGCATAAAAATACCTTAATATGTTTCAGATATTTAGGGAACATGCTAAGTTCACATACTCGTTTATCTGAAAAACACTTCTACATCCAGTTATTTTACTTTGAAATGTGCGTTCCGTGTCGGAATGTCTGTTTTTGTTTTGGTCCAGTTCACCCAATAGTACTTCGCCAGCACAGGTTGCCAGTTGGCAGGGAACACAGCGTATTGCAGCCAATAAACAAACTGGGTCAGAGATTGCAGATTCCACACAACCTAAAAAGCCTCGGTATCCAGATAATAATCTCTATGAACAAGAGCATATTAAAACACGGATAAATCAACTCATTGTCAATTGCGCTCGTTCCTGTTGCGTGTCCTGAAACTGGCAACCCGCGTGAGCGTCTAGTCTGAGCACTCCGATATTTTGAATTTGGACTGCAGTACCAATTTCGACCACTAGCTGTCATTCTTACAGACTGCACCTTTAAAGGAACACTCCACCGTTTTTTCATATTAAACTATGTTATTCCCTTAACTAAGACGGGTTGATACATACCTCTCTCATCTCAGTGCGTGCACTCAATCGCTCTGGCGCGCGGCGACACTTTGATAGCACTTAGCTTAGCCCAGTTCATTCATTAGGGGCCAAACAGAGATGAAGTTAGAAGCGACCAAACACCTCCACGTTTTCCCTATTTAAAAACAGTTACAAGAGTAGTTACACGACCAAGTATGGTGACAGAAAATAAAACGTGGCGCTTTTCTAAGCGGGTAAAAAGGATAACTAATGTATGGTGGAATAGCACTGGGAGCACTTCGACTCGGCGCAGTAAAAAGTCACTCCTGAAAAAGGGAATAACATAGTTTAATATGAAAAAATGGTGGAGTGTTCCTTTAAAACTCATCTTTGATCACCAAAATTACATATTTAAACGTTTTTTTCCTTGAAAAAAATAAAATAAATGCCGTCATGCCTTAAAAATAGCTTGAATTACACCCTTGCTTGATTTAGTATACACAGTTTTATGAATATGCAAATTAGCCCCGCCTCCACTCATTAGCTTCACCAGCTCAGAGATCCACTCGTTGATGATCACACGTTGACTTGATTGGTTACAAGTTTGTGACGTCAGAAACACCAGCGTCTTTGAAAATCATTGACCTTCCCAATACAGTATATAAAATGCCAACAATATTACCCACAATTATTAGGTTTAATCTAGTATTTTTTTTTATTTGTACTTGCTTTTATCTCTATTTTTAACCAGTAATTAAAAATGTGTGTCCTTTTCCAGTTCTTAAATTGAATTGAAGAGAATTAGGCACCTTTAATGTGGGGCCAGTCGATTTCACAGCGCCATTAATAAATCAGCGTCTGGAATTCAGTGTCTTCATTTTGCGTCATTGGCTCACAGTTACTGGGGTCGTTTGACAGGAGAACGGGCCACGAGTGGAGAGAAAGGAACTGGATAGCCAGTACTATAGCCATCTCAAGTGCAGGAGGCCGGGATCAGATTCATCGGCACGACCGCAGCACGTTTTCGTGAAGCGAGTCTGTGTCGTTTCATTCAAAAGCCACCTCTGGCCAAACTTCACAGGGCCACGTTCAATTAGTCCCATTGAGAATGCTTTCAAGCACTTCCTTGTTTACAAACTGCCTTTGAGCGGCACATGGAGCGGAACCAAGAGGGTAAAACTGAGTCACCGCGGGAAGGAGATAAACTGCCATCTCAGCCAAAATTCCGACCATTTGAAAAGGAAGCGAAGGGACGCACGCACGCATACCTTGACTATTTACACATATTTCTCGACAATGAGGGTGACCAATGCGTGTCCAGGAAAGATTCAGGAATTTCAAATCAGGAAAGGGCTTTTATTGCAGGCTGAAGGGGGAATTAGCCGGTGAATGGGGAGGGCTAAGCTACGTACATCGTGTCCGCGGTCAGGCTCATGTCTTTGTTTTTATCACTGCATGAGACTGGTGTGACCGGGCCGTGTTTACCTTGGAACTGTGTCAGAACTCACTCTCCGCTTGAAACCCTTCCTCTCGATTGCATCAGAACTATGGGAACAACATTTTCAGGGCCCGTCTGATGTTTTGGCTGCTGCTCTGAAGTTCTTAGTACAAACTATTAGGGACTCGTGTAATGTTGTGTACATGCATTTTACCAAGAACTGTATTTTGGTCAATATTCGGATGGATATGCCACCAATAGAAACAGCTTTGTAGCATTTTATTAGTGTGTGTCTGGATGAATTAAAATGAAGCCTGGTCTTTCTGGCATATTGAAATCCTTTAAATCAAAACACCTTTGACTAATGTACATGCTTTACTTTTTGCTGTAGTCATCAGTTTATGGGCGAAAGGAAAGCTGTCAGCAGACATTTAGTGCTGATGAAATCGGGCCATAACACTGAACAATGGAGTGTTTGCTCACCTGTCAAATAACAGACCTAATCTCTGCAATATGTGTCAACATCAGCTGGCTACTTGTGATAAACAGGCATTAGGTATACGATCAAAAAATCGTGTATTTTCCTTTCTGAAAAATAAATATTTAGCGATTTATATATATTTTTTAAAAATCTGAGGAAAGCAAAAGTGGAGTTTTGTATTAAAGTTTGTGAGTGAATGAGTGCAGATAAAATGGTGAAGGAAGAGGATGGGTAGTGAGGAAAATGAGGAGGGTGTTCCTGCAATATACTGGAGGCTGCCGCTTCAGAACCGCAGTCCTGGGACCGTTTTATGTACTAGCCCAGATAGCAAATGACATTTGTCCCAGTTGTGGCCCACATCTCCCACATTCTTCTTGCCCACAAACCGCATGGAATGACGGTGATGACTCAACCTGAGTGTGGCTGGCAATAGCATTCATATCTGGGCCTCATCTGGGCTATGGCACATATGGCTCAGTTCTGGCAGCGGCAAAGGTCACATGGGCCACATCTGGCCCACACACATCAGGCCAGATGTGGGCCAGATATGCTGCCAGAACTGAGCCATATGTGCCATAGTTGGCCCAGATGCGGTCCGGATATGTATGCTATCTAGGAGCAGTTTATACTATTTCAGACCATTTACTATTCAATTCTGTATTTGTTTTTATTTTTTAGGAATGTTTTAGTTGTTTATAGTATTGAGGAAAACTTGAAATGTGAGGTTGATAAGATTGTTGTATGTTTGTTTTATATTTTTAAACGCTGTACTTCAACGAACTTCCCACCAGTCTGTTTTTTTAAATTGAACTAACAGACTCAGATGTAGGGCATTCTCCCAAATGGCCCACTTCATGTGCATTTCTTTGGTTTAGAGGAGTTACAATAGCCACCATTTGTGCATGACACAAGCATCCCATTTGCCACCGCTATGTGCCCTCGATGCGCACTTCTGGTGAGCCCAAACTGAGGTGAGCTTTGCAGCAGACTTCTACCAGACATTCAAGCGTCATGAAAGTGTGGATTTGGAGGAAGACCGCAAAGGCTTAGGTCCTGTCCCAAATGGCACCCTAATCGCTCGTTGTCTTCCTCCGAGTCCACATATGTAATGCGGCTTTGACTGCTGGGTTGAAGATATGTAACGGCCACAAAGAGGGCACTCATGAGCACTCTTGAATCTCAACATGACAAATAGGACCCGCTATAGCAGGAGTCTCTAACCCTGCTCCTGGACACCTACCATCCTGCTGAGTCTTGCAGTTCCAACCCCAACCAAAGACCCCTGAACCAGCTAATCACATTGTTCAGAGTTACTTGAAAATGACAAGCAGGTGTGTTGGAGCAGGGCTGGGATTGAAGTTAGCTGGAAGGTAGCTCTCCAAAAGCAGGGTTGGAGACCGCTGCCCTACAGTCTTGTGGACTCCATGGACACATGTATGCGACAGTACTTGTGGTCTTGCGGACTTACAATGGCACATGAAGTGTGCCATTTGGGACAGGGTCTAGCTGGGCTTCATCCAGCATGTATACAGGTTAACTCAGACTTCAAGTGTCCTTGGCATTGTGCAGCCTTACTAGTGACACAATGTGTATTTAATCCTTCAGATATTTGACTACTAATCCTACTGAAGGGCCACTATCCTGCAGAGCTTAGCTTTAATCTTAATTAAACACCAGAACCAGCTGATCAAGGTCTTCAGGATTACTAGAAACTTCCAGGCAGGTGTTTTTGGGGCAGGTCGGAGCTTCTCTGCAGTAGATTGGCCCTCCAGGAGCAAGATTGGACATCCCTGACTGTGGCTCAACTTAGCAAAATCCAGCTATTGCTCGATTACAACTGTGCATGTTAATATATGTAAATGTGCATCCTAAGTCCAAAGTGTACTTTGTGTTCCGCTCTGTTATGCGGACAGTGTGTCTGAATTTTTCAGCATCAGCTCAGTCTGTTGATGTCCGCGCAGATAAAAAAAAAATTGTCCTAAAATAGAAGAGGCCACTATAGTGCACATCCATCTTCTACAAATTAACTTTCTGTAAGGTCAACTACTGTTGTAGCAACATATTCAAGAGAATATTGCTGAGCAAGTTCAACTTTTGACAGGTGTTTAGTCATGCCTGAATAACAACGCTCTATAGCACATACTTTTGAAGGTAACTTTATCTCTCCATTGAGTTCTCAGAGTTTGTTACTGCAACACTAACTTATGTAACCGGACCACACACTTGCAATGCATTGGACTAGCATTCATGTCTGCAGTCACGTACAGTACTTGGGTGTTTTTGATTTTAGTGTGAGTGTGAAATGTGTAACTGGTGAGTCGCTTGTGCTCTGTTATCACCTAGGAGTTCATAGATTAACTGGACCGTCATGTGCACGGACAAATGGGAAAGAGTTGCGAATCGACCCAGAATAACCAGTACATTTACCTGGCTCAGGTGTACGGTTTGATGAAGGATTGGAAGTAGCATTAGGCATGGTCTTGAACTTGATTCTAGCAGTTCCTGGTTGCCAGTGCAGTGCATTTGAGGTACAACATGAGAGAATGTGCAGTGGCCAAACGCAAGTAGTGCAGCATTGTTGAAGATACTCACAGGGAATGTGGCGGATACATGTGAAGAGGGAGTAGAGCTTGTACAGAAGGTCAGTTGAGGAACAGACTATCTCCTTACGCTGTGGAGTGTGAATTAGCATGTCTGAAAGCTTCGAGTCCATGAGACAGAGTGCATTGAGTCTCATTGAGAAAGTGAGTTCAGGGAATCTGCTGATATATTGGAGTCAATTCAAGCAGAGTAAAGTGAAAACAGGTAGAGTAATGGAACATTCTTGAGAAGTTAGAAGCATATGTTCGACAAGCATCTAATGCGTAAAAATTTGCTTTAGTAAGTAAAATTGGTTTACAAGTCATATTAAAGAAAACCACAGTTGACCTTTCTAAAGATCTTTACCTGACAAATTGCTTGTGATGTTCCACATTGGTAAGTTGCTTTGAATAAATGCAACTTAATCAATATTCGTAAATGTTATACAAATAATGCAAAATACAGTTTTATGCCAGGTAAATGTTAATCAGGCAAAGAGCTAAACGTGGTCCCTGGTAGGAGGGAGGAAGAGGAACACCACACTGTGGTATTAGGAAGAACATATCAAGATAAACAGTAAGATAATGAGACTGTAGTGTGTTGTAAACAGAAGCTTGAGTGTTGAAGGACGTTAGATGATGTAAGCTGAAAGTTTCAGTATGAATGTTGAAATTACCAAGAAGGCTATGTTGGTGATTTTTTCTTCTGTAGTTCTCCTTTTTTTCAAAACTTTGTCAGAAAGTAAGGAATGGAGTTCCACAACATTTCCTGTTTAATGAAAATGAACCCTGCACCATGGTTCATGGTTTAAGGCCTATCTATATTTTACAATATCTGTTAATTTAGGGGCAGTTTACACAACACTGTTTTCAACTAAATAAAAACTTGTTATGGGTTTTGGCTGTTAATTTACACGACAACAACATTTTGGGGGCCTGAAAATGCAAACATTTAAAAACGGGATTCAAAGTCCCTTTGTAAACTTTCTTTTCAAAGTGACATCACCATCTACTGGCCTGGCATGAATAATACAGCGGTTTTAGTCGTTTTCACAGAAATTACAATGTTGTCATTTGTATGCGAAAAACTCGAACTAAAAACTTTTCAGTTACAGAGTTGATGTGAAAATTTACCCTAAGCTAGCTTCTAATAATAAACAGGGTAATTTATTTTAATTACTTTAATTATAACCAAGGAATTAAATTAGGCACATGGATCATATAAACATTTAAAAAAAAAAAAAAATTTAAATGCAGAAACCAAAAGGTTTCCTCACAATATTACAAAATAATAATAATAAATAAATAAATACAAATTGTAGTAAAAAACTTAAGTTAAATGCCAGAATTAAAGGGTCAAAGGCTACTACATGCATGTAATGTGACATTTGTTTCTTTTTAAGCAGGTTTAAAATAATTTAAAATGACAGAACGGTCTAACTGAGCACCTAAAAAAATTACAGCATTATATTGCTATACTGAAGCATTCTTCAGAACATACACACTTAAAATGAAAGCATTTCTCAAAATGTAGCTTTTTATTGAACAAGCAAAGCAGCATATTTACACAAATGCATCTGCATCGTACAAATGTTTCATCGGTTTTAGGCATCCATCCTAGTCACTTGCTAGCAATCCTAAAGTGCATTTCACAAGGCCAAATCTTGTTCTTTATATAACTTCACATTCTAGGCATTATTCATTTTACAATTAAGTGGTTAAATGCAAGTTACTGTTCTAAAAAAAGTGTTCGATTCCTTCTGCTATTAGATACTTCTCAACTGATTTTATTTTGCATCAATTTCAAACTGTTGTTTATAACTGATCTATGGAATTGCGTAGTGCATAGTGAACTATGCACTCATTTCATTATAGCACCTTATAACTTTATATATATTTATAATTTATAATCTTTTATTTTTATTTTATTTTTATTTTTTCTATTTTTTTTATTTTATTTATACCTATGTTACTTGTCACTTGTCTTGTCACTTTATATTGTATGTGTACTGGAAGCTACTGTCACCAAGACAAATTCCTCGTATGCGCAAGCATACTTGGCAATAAAGCTCTTTCTGATTCTGATTCTGATTCTGATTCTGATTCTGAACATACACATACAGGATTATGAATGTAGTAACACAATCTGTGCGCTGAGAGATAAAATTCAGCTTACACGCAAAAAAATCTGTACCACCAACGGTGATAGAAAATATCTGGTTCAGCGGAAACGGATTCGAAATAATCATCAAATCAAACTTTTTTTTTTTTTTAAGTAGCGTTTACAAGTCAAACAAACGCAAGTTTAACACTGCTTTGGTGTGCATGCATTAGTCAACACCGTAGCATATTAGTCATACAGATTTCATTCCCGCCACTGCTGAGCCTAGTTAGGCCAAATAGTTAGCAATGATTATCAGCGGTATGACCTGATGTTGCTTCATACAGTGTAGCACTACAAATGTGCTCAGAATACACTCTAACATAGAGCACGGACACA
Organism: Leuciscus leuciscus; assembly: GCF_965113295.1. Taxonomy (NCBI): domain Eukaryota; kingdom Metazoa; phylum Chordata; class Actinopteri; order Cypriniformes; family Leuciscidae; genus Leuciscus; species Leuciscus leuciscus. Next base: position 16,147,031 of record NC_138730.1, on the reverse strand, counting down.
GTAACCATGAGTGCAGCAAGCCACACCACTAAACTGTCAAAGTCAACGCACAAGGGTAGAAAAAACGACAGGGGTACGTAAATGTACCCCTTAAGAACTGTATAAAAGCCCCACTCGAGATGCCACTGCAACATATTTTTGCTTGCTGGTAACACGGACAGGGGGAATGCTGGCTGAAATGAATGTAAATGAGAAATGTGATGAAGACCCCTCCACCTAGAGCTTCTGCAGATGCCATAAAGGTCTGCCATACACAAGACCTGAAAAGTGCACTTGTAGTACATAAGGAAACGTCAGCGAAGAACAGTCACATACTTGCACGAGTTCAGGATCATTTGACTTTTCTTTTTTAAGGCTTTCAACCAAGAGCGATCGAAACTAGTCAGATTTGGCAGAGCGTCAAACTTTGGGATTAAGGAAGATGTGAAGAATGGAAAAATACAGGAATACTGTAATCTGTGGAAAGATTGCAAAATCAAACAGTCCAAACTGGTTCTGCATTAAAAAAAAGACAGTTCTTGTGAAAAGTTCGTCTAAAAATGAAAGTTATGTCATCATTCACTCACCCTCGACTCGTTTTACTCAATGTAATTCCAGCCAGTATGTAGTTCGTGTTTACATGAAACACAACAAAGATTTCAGCAGAGATTTTGAGCAAATAAAGTTTATAGGGATAGTTCACCCAAAAATGAAAATTGTCATCATCTATACTCGCCCTCATGTCAATCCAAACCTTTATGACTTCCCTTCCTCTTTGGAACACGAAGGCTGATATTTTGAAAAAAAAAAAATTCATACAATGTAAGTCAATGTCATATTCCTTGGACCCCACTGACTTTCATTGTTTGGGCAAAAACAGTTCAGAATATCTTCTGTCATAGGTCATACAGGTTTGGAATAGTTTTCCTTTTTGGGTGAACCATCGCTCTGAAATCTTCTGAAGACTTAGAATAGAGCGCAAGTTGAAAGGACCCCCATTTCATGGCGTGTTTCTATAAACTCACTGCATGGAAAAGACAAACATGAAGCTTCTTCAAACGTTCTCCGTTTGTGTTTCATGGAGAATCCAACAGAATACTAGTTTAGAGTAACACGGGGTTGAGCAAATGACGAAAACACTTGTAAGTTGGGAAATAAATGAACGCTTACAATGTCCTCAATGAACGGAGAAATCAACAGTCTAGGAAAAGCCATTCCCTTTAGAAAGTAGCTTCTTAGAGTTAAAACAAAAGTTCGATATAGAGATGTCACTTTGGCTGAAAAGAGAACAGTGGAATAAGTGTCTTCTTTCCAACATCTGGAGATGATAGTGGACGTTGGCGATGTGCATAGGGGGCTTAAGGGGTGAGAAGATCAGGAGAGAAGGACAACTCCCCTGATGGGGGCTTTCGCTAGGAGTTTTGCAGGAGGCGTCTATAATGGGGCATGACCTCGTGCTCTGGGAGATGCAGGTTGAACTCTAGGGCCACCAGAACAGGGAACTCGAAGGCGATCAGCTCTCGACGGTTCACCCTAAACCTCTCCTCCAGTTTCTAGGCGGAAAGAGATCAGGGGTTCTCGTTATGTAATGGCAATCGTTACGCAACATGGAAACATCCAAAAATACACAGTAACAAGTTCATTTTTGTCTATTTTAACCCCAAAGGCCCCATTATAGCTATGTCTGTTATTCAAACAAGCAAAGTCAAGGAATGTTGAGTGAACGCCATCTGTTGATGTAAATCTGTAGTTGCCAAGTAATGAGCTAAAAGAGTCAATGGGCAAAGATAAACTCACATCAATCAGGTGTTTGACTTCGTGTTTCTTTAGGTCTCCTCCGATCTTGGCCGCGAGCAGGACGCAGGCGCCGGCGCAGAGTTTGCGGTTCTGTTTGTTGAGTTTCCCTTGGAGCACCAGCTTCTCGAAGTAAACGAAGGCCATGGCCACCGTGGACTCCTCATAGCCGCACTCCTGAGCTAGTTTACGGATCTCTCGCTTCAGGCTAGAACACAAAACAGAAGGCCACATTCTCATCTGTACTCAAGTTACTCGGATGTTATGTGAGATTGTAAATACTTTTACAATACTTTAGAAACTTTGATACCTTAAAAGGCTTGTCTCTAGTTCCTGTACAAAAGAACAGGGAATGAATCAAAAACAATTTGCTGAAACCCAATTTGCTATCTCCCAAATCAGGGGTCTTCAACCCTGCTCCACATCCCTGCAGAGTTTAGCTTCAACTAGTGGTGTGCGATAATGTAAAAAAAAATATGAATAGATGATATCTAGAGTGTTATTGTGCTGGTACCTTGGCAGGTGTACTAAAGTCTTTGTTATTCTTCAGGTTCTGTGCGGTGGTTAGTTTGCAACAGTGACAGAAATTAAAAATTCAAATAAATTTAAGCAGATTTTTACCTTTTATCTGCTTTTTTTTGGACGAATTATATAATGATTTTAGAATTGAAAAGATACTTAAAAAGTGAAACTAAAACCACCAGTAGGTGGCGGCAAGTCACTGTTAATAAGCAAATCATGGAGTCATTAATGCAACAGATTTGTTCAAATGGCTGATCATTTCAGGAACAAAAGCATTTAGGCTTGTTCGACTTCATGCAGCGCTGCGCAGACCGATCGACAGCTGACTTGTAGTGCATGCTGGTTAGATATTGTGTACGACATGAGACAGAGCCGAGGCCACATGACTGTGACGTAAGCCATCAAAGTACCGTGAGAGCGATTTGAGAGATATGAATATTTCATTCATATTGTTTCATTAAATATGCCCTAGTATCTGAGCTGCACCAATCACATCGGGTTATCTGATATAGGCGGGCCAGAGGCGAGCTAAACAGATAACGACAGCGCTGTGACGTCGAAGTCATTAGTAAACATTGCAAGATGCCTATGGATGAACACCAGTTGTTTGAAACGGCTTTGGCCGCTACAATGAACGAGATAGACTTGGCTTTTTCTCTAAAAGAGGAACAGAAGACGACGCTCGAAACGTTCCTTTGCAAGAAGGGGGTTTTTGCTGTTTTGCCGACCGGATACGGCAAGAGTATAATCTACCAGTTAGCTCCGCTGGTAGCTAAGCGTATGGGGCTTGTTGTGATTGGTCGTAGTGTTATCCAATTGCGTGCAGTGAGATTTTCAAATGCATGCTTGGTGCCGCCCCTCGAGCTGGCCGATTTTCATTAGTCGACGCCAGACCATTAATCTTTCAGATTTAGGTCTGGATTTCCAGGCTAGTATTTTGCGACACCACAAAATAAATGATAGAGCATAATATGAAACGATACTTTTTATTTCGTCCATCCGATATATATCGGAAATCGCACAGCCCTAGTAGACGATATATATCGCTCACACCGAGACTTCAACCCCAATGAAACGCACCTGATCCAGCTAATTAAGTCCTTCAGGCTTATTTGAATACTACAGATGTGTGTGTTGGAGCAGGGTTTTGACTAACCATCTGCAGGATGGTGGTCCTCCAGGAACTGAGTTTGACACCCCTTGTTTAATTTCAACTCTAATTAAACACCTGAAGCAGGTAATCATGTTCTTCAGGATGACTTTAAAACACACAGGCAGGAGAGATAAAGCAGGTTGGAAATAAACTTTGCAGGACATTAGGTCCCCAGAAGCAGAACTGAAGACCTCTGCCCCAATTCATCCTACACTTTCAGCTTAGCAGCCCATCAGAAACAAAGAGATGTTTTATAAAACAACAATCTGCTTTGTTAAAGTTTTTCATGCAGCAATTTTTGGACTTTGTGCATTCATGCTTGCAGCACGTGTATAATGATTTAGCCATTGGTTTGGTTTACTTCCAACCTTTCCTAGAATAAAGACCTGTGTTAAGGATTAAATCTTGATTGAATAACTGAATTATTTCATTTCCTCACTGCTTTCCAAGGATTAGCAATGTAATGTTAGAAAACAAGATTTGGTAAAGTCCCAGATATTGTAGAATATGTAGAAATTATGTAATCTTTATATATCTGCTCCATCATTCTGATCCAGAAAGGCATTGAGTTTTATGTTTTATTCTACACCGAAGCACTGCTAAGATATAATTATTTAAATGCTAGCCGTCATAAAAACGAGAAAATGGATTTGAATGATTTAATCATTATTTGACATGTTTTTTTAAACATTAAAAGGTGCAGTAAGCGATTTCTTAAAAAAGAAATCGAGGTTGGGTTGTTTCTCTATACACGAGTAACATTAGTTGAGTGTGTGCTGCCTGAGACTAACAACGAACTCTTGCTTATAAATACTTTTGTTCTTCCTTGTCGTTCATTCGTCATCTTCGCTTTATTTTTCGCAAAGCTTTATTTTGCTTCACTTCTGCTATGATAAAGAAACATCCACTCTTGCATTCCGTGTTCGTGCATTTTAGGGGCGGAGCAATGAAGGGAGGGGCGGGGTTTTTTCAAACGTCAAGTGTTTCTCAGAAATCGCTTACTGCACCTTTAAATAATTTTAAATATTGTATTGATGACTACAAATAAAATATTATTGACTTCCCTTACACCCCATTAAAGGGATAGTTCACTTTGAAATACATTTTTGGTATGTTTTAGCTTACCTCAAGGGCATCCAAGATGTAGGTGTCTTTTTTTCCGCAGTAGTTTCAATTTTGATATTTTTAGGTCAAACCATTCTTGTCTGTCAGTCATATAATGCAGGTCTATGGTCATTATCTCAAAACACAAGCACAGATTCCACATTAAAACAATTCCCCGTCGTCCAAATTAAACAATTCCCCATCGTAAGTACACATTGATGGCCTAAGACACGAAACGAGCGGTTTGTGTGAGAAAACGAACAGTATTTATATCGTTTTTACCTCTTATACGCAGACATGTCCGAGTGATCTGATCTGACGTGTGTGCAGACTGGTGCATAGATATATACACACTAGATGTCGCCTTGAAGACATTCGTTCCAATCTGTGCTTGTGTTTTGAGATAATGACCATAGACCTGCATTATATGACTGACAGACAAGAATGGTTTGACCTAAAAATATCAAAATTGAAACTACTGCGGAAAAAAAGACACCTACTTGGATGCCCTTGAGGTAAGCTAAAACATACCAAAAATGTATTTCAAAGTGAACTATCCCTTTAAAGAAAATCCAAAAAACATTTGGCCTAAAAAACATTTCTCCATAAATGGCTCTTTGTGACCTCCAGCTCAAAATGATAGCGTACATTTCATATTATTAACTAGATAAAATGTTTTAATGTTATTTGCCTATATTGATGAGAAGTGCAATTCATTTCTGAATTAATTTATTTTTATATATACACATTACATTACACACACACACACACACACACACACACACACACACATATAAATAAGAAGATTATGAAAGCTAATATATATATATATATATATATTTTTTACATTTCTTTGTATATATAATTTACTGGTAACAGCCCTAGTCCCTTATTATTCTAATTTAATTTCTAGATTAAATTTAAGAATTTGACATGCATGATGAGGCATACATTCAATAAGGTTAGAAAAAAATTGCGCCTGGAAAATAAATGTAATGGGGTAAATATTTATTTATTTATTTCCAGGAGCAATTTTTTCTAAAATGTATGGCATGAGATGTGTTTCACTAGCTGCGTTTTCATGAGCACCTTTTGTTTCATAATTAAACTTTAATTCAATCCTGAATAATTCCAATTGATGATTTAGCCTAAGACGTGTGATTAATCACTATCTATGAGCAGCATCTTTGAAATATGCTTTATATTTTAAGCATTTGAATCGTCACGTTCTGCAAAATTAGGAAACACGAATGTGAACTGAATTTGCAGTCGCGTTTCGTAACCATACAGACAAAGAATTGTAAAAAATAAAAAAGTTCAAATAAATCAATGTAGACATAAATACACAGAAATAAACAAATGTGGAAAAATACAATTATACATAAATAAATATATATTTATTGATTTTTTTGCATTTCTTTGTGTATTTCTTTATTGATTATTTTGGCAGACATGGCATTCCATATTTTCAATTAACTGGTTAAATTTTTTTGATCAGTTCCTGATGTCATGCAATGGTGACACTATGCATTTCTTTTCTAACAACTCAGTGTCAAGTTATATCAATAAAACATTCAAATAAAGTAATTTGTGTCAAGGCAAATTGCCGATTATTGTCTTTCATTCGCTTTTCTTTTATGTCGTATACGACAATATTAGTTGGTCAGTAGCCTACATCTTGATACAAGTTTTATGTCAGTATAATTGTCCAAAGTGTGAAAGTAACAGCTCAGTTCTCGCGTTTTGATCTATCATTTGTGCACGTCATTGCCAAATTGTAATACTTGCCTTTACAGGCTCAGCATGTACAGTAGGCTGCTTTACAAGCAATCATCACAATGGTTCGACTCGATACCAACTTCCTTACCTTCTGATCTTGCTCAGTGTTAGACGAATGTGAGGGAACTTCTCCTTAAAAGTCTCATTCATGTCCTTCTTGAGATCGGAGGGTTTGACATACTCAATGACTGTGGTCTGTAAAGAAGTGTGGATATTCATTAAGACTGGCTGTCAAAGACACATATGAGAACACACACATCACATGGGTGAAAGAGACACAGTTTCCTCTGGGTCACTGAAACATTTGCCCTGTTTCAAAGCATGTGGTCTGGTCTGGTTTTGTTCAATAAACAGATTTAAGATTAGGGGTTTTCTTGAGCATGCTCAATCCTGCTCCTAGAGTTACAGTTTAATGCTAATTATAATCATAACATTTATACTTTAGTGAATGTTTATTGTTGTATACACTTATGAGATGATGATAATTGTAAATGTCCAGGGCTAAATACTTTGTTTATACATTCTTGCTGGAAACTTCCCTTCATAGAACACAATAGCGATTGTTACAAGCAATTGAATAACCAATAGAAGGAAGGGAAAGGCTGTCTCCTGAACTGTTGACTTCAAGTGTGTGTGTCTACTATACAATGCAAAAACACAAACAGAGCTGAATAGGAAATGAACAATCTTCTGTTACGTAAACCTGATAAAAATCACCTTTAGCTGCTATTTGAAAAAATATATATATAAAAAATTGTTGTCAAGAACAAATTTAATAATGAAGACGAGCAAAGGCATAACCTGCAGTGAAGCTGGTGCCCATATTCATATCCAGTGTTTGGGAGAAAAAACTATTTTTCAAGGTCACCAGTCTGGAACAAAGTTACAAATTAACTGCCAACTAGGGATTCAAGTTCACACTGCAAATCTGCCTGTAACGTAAAGTGACACTTCTAGCAAGTACTCCATATGAAAGAAAAATCACAAATGACTTATTTATATCTAAGATGTTTCTCATAGAGTGCAGTGAGATTAACAGATTGAGATTTTTTTGTTAAATCTCCTGCTTCTCAAAAAAAAAAAAATATATATATATATATATTTTCTTGAGAAAAAGACTGGGGAATCTTCTGTGTTTCTAGTTTCAGAAGAGATCTCAGCTGTCTCAAACTGAGCTCAGATCTGTTAAGATAAAGGCTGTGATCAAACATCAACCATCCCAATATGAACTTAAATATTTCACATCAAATGTTTCTGATATTTCTATACTCTTAATGTATATCAACATTTGTTTCTTTTTTTCACTTATCCCAATTAATTAATTAAGAAAAACATCTGAAATAAAAATGTAAATAAAAAATAAGGGTAAGTTAAAATATTAAACTTATTAAAAACATCATTAATATTGATAATATATTATTATATAATAATAATTGGGTGTAAAAAAAAAAAAGGACATGCTGTCAATTAAATGCACAGCAATTCTTTTCCTGATAATATTTTACTTTGGCCTTAGTACAATGACAGTATAACAGCCAATTATTTGATTTTGTTTAAAACTAAATGTTAAATGTTTTTCTGCATAATGGCTTGTTATTTCCCCCCAAAACTGTATAATAGTGTATTTTTACATAAAATAAAATAAAAGTTTTTATTATATAAATTGTTATTTTTTTTATTTTTTTTTAGGAAAGAGAATCATCTAGTGCTGTCAAGTCAATTAAAATATATATATTAAATTGCATATTTTTTTGTAAATAATCACGATTAATTGCACCTAACAAAGTTTTTTATATATTGTAATCATTTCAATATATCAATACATTTTGTGTGTTTTTGTCCGTTCAAGCACTGTCTGAAGCGGCTTTCTGTGCGCTCGTGTGTGTGTGTGTGTGTGTGTGTGTGTGTGTGTGTGTGTGTGTGTGTGTGTGTGTGTGTGTGTGTGTGTGTGTGTGTGTGTATATATATATATATATATATGTATGTCACACAGATAGGAGATTCAACTTGATATAACTTGATTTGTGTCTTGAATGATTTAAAAGCATTTGCATAAATAAGAGTGTGATCATATAATGTAACGCTAGCCAAAGGATGACGGAAAAAAACGAATCCTGAAATACTTTCAATGCGTTAAACTGGAATTTTTTTACGAATCTTGCATTGACGCATTAATTTTAACACATGCGATTAATTATTTAACGCAATTTATGCAGCATTTGTTGTTTTTTTCCTGTTACACACACAAATTCTTATGTTAGATGCTATTAATTGATTTGACAGCGCTAGAAACATCATATATTGGGTCCTTGGCATCAAAACAGCAATTTTTCCACTAAATGCATACAGAGTTGGAAAAAATCACATGAGTTGGTCCAGTTTTGCATTGCGTGACATAACTCACCATGTACGAGGGAAAGATAAGCACTCTTTTGTGCTTTCCACATGGCCATTGCGGGTCATCCAGAAGATTTGGGTCATAGTCCCTAAAATCTCCCAGTTCATTCCCTATGAGAAAAGAGAGGGGCAAATAAACAGACCATACATACGCTGAGATTGCTTAATAGTCTAAACAAGTACACAACTTAGTTATGTAGCCAATACATTTAGAACAGCAACATTTCTGATACACACTGAGAGTATGAACAGAGGACGACTATTTTGGTAGGGCACTCAATATGTTTTAATCAAGAAGTTCATGACCTTGCTCATAAAAATAAATAACACATTATTAAACTAAGGTCTTACCAAAATGCTCATTAAACTGAACAAGCAGCCTCTTGTCAGGACACATTAGGGAGATTGAGGGAAAATGAAAGAGCCATGACAAGCTGTTGGCACACGCACCTGTATCAAGGCTACTCTGGTTACTGTTGGCACGTGCCAGGCTGAGGCTGCGGTGGCTGGCATTGCGAGACTGAGAGAAAGACGACGTGGAGTCGATGGTGTTTCGACGACCCAGGACATTGGTTGGATACAGGAACTGTGTGTATGACACTGTCTGCCAAGAGATTTACAGCATCATAAATCTTAATGAATATATGATCAAAGATTAAGAATGTATACTAGCCACAAAAGAGCCCATCAAATGAATATACAAGGAGAAGGGAAGATGAAAACAGTGTTCCTTTAACCACATACCTTACATTTTTTTATTTCAAGATTCGGACAATCTATGTAACTCTTGGCCCTCTAGTGGTTAAATAACAAAACTGCATGCATTTTGTGGACGAACATTGTTTTGGTTGTGCTTCGGCTCTGCGTGACTGTGCGGATGAATATGGTTATTACACTGCTCTTAAAACATTAACTACCAGGCTAAAGAGATATAACCAGTTTAGACTGAAAGGATCTCAAGCTGACTAGCTGAAGACGTAACTGTAGCTGTACACAATAATAGACACGGTACTTCCTTGAAAATAAATTTTAGCACAGCGTAAACAATCATAATGAAATGAACTTTCACAATCCATCATTTTTACAATGAACTCTACACATGGCAATTTATCGGTTGAGTAATAATCTCTGTCGCATTCAAAACATTCCAAATCCCTCAGATTTCCGAAAAGCCAAGACAATGTTGATTCTTGTTTTATTACGAGCTCTGTCATGCTCTCTTTTCCCCAGCAGACTCTCCTCTGTTCGGCTTTTGTTTAAAACGGGAGATTCCCTGAAGATTCGAGATTTAGCAGCTCCATCTCAACCTTTCTCGTCGTGACAACTAACCTATATTTCACTCTCACACCAAACACACGTAAGAGTAGCAACTTTTCTCTATTTACGGATCTGGCGAGACATGCACGGTTTACACAATTTCCCGTGAAAACCATCCCGACAGCACTAAAATCTAATTAATAGGGTCTAATCAGGTCTAAACACTATTAATAGTGGATCAGGGTAAGAAAAAAAAAAAAACGTGTACCTTTAATAACACTTGAAAAAAATGATCATTTGTACACTAACCTTGCCATCTGCACCCAATTCAACCCCCTCCAGGCCGATCACCATCTCCTTGGCACTTATGCCACCCGAGGGGTGTCGCTGGCGCCCGCTTTCTGCCTTCACATCCCTGCTGGGGCAAGAGAACAGCTCAGAGCCCCTCATGCACACACAGCAGTCTGAACTGGCAAACCTGCTACTACATCGGCCACAATAACCCGCACGCCTGCATTATTTTTATTAAGGTTAAAAGGTATTTTAAATTTTAAATGTTGGCTTTAAGAGGATGAAAGAAAACAATATAGTAAAGTGTTATTTTTAAACCAAATTCTGTACACTTAAACTAAACAGTGTTTATTCTATCATCATTTTATACACTTATACAATTAACAATCATTTTGATAAATGTTATTATAAAATAGTATTTACTGAATTAAATGAATAATATAAATCAAACAGTGGCACAACAAAAAAAACAAATCAAGTAAAAAAATGATTGCACTGCATTATTGTTTCATGCCCCAATGATCAAGGTGAATGGATTAATGGATAATATATATTTATAAATATATAAATATTTTGTTTGTCAGGGTCCAGGATTAATAAAAATATATATATAATTATTAATAGCAACTGACATGACTTTTTTTTTTTTTTGCAAAACGAACAGAAATATAAGCTGTTGTTTCAAAATTATCACAGCGGTGTTAAATTCAGGATATTATCGTTAACTAAAACCATAAATAAAATCATTCCTTGAAATGAAATAAACTATACAAAACAATTAAACTTATTTTGTTTCAAAGGAAAAATTTCTCATAAAAAAAAACTTTTTTTTTTAACATGACAAAATTACTAAAACTATATCTACAATTTAAATGAAATGAAATCTAATTCAAACCATTGACAAAAACTACAATAGTAGATCAATGCTATTAAAATAACTGCAGGAGGGTTAGTCAAAACTCTTTAGTGCTCCGTTACCTTTACATACTAAAGGCCTCAAAGGAAAAAACAACAACCAAGTGTCTAGAAAACTGTTAGTAGCGCCCAGAAGACACAGTTACGTCACGGTTAGTCTACTAACATCAAGACTTTGTTTGGCAAACACTAGAAGATTTGATTATTATCTGACATGTGACGATATGAAGCAGAAACATTACATTATCTAAGTAAATAATTTTGACATGTCAACACCTAAAGTATAACTAAAGAAGAGAAACAAAACTCAAGAGACAGACCAACTAACCAGGTGTGATGGCCAAATAAACCAAAAATACTGCATTCATTCACGTGCAGACTTAGAAGCAAAGTCGTATTAGTAGATGCCAGGCAGAACTCGGCGTTAGCACAGTATTTGTGAGATGTTTAGTGATGCATCAATAAACTCAGATCCCGTGAGGATACAGGCAGCAGTTATAGGTAATAAGAGCCCTTCAAACCGCTCAGTCAATGGAAAAGCATTAGGCAGGAACTAATATGAACAGGTGCCCTTGAGAGTTTTTGAATAAATATTTAAAGACAAAACCAGATTTTCAGGAGGAGTCCATGGCAACCTCTAGTCAAGATCCACAGTGTATAAGATACACTCTTGGCCATCCCATAACCCAAATGATCAGTTCACATGACCCGTTCCTTCAGCTTGCTGACATAAACCTTGTGTGTGTTTTAGTGTAACATTCAATCAGGAATACAGGAGGATCTATCGCTCCTCGGCCACTGGTGGCGCTGATGCAAGCACAACATGTCCATTAACTGGCACTACATTCAGGAAACCCCACTTAGACTGCGCTGTCAATACTGTGCACTGTACTGACAAACCGCCAAGCCAAAACATCAATGGACTAAATCATGCTGAATGTAGCATATTCATCATACTGACAGCATAACTGGGTGGTTTCAATTATATAACACTATATACATGGGGGTCCAAATGTATGAGACTACATTGAAAACAAAGAATCATTCTGAATGTCAGAAAATGTCAGATTTATTTTCTTCCATTAGAATATCAAGTGTTTGAGTTCATGTCTGCTCTTATTGCCATTAAAACAAATGAGGGACTAACCAAACGTCATCTTGGTATTGGAATTGGTGGAAACTTTTCAATGAAACTGTTATGCCAATAATACACTTTGCAATGCATAGTGCAAACTAATGCACTTTCAATAGTGGTCTGAGACTTTTGCAAGAGACTGAATTTATCCTTAAACAATATATTATAAAACGCTGAGGCTTTTATCTCTACTAGGCTTTTATCAATTGTCCACTGTACATCGATAAAAGCAAGTGTAGCCATAAACAGAAGGTTTAAAGGGATTTAATGTCACCCTTTGCCCAGTTTCAAATACAGTTTCTCACAAAGTATTCATTCTTTGTCTCACTGTATCTTTTAAAATCATTCATATTAACAGGTTTCTTTCGTAATTTATAGAAACATGATGAATAGTGCAACATCTAGCAGTTCAGTCGTTATTCATTATTGATCAAATAAAAGTATGTGAATAAAATGCAGGACTTGAGGTCATATCAACACAATCCCCCACAGAGCCTAATCTCAGATAGTAATAAATCCAATGACTGTGATGCCCTCAAGTTACAAGAAAACAACTCTTGAGTCTCAATCAACTGCTCAATTCTTCAATTTTTACTCGGGTTAAGAGAAAAATCAAATAGGCTTACACTCTATAAAGCATAAACTGGTTTAAAAATGAACTGTGTAATTATTAGCATCACCAAATGTGAGTGCAAAAGTAACTGTTTTCAAACAGGTTTCCCGAACAACTCCTCCACCTTCTATTGGTCAGTCAAACAGGAAGTCCCTCCTCAAATTTACACCATTGGCTGAGCTGTGCTGGATTGGTCAGGATACTCACAGATAAACAGATTAAAGCACCACCACTAGCTCTCACTTTTCTCAAGGAAATAAACCCATAAATGGCTTAGTTGTTTCTGCATTTCATTACAGCAATAAATGACACACTTCAGCTTAAAACAATGGGAAAGCAGGCAATGCCAAGATGTAGGTAAGAAAAACAACCCAAGAAGTTAAATATCAAAGCAGATGGCAAGATTTATTAAATCTTAAGTAAATAAGCTGAAAAGCAGTAGATTCAGGATTTAAAAAGCCTGTTCTTGAAGAAAAAAAAAGCGGTAAAGTCAAGGGTGAGGTCTAAAGCATGCCCAAGCTTGTTGGTCAATCTCTCTGAATTGAAATTGCACACCTACTACCAAAAATCTGGACAGATATGAAATACTGATACAAACGATCCGTGCACAGAGTCTAAAAACATGAACAAATATATGGAAAAAACTTGAGGTACACTTTCCTTTAAAAGAAGTATGATTATTTAAAAGAAGGACGCTAAACGTTTAATTGTGGACCCATTATTAATGGCCAGGGAAAAAATTATCAAAATGAGAAGATGGGAAAAGTGAAGGGATAAAAAAAGGTTGATGGTGAATAGAAGATTTGCATGCTGAAGAATACATACCCTGTTTGGCTACAATCTCGATAGGGCAGGACAGAAAAAACACTATAGAAGGATCTTCTGCCACTGATAAGGACTATCCTATAAAGACAAAATGATACATAAACTAATTTAAGTGAACTCTGTCAATAAAGAGGTCAGGACCACAGGCAAAGATGGAGAGATACACAGCAAATAAATGATATTTAATAGTATGTCATATATTACGTATACGAATGTATATGAAAAGAATACGCAACAAAGATAAGAAAAAGAAAACAAAAAGAAAGGCAAACACTCTTTGAAGTAAACTTTTTGAGAAGCCACCGAGAAACTGAATATATTTACAAAGAAACAAAGGATTTAAGAATGGAATATTCTGCCAAGGCTTTCAAGTTCTTATATTTCCCTCAGAAGTTCAGGAACTGCTAATAACTGATCTGAAGCACAAAATAAACTAAATAATGGATCAAAGCACAGCTGGAAAAATACTACTTCTTTTTTTTCGCTCTCTCACACATCAAACACTGCAGTTAGCTTTACTAAAACAAAAGTCAAAGTCTGCAAGTGTGTGTATTTGATAGATATTCTCTAAAGCCTTAAGGAAAAACAATGCTGGTCACAACCTCTTGTTTTACAACACACCCATTCACATTCAGAGTCACAGACAAACACTAAACACAAATAATAATAATAAAATACCCACTAATAACATGCCTAAAATGTTTGGGTTTCAGAGAATGTCTGAATCTTAAAAGACCAGAGGGTCAGTTAGGGATAACACACACACACACACACACACACACACACACACACACACACACACGGTGAATGTGATTCCACCAAGTACAACATGTTCCTGGATCAACATCTTTGTTGATCTTGGAAAGACACTTCAGATTTGAGGATTTATGTCAAGTTTAGGCTTACAGCCAGGGTCAGGTGCTTCTACATCAGTGTTATTCACCATCATTTCCTTCTGATTTTAGGGAAAATGTATTGGTAGTTATATAGGGTTGGGACTACATTTTCAGACAGGAATGTTGTTCCAGAATCAACTAAATATGTTGACCCAGGAACATGTATAACTTAATCACTGTGACCCAAATGACGCGACTTTATTAAATTGGAAGAAATATGATGTTTGCATACTTAGTGTCCATGATTATGCCGTGAAAATTCCATTAAAAAGGGAAATAATGTTGTAATCAAATCTGTGAAATCTATGGATAAATTCAGGGGGAGTGTTTCTCTCAAACACTTGGTGCGTGTGGGTGCTGCTCTTGGCGAGATGTGTGTGTGTGTGGGTTGTTGGGTAGATGTAAGAATACCTTCCATTGCGCATATCATGTTGTCTTATGTTTTTGATGAAGTGGACCTTCTTGAAACTCTTTGGTCGGGGTGAACCAGACAAAGTTCGGCATCTAGATGAAACAAAGCAGCATCAACAGTTCATGAAAAAAAATATAGCAAATTTCGGCTGCCTGACTTTATTTTGTCACAATATTTAACTATATTATCGCCCAGCTCTTTATACAAAGTTGGATATATAAGTATGTCCAACTCAATCTGCTTACGTACAGTACACTCACGTAGGGCGATACATAACACATGGCATATCGCAACTGCTCGATTACTGGTATCATTATACAATATTATCACCCATCTCTAATCTGCTAAATGTGACTAAGGCATGAAGATATTAATATATTCTAAATATTAACAATTTTCTGTAAAGCTGCTTTGAAACATGTATATTGTGAAAAGCACTATATAAATAAATTAGACTTGACTTATGACCTTATGATTTTCTTAAACTAACTGTTATTGTACATCGTTTTTTTTCCCTCTTAATGTATTTATTGTTATATAAGCGTTATCCTAGTGTAACTCCCTCCAAACACTTCTAGTAAACCAGAATATGTCTGAAGAAACCAGTTTCGTTAAAGATTAAATAAAATAATTGTGTTAAATATAAACTATGTGCAATGTTTCAAAATCATATTGGACAGCGCTAAAATCCCTTTTAAAAGTAAAGAGATTTATCTAATGTTAACTGAAGGAATAATTAAATGGGTAACCATAGCAATAATTAACCACAATTTGGCAGAATCAAACAATTACCATGTAATGTCTCTAGCTGTTGAGAAGTTTCTGCACAAAACATGAATGTTCCTACTGGTAAAATACCTGCGTAGAGGGGCGTTCTCCTCAATATCCTCAAGAGTCTCCAGTGAAGAACGCTGGGATATTAGTCTCCGCCTGCAAATTAACAACAACGGTGAGATTTTATTTTGCTCCATTCATTAAAATCACAGCCATGAACGTAAAAACTTCACATTTTCATATATTCCTTGAATGACATGAAGGTAAGCACATTTCGCTTCGTTTGATGGAATGGGAATAGTGAATGTTGCCAATAGTAATAACCAAATGTCTCCATTTTGGTGTTATATAGTCGGACTTATAACCGGTACACATTGTACGATTTTTGATTTCTGTGGTCTTGGCTCCTACAATCTAGGCCTACGTCTATTGGCTAGCCAATACAAATATATGGCTGAATAATGAAATGGCGTATTGATCAGCGACATGGCTCTAAAACTTAAAACTACTTACCTCAAGCTCCACTTGCATAATTGGCTCTATAGCCATGTCCGCATATATATTCTCCTCTTTGGCTTCCTCCTTTTTTTAAGCACATAAAAAACACAATTGCCAAAGTGCGATTCATCTTGCTCTATTTGTTTACCACTAGCGCATGCTGATGACGTTTTATTCTTCTATACTAACTTGCGTCGTAGCCTACGATTCAATAGGTGACATCATCGTACAGTCTACGTACATGTCGTACTCAAGTTTATTAGATCCATGTCGTACAGTGTGATTTGTAATGATCTTATAGGATTGTCGTGATCAGAATCAGGCATTACATGTGCCATGATTAGACCTACACACTCAACAAATAATCAATTCATTACAGTTGTTGCCACACAATAGGCTCATGTACAAAAATAGCACAGCATTTCACACACCACCTATTGAGTCAAACATATAACCAACTTACGAATTAGCACACTGCCAGAAAAAGATTAGTTGAGAACAACATTAGAGCATTACTTCAAATCCAGGTTAAAGTTTCCCCATCAGTACCAAACCTTTTGTGTTTGACTTTTTTTTTCCTGATGTAATATGAGATCACACACAGAATGTTCCAGAAACAAGCCCCTGTAAGAGGATAAGTCACAGCTCCAGCACAGATTTCAGTTACATTTTTCACATAACACATTCCTTCTCACAGGCTGAGGTAATGAGGAACATATATTAGTCTGCTGATAAGGTACAACACACATGGGAGATTGAGAAAATGCCTAATAAGCAACACTTGTTTCTATTTCAAGACATTATCATAAGCTGTTTTTCACACACTCCGAGCTTGAGTTCTTGAGTTCTTGATTTTTGCTTTTCAGGGGCAGATAGCAGCTCCTTGTTGCAAAGACCTGTATCTGTAGAAACGTGGGCTGATGAATGTTTGTGTTCCTGCCAAAAGAGCTCTGAATTCAGACCAATAACAGACACCTGATAAGAGTGTGACTACTGTGAAAGTACACTAAGAGTTCATTCAACTCTTCTTTCTATTAACTTCCACATTTAAAGTAATTTCTTCTTTTTTAATTTTTTATTATAATAACTCCAAGATCAAAGAAAAATGCAAAGGTTTGCGAAAATATTTCTCCATTGTGCAACCAAGTGTTGAGAACATTTAAATTTTTGCACTCTGACATAGGCATCTGTTGACCTCACAATCTCAGAGAAATTCAATTTGATGTATAACCAATTTGAAACTGGCTCTTTACACACCCTCAAAATTCCTCTTATATTTTTTTATTCATCAAACACTCCATCAGATCTTCCTCGAGCAGCCTGAGACTTCCACGCACTTGTTACGGTGCATTCCATTTCTCCTCGTAAGTGGGAAATTCCTAGTTTCCAGTAGGAACTTTTAACTGGAACGCCCCTTTAAGTTTGAGTTGCAACAACCCTGACTTCAGAATCCATTATGGCTGCATCAACTGTAGTGAAACAGCAGTACTTTGTTTATTAGCAATTTTGTTTGTCTGTGTCCACACTTGTAGTTTGCTTCGCTTGGTTCGTTTGGTCTGGACCAATTTGTTTCACATCTTGTGACATCATGCGTTTTTAGTTGGTGTACATGTCTTTGGTCCGTGTTGCGTTCATATTTCATTCGAACCGCATCAGAGTTTGTCTGAAAGTGGACAGAGACTCATCTTTTCAGAGGTCTTGATTCACTTGTTTGATGCCACCAGGGTTCAGATGGCAGCGTTCACACTTATTCAAATGAACCGCACTAACAGAGCAATCGCACCAGGGTTCGTTTAAATCGAACCAAACATGGCAAGTGTGAACACACTCAAACTCAGTGGTGCACACAGTACTATCCAACCTCTGTTTGTGGACATGATACTTCAGTGCAAAATACTGCTTTTTAATGAGTTTGTATTCCAAAAAAGCAAGAACAACAAAGATTTGCCTGGATGCGTCCATCTTAATTTTCCGACCCGTTAACAGGAATGCGCTCGTATGTGGAATATGGTCAACTCGTATCATTCCCAGCATCGACATCCCTCTTCCGAGGTAAATGGAAAGCAGCATTAGTGTCACTCTGGGCAATGAGGGTTACATGAACACTTATTGCAAGTGGAATAATCAGTCTGTGATTATTGTTATCAGAGAATAAGGTGCATTAACATATCTGTAAGGTGAGCCTTGACTCTCACAAGATGTTTATGTCTCTCACGGTGTGTTCGTAGAAAGCAACTATACGAGGCCACTTCACCAGCAGTACTTGCCTTGTACAATAACACCAGAGAGCACAGGCTGCCCACAACAACACCTCAAACTTACTCCACATGGCAATCTAAATAGACTTCCCTTTGGTGTATTTCAACCACTGTCCGTTTGGTCACATTCCCAAGGAAACACAACATACTCTAGTCCTAAAAAGCAATGCTTCAAGGCATGCAAGGTATGTTGTTGTGTTCCAAAAAGTGTTCAAAACAACAGCACTTCACGCTGCTTTCTCAGCATTGCTGCCAGGGGGTGCTATTACAGTGTCTACAGTACCTGCGTCCCATTTCATATTTCTCAAAACTAGTCTACGCTGTTTTGTAGTATCTGTAGTGTGAATAATGTGTTCTGAAAAACAGTGAGGCGTAGTGCACTATAAGTGCAACCAAAAAAATGGGAACAGACACTTAAGTTGCAGCTTTTTAATTTTTTTTTATATAAATTACACCTTGTTTTGAAGGAATGATCTTCAGTTTGCAGAAAATCTTTCTGAGATAGTTGAAGTTAGCAAACTGTTTGCATGTTAAAAGCTAGTTACATCAAAAACACATTTGGTTGATCGCACAGTCAAAATAGAGTTTACGCAGAGATGATAACGTTTAAAAAAAATTATAATTTGCACCTTGGAATCTATTTCAGGGTTTGCGTTCTCGAGCCGCCAGGCACTGTTGTTGTGCGGATGAGCGGGCCGGAGCGCGTTAAGGGTTTTCTGTTGGAACGGTGTCGTGTTAGCGGCCCTTAAGTTAATAACTAATGATCTTTGCAACAGAAGTGAATCAATCAAAGCTAACTTTAGCTGGACAATAACTTTTATTCTAGAGCTGCTGTAAAGCCAAAACAATCTATGTTACTTTAATGTCCTCTTATCACTGTAAAGCTGCTTTGAAACAATCCATATTGTTAAAAGCACTATATAAATGAGGGTGACTTGACAACACAGTTAAAAATGTATTTGTCACTGAATTCATTATTCATTCAAGAGCTTCGTTCAGAAACGCTGATTCATCCAGTAATGACACGAGTGAAGTATTTATGAGTGAATCATTGAATCATTCACTCAAACCAATTTTTTTTTATAATTCATTCCAATTAATTAAACATATTAAATAGACTGCTAAATGGAGTTTGTCAAGCCTCTAACCTTTAAGTAAATTAAATGTTATTTATCGTGATCTCTATTTCTGTACTTGTTTCGATCGTTACAATTTGGAATTCAATACAAATACATTTAGATATTTAGAAGTGACATTGTTAAGCTTATTATTTTCAACAAAATAAGCTAATTGCCAGCACAAAATACAGTATAATAGCATTGTAATATAACAATATAATATATATAAATTAAAAACAAAGCAAAACACAACTGATGCACATTATTTTCTAGAAGTAGACTGTAAAAACCTTGCTGTACTTGTGTGTATATTAAGAGAATGTACACCACCATACTGCTCCGACGCAAGTGACTTGAAAACCCATCCTTTATTTCTGCCACATCTGCTTGCCAGTATTACACAACAGCATTTCCTTGAACTCAATCTTTAAAATAGCACCATTCATTGTTTTAAGTGCGGGATTTAATCCTGTAAAAGTCCTCTGTTCCTGAAAATTCTCAGGAAAAAAAGCAATGCAACAAGCCACGACAGCACGTGGTTTTTTTTGTGTGTTTTTTTTAATCATGTCTTGGCGAACATTTGCCTGGTTGCAATTTCCACCACATCCAATACTGGTTTCACGGTTTGGTTTAAAACCTTATTCTAACTCCCTTTATTTCACTGGAAAAAAATGTCAGCATAATCTTTCAGCAATGCCAGCTAACCGCACAATAGAAAGGAAAAGGACACGCTCCATCCAAAACATGGCCTGTTTCAATGGTTATGGAACACATCCAATAATGAGTCTGGAAGAAATGTCAATGTTTGGTTAAGAATAAGTTAGGTGCAATGCTTAAAAGATTTCACAATATGTGGAAAAAGAAAAACCAAAGATCTTTAGGACAAAGTAGATCATAAATGTGTCCCTCTCTGTCCTATTCATGCGCTCTAAAATAAATTCACAGTATTTTCCTGAATATAAAGTTCATGTACTGTAACACTAACTTTTACTGTATAACAAAAACTGACTTCATAGTGAACAAAAGTATGAATTATGTAACTGATGTAACAATAGTTACTGGTGCCTGTATTAAAGTAGTCTTTTAAACTGTGCATATTTGTTTGTTTTTTTGTTTTTTTTGCTGTTGCTTGTTTTGTAATGTTCATTTTATTTTTATCTAAAATGATGTCTGTTGATCTCTCCAAGTCCTGTAACACTGATCCACTATCTGGGACAAAAATAATTAAAAGTAAATTAGGCCTACGTTTCCAGTCAAAGGCTATACTGAATAATAATCCCTATAATGGTAAGACAACAATTTTACACTTATTTTCACAACACTGATTAATTTGTTTTGTTTTTTCGGTAACACTTTACAATAAAGTTCATTAGTTAACATCAGTTAATGTATTAACTAACAATGACCAATGCATTTGTTACAGTATTTATTAATCTTTGTTAATGTTAGTTAATAAAAATACAGCTGTTCATTGTTTGTTCATGTTAGTTCACAGTGCATTGACTAATGTTAACAAATATCACCTTTAATTTGAATAGTGTATTAGTAAATGTTGAAATTAATATTAACTAAGATTAATAAATGCTGAAGAAGTGTTGTTCATTCTAAGGTAGTGAACTAATGAGCCTTATTGTAAAGTGTTACCGTTTTTTCTTCAGTAATTTGATCTGCTAAGGCAGGAAAAGACTTGTCCTGCGTTGATTTCCCAGTAAAACTACGAATACAGAATTATTGTAAATTACTGCTAATCCCTTTCAAATTTTTGGAGCGCTATACTCAGTTGTCTTGGAGAACTATTGTAATCACGAGGCAAGATTTAGTTGGCACCAGAAAGACACCGGCCATTTACACAGATGTATAGCTACCCATTAGAGCGCAAGAATTACGTAACACCACACTCTTCACACAGTGAGACCTGAACGGCTTGCAATAATGCTTTTGTCTGGTTCGCCCAATCAAGGCAGACCGTCTGGTGGCTTAGACAGAAGGCCCTGAAGAACAGGATCGTATAGGGTGTGTGCGCCTACATGTTTTTCGGAGGCATGTGCCAGCACATGAGAGGCACGACTACTCTGCACAGTCTCTCTTCACAGGCTGCTCTTGGCAGCGCATCTAAAGGTTTCGGTCTTCCTGGCGGAAAGTGGCAGCCCATGCAAGGAGGGGGTCTGGGAGAGGAAGTGGAGGTCAGAGGCAGGGAGTGGAGGGAGGAAGAGGGGGAACGGAGTCGGGGCAGAGACTGGGCATCCTGCCTGGAACCAGTGTTTGTTTCCAGCAGCTGCCCATTAAGAACAAGTCCCACACTGTTTAAAGCTCAAGTATGTAATTGTTAAAATACTTTCTCCTATCTGAGCTTAATATGAGGAGACGACTATACACAGTAAAACAAAAAAAATCTGCGAAATTTACGGTAAAAAAAAAAAAAAAAAGCTGTAGTTGCCAGTAAAAGTGAAAAGTGTAAACATGCTCAGGTGAAGAAATGAGTTTAGCTGAACCAATGTTAAACAAGGGGATTGTTTCAGGAAAACTGTTTGAAAACAATCATTGTTTTTACTATTCTTTTTGGTAGCTCAAAAATTACACACTTCACCTTTAAGAAAAAGTACACGCATTTGTGTGAATTATCGAAATCAGCAGGTGAGTGTGAAAACACAACTGTCCTCATAACAAATACGGCTTACTTTAAATTTGGCAACTTCATCTTGAAGCTAAATGAGAAAAGTTGCATATAAGTTGTGCTGCCATTTTCTTTAAGTAATATTTCAAAGTAAAAGTTGTCAAAATTATAACAACAGCAATTCAATTACCACAAAGCTAGTATCACAGCATACAAGGTTACAGGTTTTGAGTAAATAATGGCTTACACTTTGTCTGTTAATCAAAGAAAGCTATCTTATGGCCTCAAAAAACAGAATATGACACGTAATGTGGACTACTTTTATGATACTTTTGTTTTTGTTGTTTTTATTGTTTTTACAGTATGAATAATCTCTAAATTCTGCTAAATATCACATGTTCTCAGTTAAAACATCTAAATATGTTCTAAAAATTATTTTTAAATGATTTAAATTGTTGGGTGAACCATACCTTTAAAGATACATTATGCATCATATTTTGTAAAAAAAACAAAAAAAAATGGTAACACTTTATTTTACAGTATTTTGTTACACGTTACACATATTTACTATAGTAATAACTATAAATTATGCATAATTACATGCAACTAACCCTAAACAAATCCTAACCCTATAGTAAGTACATGAACTTCATTAATATTACTATGTACTTAAATGTATAATTACACTGTAATACTGACACCTTAAAGGAGAAGTTCACTTTTAAAAAAACTTTTGCTGATAATTTACTCACCCCCATGTCATCCAAGATGTCCATGTCTTTCTTTCTTCAGTCGAAAAGAAATTAAGGTTTTTGATGAAAACATTCCAGGATTTTTCCACATATTATGGATTCCATTGGGACCCAAACGGTTCAAGGTCCAAATGACAGTTTCATTGCCGCTTCAAAGGGCTTTAAACGATACCAGACGATGAATAAGGGTCTTATCTAGCGAAACGATCGGTCATTTCAAAAATAAAATAAAAAGTTGACGTTTTATAAGCACAAATGTTCGGCTTGCTCTGTTCTGTGATGCGCGTTCGTGACGTCACGTAATACGCAATTACGTTGAAAAGGTCACGCTTGAAAAATTGAAGAAAATGTTCTTTTTGGCTTTTTAATATTAAAACACTCAGGATGCGCACACGAAATGGGCATTTTAAACGATAAACTGACACAAATACATTTGAAAATGTTTATATGGTCCTCCTTCCGCACATTTGTAAACACATCAAACTTGACCTTTTCAACGTAATTGCGTATTACGTGACGTCACGAACGCGCATCACAGAACAGAGCAAGGCGAACATTTGTGCTTATAAAACGTCAACTTTTTATTTTATTTTTGAAATGACCGATCGTTTCGCTAGATAAGACCCTTATTCATCGTCTGGTATCGTTTAAAGCCCTTTGAAGCGGCAATGAAACTGTCATTTGGACCTTGAACCGTTTGGGTCCCAATGGAATCCATAATATGTGGAAAAATCCTGGAATGTTTTCATCAAAAACCTTAATTTCTTTTCGACTGAAGAAAGAAAGACATGGACATCTTGGATGACATGGGGGTGAGTAAATTATCAGCAAAAGTTTTTTCAAAAGTGAACTTCTCCTTTAAATAAAGTTTAACCCAAAATGTATATAATGAGCGAGTGCATCATCTTTCAAACTGTGAATAACTACGGTACGCCTATAATAAGGGTTTATATTCTGACTATTTAAACAGAAGTAGCTCCGGCTACAGTGTTTTTCTATAAGACAGACACGTGGCAGTTTTGTTTATTAACTGCTGGAGTGCCAAAAGTTACATAAGTGTACCTTTAAGAGGTTTTTCTATCTGATCTGACCTTTAAACATTTTACTGACGAACCCTAGACAGAATGATTCAGACATATTAAATTAGTTTGGAGTAAAACCAGTTCATGTAGATGTTAGGTCATGAAGTGCATTTTGACCCACCTTGCACAACTAAACCAACAGCAGACACACAATCATTAAATGAAGCAAGAATTAGGTTTCAGGTCAGTTCAGTCCCGCAGTGAAGCTCTGAAACAGTTACTGTCCTGAGAAAATAGTTGTGCATTGAATCAAATTTGGTTATGTGTCATTGTTACAGTGTAATTATATATTTAAGTACTGAGTAATATTAAGCAACTACATGTACTTACTCTAGGGTTAGGATAGGATTTGAGGGTTAATTGCATGTAATTATGCATAATTTACTGTTATTACTATGGTAATTGGTAAGTACATGTAACATATGGATACTTTAAACCAAAATAATGTCCTTGTTACGTTACTGTTGTAAATACACTTAATTATAGGTTAGTTGCATGTAATTATGCATAATTTATTGTTATTACTATGGTACATGTAACATATGTAACAAGGACACTGTAAAAAAGTGTTGCCTAACATTTCTGTAATGTGTTGTAGGTCCAATTTCTTATACAAACAAAATATACTACCTATATTCACAAAAACCTTCCCTGCTGTCTCGCTGGCTCAATAACAAAACAACTGAACAAAAGACGCCCAACTCGGAAGCATGGCCTCTAGAGTCTCAGATTACAGCATGTTGATATGTTCAGATTAAAGCACACAAAGCAGGTGCAGAAGTGTGTGTGTGTTGCATGCTAGAAAGAGAAAGTAAGTGAAGAGTGTAGATTTGGCTGTGCTTTGCATGCCTCTGAAGCAACAGTTAGAGCAAAAGACACTGGCTGTTTGGCTGAGATTGAAATGTTGTGGTTATGCTGGTTAGAACCGAAAGTAATGTGCCCTGCAGACACTTCGGTGTCACCACCTGCTCCTCTCCGATTAGACACACTTGTCACTATGACCATGCTAAATATATGATGCCGGGACTTTAAAGATACTGGCTGCAGTGTGTTTTTCTTCAGTGAGGACATTTCGAAGAGAAACATTAGGGATATTCACATCTTAATAGTTCAGAATCAGAATATGAGGATTATTTCTGCTTTTAGAGGGCCATTTGAAGTAAAATTAACCAGATAAACCACAGCTGATTAACTAAAAGTAATTTAATCTGTATTGAAAGATATCTTTTAAATTCTTGTTTAAATGTTTTGGTCCCATTGCGAAAGAGCTGAAGTGAAAAATTCACCCATGCAAACGGTGTCATCAGCTGTATCCACAGAAAGAATGAAGGTCGCTTCAGGATATTAATGAAGGATGTACTGTGGTAAAGTCTGAATGGAGTTTATTGATTGATTGATTTTTCGAGGGACTGTGTTTAATGTGTCTAATGGGGCCATTAGTTCAATGGCAGCAAATCTCCTATTTCAATAAAATCTAGGTAATCCCTCACTTCACAGCTTGTATAATGTGTATTCCTCTAAGAATACACCTGTATCCCACTGACACACACTTCTATCAGTACATTGTATCACACATTTATTTTTACATAAGTACATAGTACTAGTTAAAGACACCTGATATAAAGTGGGACCAACTACACAGGTGTACATTTGCTGTACTGTATTGTCTGGATTTATAAAGTTTGAAAACTATAGACCGTAACCGTTTTTTTACAGATTACAGTATGATGTTGCAATGCAAGTGCGAATGTTAGAACTTTGCAGGTCTGTCACCATTTTATATTATTATTATAGAATTGTGTTTTTCACCAAAAACTATTTAGACACTTATGCCACACTTACAAATGCATGAACGCTATCATATCCAATATATTAAAGGGATAGTTCACCCAAAAATTCATGTCATAAATGTCATTAAATACTCAGTCTCGTGTCATTTCAAACCTGTAAGACTTTCATTCATCTTCCTAACACAAATGAAGATCTTTTTGATGAAATCTGAGAGCTTTCCATCCCTCCATTGACAGCTATGCAACTGCCACTTTGATGCTTCAAAAAGTTCATAAAGAGATCGTAAAACTAATCCATATGAATTGAGTGGTTCACAATCACATTTTCTGAAGAGACACGATTACTTCATATAATGAACAGATTTATTTTTTTGAAGCTCAAACGTGCAGCGTGACACAAGAATGAACCTCATTGGTTCTTGATGAAGCTCAAACATGCTGCGGAACACGAGACTGAACCTCATTGGCTCTTGCAGAAGCTCAAACGGGCTGTGTAACACGAGAATGAATCTCATTGGTTCTTGCGGAAGCTCAAACGTGCTGCATAACACGAGAATTAATCTCATTGGTTCTTGCAGAAGCTCAAACGGGCTGCGTAACACGAGAATGAATCTCATTGGTTCTTGCGGAAGCTCAAACGGGCTGTGTAACACGAGAATGAACCTCATTGGCTCTTGCAGAAGCTCAAACGGGCTGTGTAACACGAGAATGAACCTCATTGGCTCTTGCAGAAGCTGAAGCTCAAACGTGCTGCATAACACGAGAATGAATCTCATTGGTTCTTGCAGAAGCTCAAACGGGCTGCGTAACACGAGAATGAACCTCATTGGTTCTTGCGGAATTTAAAACTTGCTGCGTAACATGAGAATGAATCTCATTGGTTCTTGCTGAAGCTCAAACGTGCTGCGTAACACAAAATGAATCTCATTGGTTCTTGATGAAGCTCAAACGTGCTGTGTAACACGAGAATGAACCTCATTGGTTCTCACACGTCAAGTGAACATGATTGAGCTTCTGTTTACCACAACTGATGTGTGAGTTGATGAATGTTTATGTGAATAAAAGTCTAAATTCAATCTGTTCATCATCATCATCTAAAGCAAACAAGTTTCTACAGAAAATTTGGATTAAACCACTCAACTTATATGGATTAGTTTCACAATCTCTTTATGAACTTTTTGAAGATCCATAGTCGCCCTTCTGAAGCGCCTCAACGGAGGGACAGAAAGAGCTCAGATTTCATCAAAAAGTTTTTCAAAGATGAACGGAAGTCTAACGGGTTTGGAACGACACGAGGTAATTAATGTCAGAATTTTCCTTTTTGGGTCAACTATCCCTTTGAATATGAAACTGAATTAGGCCTACATTTATTTTAAAGAAAGATGATACTCTCTTGTTTTTCACACAAGCAAATTGCCAAACAAAACAAAACAAAAAAAGTTAAAACAATAGGTATACTGATCAAAAAAAGTCGACAGAAATGTTGTGGTAGTCAGATGTTAGTGGAACATGTTCATAGTTTATTTATGTGAGGATCTACCTGTGTGAACTTGAGGACATCAATTGGTTAAAACAAACATCTGTAAAAATGACTAAAAAGTGACGTCAGCACAAATGCCACTTGGTTCCATAACAGAATATTGATGCACAACAATATCAATGCATTCCTACAAGTGAGCTCAGTAAAATGGATTAGATTAGTTGGTATATCTGCAAGTACTGAAAATGAACAACTTGCATGTTAATAACTGCTGTAATTAATGACGTGATCCGCATCTCAATGCACGAGTTTACCTGGATCTCTGCAGCTCCAGAGCAGAGTTGGCAATCTGCCCTCCATCTAGACAGCCGTAGTTCTGGCTGGACTGCCTGGAGTAGGACACGGGCAGGATTCCCTGAGTGTACGTCTGGAGTCTCCCTCTCGTAGCCGGTGGGACAGCTGAGAAAGGGGAGCTGAACACGGCCTGGAGCACCTGAGCACCGCACACATCCCCCTCCGCACCCGCACCGCACGCTGGAGGAGGAGGAGGAGGAGCACCAGAGGCCGGGATCCCAGCCATGAAACCAGCAGCTCGGGCACTGCTGAGAGCCTGGTTCGCAGCCTCGGCCAATGCCTGCTGGCCCACTGCAGAAACCAGGCTCTGTCTAGTCCTCGAGCTGTCCTCGTCCTCGGTCTGACTCTCCCCGTCATCCTGCACTGGTCGTCCGTCCAGAGAGATGTTGCTGAGGAATGAGAGTGCAGCTTGTCTCCGTCGTGGATCTATCGCGCGCTTCCGTGTGTGCTCCAAACTGGAGGGCTTCATCTGCAGCGCGCTCGCCATTACGCGTGGGATAATGCGTGTTTGTCAACGGAGAGGGTTCATGGTGATTGTTTGGATGTGGGGTGAAATTGGTGGTCAAAACGCCATGGCGTTGGCTTTTAAGTGCCTGCTGTGTTTTACTGTGTGTGTATGTATGTGTGTGCAGAAAAGCTGGGTCACGTGTGTGCAGTATTGTGGCAGCAGGAGCTTTGGTCTGACCAATAGGGATTCATTAGAACGAGGCGGTGTCCCAAAACACAGTGAGTCGCCTATCTAGACAGCATTTTGAGCGATTTCGGAATTCAGTTCAAAATTCTAGACCGCAGTCGTTTAGTTAAAGCCGAATGTATTCTGAGCACGACCATGCTAAAAAATGTTGCCTAAGTTAGGCGGCTCACTACATTTTGAAACACAGCCTGCGTGTTTTCACCCATGCCTTCATTTTTTTTGCTCCACCCTTTTGGGCTACTTGGACAGGACATTAAAAAATAAAAATGACATAGAAGTAAACATTTCAGGCACGAACAGTCGATATCTTGCTGCCCTTTAAAATGTAGTTATTGTGCGTTTAAATAGCCTAATATTTCAACTCACCCTTCAAATGTGTTGCACTAGTTCACGTGTGATGATAGTTCATAACCAAAACAACTGGCAAAATACCTTCTCCATTATTCAAACTTTTAGCTAAACATTGAATTTTAACTTGTGTATTTTTTACATAACCTGCTAAAATTCAGTTTAAGATTGTTGCGAGATCTGATTACTAGCTGGCCACTTCATCTGCCCTTGTGGAAAAAGAAGTAGGCCTACACTTTAGCATACTTTTAACTTATTGTTACGTAAATAATATACATTTACTGTGCTAACTGAATTTTTCAACGTGGAGCTGCATGTTAGCTATAGTTGAATGAAAATGTATTGGTAACACTTTACAATAAGGTGCATTTGTTAACATTAGTTAATATATTTAACTAACATGAACTATATGAGCAATGTAGCCTACATTTGTTACAGTATTTATTAATCTTTGTTAATATTAGTTAATAAAAATACAGCTGTTCATTGTTTGTTCATGTTAGTTCACAGTGCATTAACTAATGTTAACAAATATGTTTGATTTTAATAATGTATTAGTAAATGTTGAAATTAATATTAACTAAGATTAATAAATGCTGTTGAAGTATTGTTCATTCTTGGTTCATGTTAACTAAGGTTGTTAACTAATGAACCTTATGTAAAGTGTTACAGATGTATTATAGTTTAAATTCATATGAAAAGTAATTAGTTAGGATTTCCCCACTTAAGTTTACCTGGATATGTATTCATCTATATATGGACTGACAAGCATTCATTGTAAACTGAAATATACTTTGTCATTACACATTTATGATGATGAAGTGGCAATTTAGGCTAGTACATTTAAAATATATTGAGTGTAATATAAAATAACACACTACTGTTAAAATGATAACCAAATACTTTACATGTGCTTTAGTATGTTAGGCAAGACATCATACGTGTAAAGGCAAAGCATGATTATTAAATAGTTTAAAAAAGCATTTTATTTGTGTGTTAAGAAAAATATCATGAAAGTCTCTACACTCTTTAAGTACACTTAAGTGGCCTTTATTTTATTAATATTATATGATCTGCAATACAGACTTTAAAAATAGATAAGATTTGAAGTAGGCTACACTTACAAATGCACTAGTGTTTTTCACAAGTGTAAGTTTGTCGAATCTGTAGACCAGGGATGTCCAAACTCGAGAGCCACTGTCCTGCAGTTTAGCTCCAATTTGTTATTGATCTTCAAGTGAGTATAAAATGTATGTTATTAATGTTTAATGGCATTTTTTTATTATTATTCCTCTTCAACTACCTAAACTGAAATGAATGACGAACTTTCATATGGTGGCAAAATGTATTACAAGAACAAACTTTTACAGACTGACTTTTCTGCACTGAAAGAATGTTTGATAACAGTTGTTTTCAACGTCCCAGCGCCATCTAGTGTTTATAAAGTTAAATGTCTTGAGACTCTCACCGTCTACTTTATGTAGGCTACACTTGTTCAACTGCTCATTAAAGTGATAGTTCACCCAAAAATGAATATTCTGTCATTATTTACTCACCCTCAAGTTGTTCCAAACCTTATGAATTCCTTTCTTCTATTAAACACAAAATAAGATATTTTGAAGAATGTCGGTAATAAAACAGACTTCCATATTTTTT
Organism: Leuciscus leuciscus; assembly: GCF_965113295.1. NCBI lineage: Eukaryota > Metazoa > Chordata > Actinopteri > Cypriniformes > Leuciscidae > Leuciscus > Leuciscus leuciscus. The sequence continues at coordinate 16,116,541 of NC_138730.1, read as the reverse complement.
AAAATATTTAAATATATATATATATATATTTTTTTTTTACATAGGCTACTAATTCCATACCATGTCTAATCCTCCAATCACATAAGTGCATTTAGGCATGTAGGCTGCATCTGAAATCGCATACTTCCGTACGAAAAACAGTTTGTGACAAAAGAAGTATATCCAAATTCACAGTAGGCTACTCATAAAGTAGACAAAAAGTACCCGGATGGCCTACATCATCAGGCGAGATTCTGAAGTGTGCATACGATGGACACTTTACTATCCCATGAGGCTACGGGTAAGGGTTTATGAATGAAAGTGAAGTGATGTAATTGACGCTGGTATTTCACATGATAATGACAACATGGCGAATGTAGTACGTCCAGAATACATTCATACTACACACATTCATACTATATAGAAATGATTTTTTAGCGGTCGTGAAGTAGTTACTTATTTAAAGTAGGTCAATTCAGTCAATAGGATCTGCTGAAGTTCAAACTGAGCATCAGAATGGGGAAGAAAGGTGATTTAAGTGACTGAATGTGACATGGTTGTTGATGTCAGACTGGCTGGTCTGAGTATTTCAGAAACTGCTGATCTACTGGGATTTTCACACACAACCATCTCTAGGGTTTACAGAGAATGGGCAGAAAAAGAGAGAATATCCAGTGAGCGGCAGTTCTGTCTGAGAAAATGCCTTGTTGATGCCAAAGATCAGAGGTGAATGACCAACTGGTTCAGCGGCAACAGTAACTCGAATAAACACTCGTTACAACCGAGGTCTGCAGAAGAGCATCTCTGAACGGATAACATGTTGAGGCAGACGAGCTACAGCAGCAGAAGAACACACCGGTCACACTCCCTTCAGCTGAGAACACAAAACTGATGAGTCTTGAATTGGGTGAGAATTTGGTGTAAACAACATGAAAGCATGGATCTGTCCTGCCTTGTATCAGTGGTTCAGGCTGCTACTGGTGTAATGATGTGGAGGATATTTTCTTGGCACACTTTGGGCCACTTAGTACCAATTGATCATCGTTTAAACTCCACAGCCGACCTGAGTAATGTTGCTGGTCGTGTCCATCCCTATGACCACAGTGTGTCATCATCTGATGGCTACTTCCAGCAGGATAAACACAGCATGTCACAAAGCTCAAATCATGTCAGACTGGTTTCATGAGCATGACAGTGAGCCACTAAACTCAAATGGCCTCCACAGTCTCCAGATCTCAATCCAGTAGAGCAGTTTTGAGATGTGAAGAAACGGGAGATTCTCATCATGGATGTGCAGCTGATAAATCTGCAGCAACTGCGTGATGCTTTCATGACAATATGAGCCAAAATCTCTGAGGAATATTTCCAGCATCTTGTTGAATCTGTGCCACAAAGAATTAAGGCTGTTCTGAAGGCAAAAGTGGGTCCAACCCCGGTACTAGCAAACTTAGCAAAGTGCAGCATAAAGTGCACCTAAAGCCCTAAACGGCTTAGCTCCAGTCTATTTAACGGATCTTCTATCGCCCTATAATCCATCGCGCTCTTTAATATCACTAAATTCAAGGCTTTTGGTCATACCTAGGATATTCAGAACCACCAAAGGAGGGAGAGCATTTTCACATTTGGCTCCAAAACTCTGGAATAGTCTTCCTGATACTGTTCGTTGCTCAGACTCGCTCTCCCAGTTTAAAACTAGATTAAAGTCGCATCTCTTCAGCCAGGCATTCATATAATCCCACAGTTCAAACTACAATCCGGCCTCTAGCTCCTAATGCCCCAGTATAGTGACGGGGACACTATACTGTTAAAGAGCACCGTCCTTTGGATGAGACGTTAAACCGAGGCCCTGACTCTCTGTGGTCATTAAAAATCCCAGGATGTCTTTCGAAAGAGTAGGGGTGTAACCCCGGCATCCTGGCCAAATTTGCCCAGTGGCCTCTGTCCATCATGGCCTCCTAATCATCCCCATACTGATTGGCTTCATCACTGTCTCCTCTCCACCAGTAAGCTGGTGTGTGGTGGGCGTTCTGGCGCAATATGGCTGCCGTCGCATCATCCAGGTGGATGCTGCACATTGGTGGTGTTTGAGGAGATCCCCCTTCTATGTAAAGCGCTTTGAGTGCTGAGAAAAGCGCTATATAAATGTAATGAATTATTATTATTATTATTATTATAAATGCCAGAGGAGAACTGGCCCCCGACTGAGCCTGGGTTCTCCCAAGGTTTTTTTTTTCTCCATTAGGTCACCTGATGGAGTTTTAGGACACCATTAGGTCACTTGATGGAGTTTTTCGGTTCCTTGCCACTGTTGCCTTTGGCTTGCTCAGTTGGGGATATTTTGGGGATATTTAATTTAATTTTATCAATCAATAAATTCCTCTTGAAACAAACTTTGTTGTATTATTTAAATTGAATACTGTGAAGCTGCTTTGATACAATCTGTATTGTGAAAAGCGCTATACAAATAAACTTGACTTGACTTGACTTGACCTACACAATAAAATGGCTTGTAAGTGTATATTGCATTAAAAAAAATGGCATACATATTTAGTGGATAAAAAACAAAACGACAAACAAAATAAATAACATTTTAGGATAGTGTGTTAGGTTGCACCTATGAGGACGTTTGGCTAGTTCAGATGGCTCACTCTGTTCTGATCATTTCTTCAAGCTGTTCACTAGGTGGCGCTAGAGTGTCTTCTAAGCGCTCTTAAAAGGATTTATTTCTCCCTGGAAATGCTGTGAGACAGATTCCAGTGATGAAACGAATGAGGGAGGTGATATAAACCAGTGATGAAATATTTGAAATTCAAGTTCATTTGCCGTTTGTAACAGATACTCTGGAATTCTTACTCAATCAGTTCTCTAGCTCACAGGAGGACATTATTGAGGAAATGAGGGGAAAAAAGAGTGTGGTGCAATTTGGGAATATTGCAGTTTTTGTGCAGCATGTGTGTGGTTGACAGCTATACTTCCATCTAAAACAACAACATCGAGTAACACTTTATTTTACAGTGTCCTTGTTACACGTTAAATTATGCATAATTATATGCAATTATAATATATATTACATGTAGTTAATTATTATTACTTAATACTTAAATGCATAATTACACTGTAACACTGACACCTTAAAATAAAAGGTTACACGGTAACACTTCATTTTTCAGTGTCCTTGTTACATTTGTTACATGTAAATATCATAGTAATCACAGTAAATTATGCATAATTACATACAACTAACCCTCAACTAAATCCTAATCCTATTACTCTATAGTAAGTACATGTAGTTGCTTAATATTACTCAGTACTTAAATATATAATTACACTGTAACAATGAAACCTTAAAATAAAGTGTAACCCTTTATTTGAAGGTGTGTTTGTTACATTTAAGTAGTGAGTAATATTAAGTAAATATATGTACTTACTATGGGGTTAGGGTTTGGTCTGGTTAAGGGTTAGTTGCATGTAATTATGCAAGAGTTTGTGTATGCAAAGTGTTACCAAATAAAATGTAACCCAACATTGTTTTAATTATTGTATAATTATTTTACATGGACTTTTATGAGCTCATATTAATTGGGAGGCTACACCGAATATAATTTCTAAACAATTTCCGAGACAGCAACATAGTGTCGGCCTGGATCCGGGCCACATCTGGTTCATGTGGATTCAACGCGTACCAGATGTGAGCCGGATTTGAGCCGACACTATGTTGCTGTCGGGTTTGTCATACCGCACATATACATACATTTGAACCCTAAATTCTTGGTGTCAGAACACAAAAGTTCATGTCCATGTTATATTCAACTACTCATGTGTATATTGTTATGTGTGTATACTGTATATACACTACTGGTCAAAAGTTTAGATTTTTAATGTTTTTAAAAGAAGCCTCTTCTGCTCACCAAGGCAGCATTTATTTGATAAAAAACAATAATAATAAAAACAGTATTACTGTGAAATATTATGACAATTTAAAATGACTGTTTTCTATTTTAATATATTTAAAAATGTAATTTATTCCTCAGATGAAAGCTGAATTTTCAGCATCATTACTCCAGTCTTGAGCATCACATGATCCTTCAGAAATCATTCTAATATGATGATTTTATGCTCAAAAAACATTCATTATTATTTTCAATGTTGAAAACAGTTGTGTAATTTCTTTTTTTCTAAATTCTTTGATGAATAGAAAGTTCAAAAGAACAGCATTTATTTCAAATAGAATATTTTCTAACATTATAAATGGCTTCACTGTAACTTTTGATCAGTTTAACTCATATCCTTGATGAATAAAAGTACTGATTTATTTATTTTTCTTTCCCCCACAAATTTAATTAAAATTCTTACTGATCCCAAACTTTTGAACAGTAGTGTTTAATGTTACAAAAGCTTTCCATTTCAGATAAATGTTGTTCTTTTGAACTTTCTATTCATCATAGCATCATGAAATAAAAATGTAAAAAACTGTTTTCAACATTGATAATAATCATAAATGTTTCTTGAGCATCAAATCATCATATTAGAATTATTTCTGAAGGATCATGTGACACTGAAGACTGGAGTAATGATGCTGAAAATTCAGCTTTGATCACAGGAATAAATTACACTTTACTGTATATTCACATAGAAAACAGCTGTTTTAAATTGTAATAATATTTCACAATATGACTGTTTTTGTTTGTATTTTTAATCAAATAAATGCAGCCTTGGTGAGCAGAAGATACTTAAAAAGTCTTGATGCACACGGTGTGGACACTGCTTAATTCACGCTGATTGGAGGAGAAAGACGTTAAGGGAACAAATGTTTTGTTGATAGTATATATATATATATATATATATATATATATATATAAAGAGAGAGAGAGAGAGAGAGAGAGAGAGAGAGAGAGAGAGAGAGAGAGAGAGAGATTACCACAGACAAGATAAATAGAAGGCAATGAATGAGACCTCTGCAATAATATGAAGCAAAAAAATATATATTTGTCAAAAAATCTAACAAAGAACAACACTGACATATTGCCATTTAAATGGCTAAACAATTTGTTTCTATAATTTTCCACTCTGCTAATTTGGCCAAATCAATGGAGATATTGGAACGAGATAGTTGCAAATGTGGACCACATAACAGCCATGCTCAGTATCGGTGTGTGGTCTCTGTCATCTGCACAGAATTCTTCCCCGCTGATAACCTTCCTCGGTCAGAAGCACTCAGGTCAATGACATTATTCTAACATGCTGAGTTAACCATGTTATGGTAATGACAGATACTCAAGCGAAGAAATACATAAGCTGCAGAAGCCGTCTCGTTTTCCTGGCCGGAATCAGCCACGGTTTTCAAGGGGACGAGAAAAATGGGAAAGACTATTGCGTCAGACAGATCAGCATTAAACATCAATAAAACAAGACCCAGGATCCTTTCACTTTCCACTCTTAATTTGACAGATCCTCAATTGGTTAGACATTCTGTGCTGTTTTATTACTTCCTCAGTCTCATAATGCACCAAAATAACACAACTTTTCACAGCGGGTTTTGAGGGTATGCTGTCACGGGCAACAATAAAGTAACTCTCAGTCAGGTTAATCTTATCCCTAAATCAGTGGAGCAGAGCTGAGACCTCAGACTCTCTGTCCCTGTGTGTGAAATGCAGCACTTCCTGTGTTTGTGTGGGGCTTCCTCCCCCTCAAGTGATTTTGGCACCTCATTGTGAGTCTTGATGCACACAGTGTGGACACTGCTTAATTCACGCTGATTGGAGGAGAAAGACGTTAAGGGAACAAATGATAGTTTTGGAATATGAAGCTGGAATTACTTGAACTGAAAGTGAAAGTGAGTCAATGAGTGAGTCTGTTCTTATCAGAGGGGTTCAGGAAGAAAAATGTGACTCATGTGATGCGACTAAGGTTTATTAATCAAACGTAAAGTTTGAAATGCGGGTAACTCTTTATAATAAGGTCCCGTTTGTTAACATTAGTAGATCCATAATCCATTACTGAACACAACTGACATGAGGAAAATTGTTGTTAGAAATGTAATCCATTACATTACACATTTTAGGGAATGTAATCTGATTACTTTTTGATTGCTTTTAACTTGTTTATCACATTGATTTGAATAGAATAATCATGTTGCATATAAATATGCAAAGAGAAAGAAAATTTATTCTTTTTTTTTTATCAACAACATGAAGTGCATTAAACATTGTGTCAGGGTTTCTCAAACTGGGTTTTTTGTAGGAACTGCAGGTGGTTTGCAAAAGGATGAAAAGCTTATAATTAATAAATTGAAAAAACATATATATATATTTTACTTGTTTGTTATGTGTGGCCTCTCAATTTTTCATATTGCTGCCTATAGTGGCCATTCTTATGTGTGGAATTCCACAAAACTGGAAGACTTTCTGAACCTATTTAGGAAGGAGAATTAGGGAGAATCATTGAATTATGAATAATTTACAGCTATTTTGTGAATATTTAGTAATCATGTAATAAATAAAAAAGTAAATAGTCTGATTACGAGTTTTAAAAAATGTAATATAATCTAATTACAAGTATTTCATTTTAGTAATCTGATTACGTAATCGAGATTACATATAATAAGTTACTACCCAGTACATTAGTTAACATGAACTAATAATGAAAAATACTTCCAACAGTTCATTTCTTAAATTTTAATTTAAATGTTTTAATAATTATTAAAATCAAAAGTTGTATCTGTTAACATTATTGGTAACACTTTACAATAAGGTCCATAACGTTAGTTAATGCATTAACTAACAATGAGCAATACATTTGTTACAGTATTTATTCATCTTTATTGACAGTAGTAATAATAAAAATAAAAAGTACAGCTCAGGTCAATGAAATAATATTAACAGATGGAACTTTTGATTTTATTAATGTATTAGTAATTGTTCCAATTAGCTAAGATTAACTAATGTCAAATGGAAACTTATTGTAAAGTGGGTTATACTTTATTTAAGGGTGTCTGTGTTACAGTGTAATTATACATTTAAGTACTGAGTAATAATAACTACATGTATTTAGGGTTAGGATTAGGGTTTGGTTTAGGTTTAGTTGCATGTATAATTATGCATAATGTGTATTAACTACAGTAACTACATGTAACGTGTAACAAGGACACTATGAAATAAAGTATTACACTTTATTTAACACTTTGTTTTACAGTATCCTTGTTACATATGTTACATGTACTTACCATAGTAATAACAGTAAATTATGCATAATTACATGCAATTAACCCTCAACCAAAACCTAATCCAACCCTAACCCTATAGTAAGTACATGCTGTAAATTATTATTACTCAGTACTTAAATATATAATTACATTGTAACAATGACACCTTAAAATAAAGTGTAACCTTATTTAAGGTGTCATTGTAACAGCGTAATTCACGTAATTATACATTTAAGTACTGAGTAATAATAATTAACTATAAGTATTTAGGGTTAGGATTAGGGCTTGATTTAGGGTTAGTTGCTTGTATAATTATGCATAATTTGTAGTTACTACAGTAATGTAACATGTAACGCTAAGGACACTACAAAATAAATTGTTACCGTAAAGTGTTATCATATTGTTTAATGGACCTGAGCTGATACGAACTAACAATGAACAGTTATATTTTAATTCATATCATTAACAAAGATTAATATACTGTAACAGATGTATCATTCATTGTTAGTTAATGTTAGGCAAGGCATTAACTAATGGAACTGGTTACACTTTATTTTAAAGTGTCATTGTTACAGTGTAAGTAATAATAATTAACTACATGTACTTACTATAGGGTTAGGATTAGGTTTGGTTCAGGGTTAGTTGCATGTAATTATGCATAATTTATAGACATTACTAAATGTAACGTGTAACAAGGACACTGTAAAATAAAGTGTTACCATGGGACCTGATACGTTACCTAAAGTGTTACCAAAATTTGCTTTTGGGTGTGACTAAAATAATTAGGAGCCACATAATGTCAGTCAGTTTTGTTGGAATGGAAATGTATGGAAGTTACCAAATTAGGTGGAGATTTATATACTTTCAGGAGCCAAATCGGAGTGACGGATAGCTGCTTCTGCCCTAACGTCACACAGTCTGACGCTGAGTGTTCTTGTTGTTGCTTCTCTGTGGTCAAGAGGGCAGAGGTGGAGATGAGCGGTCAGAGCGCAGGATTGATGAGCAAGAACTGTGAGGAAGTCCATCTCCAGCCCACCCGTGGGCCACATCAAACGCAGCAGCTCAACTGTGATGTATGAAGGTCCAGCGAGGGATTTATCTCAAGGGAGGATGAAAGGAGGAGCGGAGGCGTCTGCCAAACAAAGGCTCATGGGGGCTAACCGTACGGGTCAGGCCTGGCCCTCAAACTGGAGAGATTTATATCAGCCCACTTCAGCTGAAGACACTATTTGGGTTGATGGAGACCAAATATTGGGGAAATATTGATAACACTTGAAGAACATGTGTGTACAAATACTGTTTCTAGACAAATTATAATGATTATAAAATAATAAATGTGTCATTGATGTTAAGGCACATTAGGCACAAAAATGTTAATGGCCCCTGCAGACCCACATCAATGACTGCTTGGAAAGGTCAATAATTGTCTTGGAATGTGATTTCATTTGATTTGAACAATTTATCTTAAAATCTTTGAAAAGTATGTTTACAGACATTTATGAAAATAATAATTATATGTGTACACTTAATTAGGTAATTCATTAGGTAAATGTTAATTTTACTTTGTTTCCACCACATGACAGTCATGTCATTAAATAGATTTTTTTTTTTAACAATGGTATATATATATTTTTTAAACAACATGAAACTGAATGAATGAATCTGAATATAAAGAATACATTTCTAAGAACTTGACAAATGCATTTTAAACACACGTCTGGTTTACTATCTTTGTGGGGACACACACACACACACACACACACACACACACACACACTCTCACTCACACACGCGCGCACATAAACACACGCACAAACACACACTCACACACAAGCGCACACACACTCTCACTCACGCTCACACACACACACACACACACACACACACACACACACACACACACACACACACACACACACACACACACACACACACACACACACACACACACACACACACACACACACACACACACACACACACACATTCCCGGCATGTGCCTGAATTCCTCAGAAATTAGATTATCAGATCATTTTTAAAAATCGAACTGACAGAAAGAAAGAAGTTTCTCCTAAAGGTTCATATTTTACTTTCAAATATATTTTAATTAAGTTTTGGAAGTACTTTTATTTGCTTATAAAGCCCCCTACAGAAAATAGTTACAATCAGAGTTTGTTTAACAGCAATCAAAAGTTTGTTAAAAAAAAAAAAAAAAAAAAAAAAAAACCTTCTGGAATATTAGCCATATTTTTCTCAATTGCTAAGGCACATTTCTTGAAACCTTCACCCATTTTCTCACAACATTAAACACAAATTCCAAATTTTCTAACTAAACTCACAAAACTCCAACCAAAATCAAACAATACTTTCAGATCAATAAAAGAAGCATTACAGATCATTAATTAGACACTACATCAAAATACAAACAAGCAAACAGACAACACAGCATCTAGAACGTTACAGAATTTTTTTTATATTTTATACAGTAAACGATTTTTGCTATTACATACAAAAGTATAGTAATTAATTGCAACTGAGTAAGGTGAATATATTGTATACTGTATGCACTGCAAGTATAGTATTGTACTGAATATTGAATAGTAGGTCTATTCAATGTCTGTATATTCAGCACAGCACTGTATATAATACTCTAAATTAAAAGTGTGTTACAGTACACTCAAATACTGTAAGTTGAGCAACTGCAAAATCAAGGTCAATGAGAGATTGATTCTGCTTCAACATCATGGGCCCTATTTTAACGATCTGAAACGCAAGTATCAAACACGAAACGCAAGTAACTTTGTGGGCGGGTCTTGGGCGCTGTTGCTATTATACCGGCGGGATAAATGAAACTTGTGCCCGACACAAATCTAAAATGGGTTGGTGTGAAGCAGCTACATTACTCAAAGGTGTGGTTTGGGCATAATGTGAAATAAACCAATCAGAGCATCATCTCACATTCCCTTTAAGAGCAGGCGCGCTTGTTCCATGGCGGTTTGCTATTATAATGGTGGATTTGCCAGGCGTGTACCAGGAGCGGTTCACAGCAGAGGAAACCGACGTTCTCGTCAGGGCCGTAAAACACAGAGAAGTTACATTGGGGATGGAGAAACCCACCCAAATTAGCTTCGGTTAAACGGACATATAATAATTTGGGTAATTGTGTAAGCTAGATTTAGGCCTATTTTTTCACATCTTCATGGACACCACAATGATTTCCCTTGTGTGGTAATATTTTTCCTTGTTATTATGTATGGTTTGCAAAATGGGAACTGCTGCGTCTGTGTAGATGAGAGAAGCAAAGTGTATGTGCGTTGTGGCCAAGCATGCGCCTTTAAAATAGCATCTGAATAACGCGCCACTGACTTTAGACTAGGTTTTTCCTGGTCTGTGGCGGATTTGTTTTCTGAAACTGCAAAATAGCACCAGGGAACATTTGCGCCGGAACAAGCCTCCTCTTTGCGCTGAACCGCCCCCGGGAGCGCAAATTCATTCCCTAATTTACCGACGTGCGTCTGTGGAGAGAAAAGTCTGCTGTGCGTCGGGTGCAAAATAGGAATGATACATGCGTCGGTGTACAAAGTTAATTGCGCTGGGTGCAAGATAGGGCTCTATGTCTTAATCTTGGGTCTGGCCTGAGGACTTTAGTTTGTCCACATCACAGGCAATGTCATCTCTTGCCAGACAAAGGAAAACACCTTCTAGTCAGATCCAGCCTTGACAACACTGTCCACACCTTGCTCTTTCTCATCCTCATCCTCTTCCTCCTCTTCCTCTCCCTCTCTGAACTTGTTTAAGGTTTTGCAGAAATAGTGATTTATTCGACAAATTGGTTTAGGCTATTGAGAATTAAGTTGAGAATGGAGTTGTGTTTTAGCAATTCAACTGTAATATATTCATTATATAAAATATGCATAATTGAACAAAATTAAACAACAATACATTTTCCCATGATAAGTTATTAGTTCAATGATCATGTGTTACATGTGAGGTTATGACCTCTTGAAATGATGGTAACTGAGGCACTTCATAAAGCTGTCAGATGAGAGCTGACCATATTAATCACATCTTCACTCTTGCGCACAACTAGACCATTAAAACAATTTAGTCATAATGGGATGGCATTTTTGAAAACGGTTTGAATCTGTATTTGTTTTCCCTTCTCTTGTATGGAGGAGAGCATGCCTGTGATAACATACTTTACTGTTCAGCTCAAAATGAAAACATTCATTTTAAGAGAATGAGCAAGACAGAGTTTGGTGGGAGACACTGAAGTTGTTCCAAAACAAGAAGAAGTTGCACATGTTCCAAAACCTAGTGAGGAGCCTGGTTACCTACAGCCCAGTGCCTACATAGGCAACTGTCTTCTAAAGCAGCATCCGGACCATTAAGCGACCTCAAAGTGATGTTTAGTAAAGTTTAGAGAAAAATGATTAATAAATGAATAAGTAAACAATAAAAGATTGATATAAATAATAATAATTTGTCACTACTATATAGTGAGTAGAAAAAATTGGTCACACTTTATATCAGGTGTCTTTACTACATGTATGTACTTAAAAATAATTGGTAGGTACTTTTGAGTTCATATAGTTTTGCAAAACACTTTTGCTGCTATATCCAGGTAAGGTTAGGGACCAGTTTGCTGGTATTGTAAGGGTTAATTGTGGGTTAAGGGGTAAAGGAAGGATCAACAGCGTAAGATCCAACCAAACAAAAGCACTTCCTCATTCACATGTTCTTTCCATGAATATTGTCATGAGTCTCTCTCTCACTGATATTCCTGATGATTTGGGGCCCTATTTTACCGATCTAAGCGCATGGTCTAAAGTGCACGGCGCAAGCACACTTAGGTCGTGTCCGAATCCACTTTTGCTAGTTTAATGACAGGAAAAAATGGTCGGCGCGCCCGGCGCTTGGTCTAAAAGGGTTGTCCCTATTCTCTTAATGTAATGGGTGTGTTTTGGGCTTAAAGTGCAATAAACCAATCAGAGTCTCATCTCCCATTCCCTTTAAAAGCCAGTTGCGCTCATGCCATGGCGGATTCGCTATTTACATGGCGGAATTTGCAAGTGGAAAAACTGAACGCTTCTCCAGAGAGGAAACGGATCTGCTCGTGCGCGAGGTTAAAGAGCAGACTATCTACGGGACAAAGTGTACGCGCGTTGTGGACCCGCCTGTAGGTGCACATTACTAAAGCGCTCTTTAAAAAAAAAAAAAATATTGCACCATTGACTTTAGACCAGGTTTTTGTTGGTCAATGGCGCAGTCTATTTCAGTTGCTTAAAAATAGCAACGCACCAACAATGCGCCCGAATACACCCATTTTCAGACCCATGGGCGAACAAATGGGCGCAAATGCATTTGCTATTCAAACAATGTGGTGCAGGACGTGAAAATGATAACTGTGTCGGGCTGAAACTGGCAAAAAACACTTGCTAGTTGCCTGGCGCTGCATTGCGATGAGTGTATGATAGGGCCCTCAGAGTAAATTACTTACAGAAAGCACAAGGTTTTCTATCAGGTTGTTGTGTTGTAACACAAAGTATAATGGTAGAATTGTGCGTATTACGACCCTGTGAAATCCACCAATCAGAGAGGTTCCAGAATCCCAATCGATTGTTTTGACATGTTTTTATGTGGTTGCTCGACCATTTGGCGCCTATGATCCATGGCATGTTAAATATTGAAAACCTCTTTGTACATGTGCGGTTCCACAAGCCCCTTCCCATGCTCCATTAATATCACTCGCTCCACTTCAGTTTTCATATTGGCTGTTTATTCAAGTCATCACCATTAGAAGAGACATTCTGGCGTCTGCCTTCAAGAAAATAATACACTTGTAGAATAAAAACACCTCACACTGGCCCCCATTCTGAAGGAAAAGATCACAACCCAGCCTTAGTAGAATAACTATTTAGAGAATATTTTGATTTCAGGTAAAATGAAGCATGGCAGGATAGGGACACTGGATGAAACAATAAAGGGCCATGAATGGGGCCACATTTGGGTGGCTGAGAGGAAACATGGTGGAGGATTTATGGGGGAAGTTTGAGGTGAAAACAGTAGCAGCTGATTCATTGGGAAGGTTAGTGTATCGACTCCAAGTTTACTGTGACAGCAGCTATAGGAAATCCAAATATGTGAGGAAAATCCCATGCAAGAACAGCAGTCCTTCAATACAAAAGGAAGGAGCATATTATGAGTCAGCAAGTAGAGAGGAAGAAGACCTGTGCATTCCTCAGCCACGGGGATGACTGTACTGTGTGTGTGTGTGTGTGTGTGTGTGTGTGTGTGTGTGTGTGTGTGTGTGTGTGTGTGTGTGTGTGTGTGTGTGTGTGTGTGTGTGTGTGTGTGTGTGTGTGTGTGTGTGTGTGTGTGTGTCAAACATGTTGGTTTAGTGCCTTAAAATATGTGCTCTGTAGAAATCCAAGCAATACGTTCCATTGACGTTTATGCCATAATGACCTTTTCCCCTCAAATACAATCTGTGTATCTGATCAATGATTCATTCATTCCAAATCTGATCAATGATTCATTCATTCCAAATCTCTGTTGAAAGCTGTTTGATCTTAAACGCCCTGTCCTTTACCTGTTACCTGTCATTTGACACAAATATGAGGTGATTTCTAAGGTAAGCATCATTATTAATGCATCATTTTTAATGCTCAAACTTTTTAACTTGTCCTGCTTAAGCTATGGACATAAATGTGTTTCTAGTGACACTTTATGTTCATGTACTTACTATAGTAATAACAGGACATTAGCATATTATAAGTAACTAACACAAAACTCTAACTTTTACCCTATAGTAAGTACATGTACTTAATTAATATCACATATTTGTGCAATTACCCTAAAGTGGGTAACACTTTATTTTAAGGTGTCATTGTTACAGTGTAATTATATATTTGAGTACTGAGTAATATTAAGCAACTACATGTACTTACTATAGGGTTAGGGTAGGATTAGGATTTGGTTTAGGGTTAGTTGCATGTAATTATGCATAATTTACTGTTATTACTATGGTAAGTACATGTAGCATATGTAACAAGGACTCTGTATAATAAAGTGTTACCATAAGGGATAGTTCACCCAAAAATGAAATTTACTCACTCTCAAGTCATAGGTGTATATATACTATATTTTTTTTTCATATAACTCTGATTGTATTCGTCTGAAAGAAGAATGTCATATACACCTATGACTTGAGGGTGAGTAAATCATGGGCTGATTGTTGTTTTTGGGAGAACTATCCCTTTCACACGAAGTTGGATTGAAAGATTATGCCAAACTAGTTTGTTGTTAATGTTTTCATTCTTTTAATAAAGTGTTTTCTCTATTATAGTGTAAGGACATTGACATTTATTGTCAGCCCAATCTCTTGAGAATTTGTAGGTTTTGTACAAGCTGGCAATTTCCTATGAATTTGACTCGAAAACATACAATTTGTAGATATAACATTGCCAGTGTTATGGTTTAACACATTACAAGTAACATAATCAGATTACTTTTCCAAGTAACAAGTAAATATATTACTTTTAAATTTACAGTAAACTTTCTGAGTTACATTTTAAAATAAGTATAATAAGTTACTTGTTTTCCCATGTATTGACTGACAGCTCTCCTGTCCCCATGTTGAGAGGAATCAGGAGTAAGTGTGTGTGAACATGATGGTTATTGTTGTTCTACACTAATGCAAGCATTTACTCATCTGACCAGCACAAAAACAGATTCAGTATTCCTCAAAATGAATAAAAACAGTGAATTGCAAACTTAAAATATTACGCAAACCTGCAATAATTAAATATGTTAAACAATACAAATATACTTTATGTATATTTAATCTCACTTTATTTCTCAATGTCTAAGAGATAGGGATGATAAATCAAATAAAAATGAGGTTTTACGCTTGTGCAGTCAGGTGAATTTAGCGACATTTCAGTGTTAATGAGAAACTTCTGGAAAATGCTTGAAAATGCTAGTGCGGACAGAGAGCGTTTTGAAACGAAAACGCAGTTTTCATATGTATCCAGATTAATGTAGATGTAGCCAAAAGGGCATCACAAATGGGTTCAATAAAGCTTGGCCTTAGCATGATGCTAAGCTAACAATGTGCTATATTTTCATGATTATTGCAAACAGATCGGGCAAAATAAAGCATTTTTAATTGCACTTAGCACTATTTTATGCTTTTCAGTTTTGAGTAGAAGTCATTGCCTTTTAACATCTACCAGCTTTATAGCCTACATGCTAAAAACAATCTCAGAAGTAAGTCCCTGGCAATGTCCTAAAAAACACATTGGGCCCTATTTTAATGATCTAAGCGCATGGTCAAAAGCGCACGGCGCAAGCGCACTTCCGCTTTTGCTATAGTTTAATGACCCGACGCTTGGTCTAAAAGGGTTGTCCCTATTCTCTTAATGAGTAATGGGTGTGTTTTGGGCGTAACATGCAATAAACCAATCAGAGTCTCATCTCCCATTCCCTTTAAAAGCCAGTTGCGCTCGTGCTATGGCGGATTCGCTATTTACATGGCGGAATTTTCAAGCGGAAAAACTGAACGCTTCTCTAGCATGGAAACGGATCTGCTCGTGCACGAGGTTAAAGAGCAGACTATCTACGGGACAAAGTGTACGCACGTTGTGAGGCGGGTCCACAATATAGGCACATATTACTAACGCGCACTTTAAATTACAAAATATATATATATATATATATATATATATATATATATCGCACCATGGCGTCAATGGCGCAGTCTATTTCAGCCTCAAAATAGCAACACACCAACAATGCGCCTGAACACACCTTGTTTTCAGACCAAAAGCCCATGGGCACACAAATGGGCGCAGGACTTGAAAATGATAACTGCGTCGGGCTGAAACTATCAAAATGCACTTGCGCCTCGCCTGGCGCTGCATTGCGACAGGTGTATGATACCAATATGTCAATTACAATTTTAATGAAATACATTATTATTCCTTTTACAGTACAAGCAGAGTATTATCTGATGTCAAGTCTAGGTAAATAAATGAATCCTTGTGGGCTGCTAATGAAATGCCCCGTACTTTCTACAACCCTTTTTCTACATAGAGCCTCTGCGGTTTAGTGGATAAACTTACATCAGGTCACTGTGTTAATCTCGCTGTGTTTGTACACATGTATGCATTTACCGCAAACACTGATAAATAGGAATGTGAGGCTCCAGCCCATTCCAGCTCACGAGGAGGAGGAGAGGATCCATCACGGGCTGGTTGAGGGCGTCCTGGGTCAGCACTGCAGGACTGAAGCCTCTCACCGTGCCTGGCACCTGCTTGAACGGACAGGGGTGGAAACCGCGCAGCACACGCCCCAACTAGCCTTGAGAGAGGCAGCCAGGACAGAATGTACGCTGAGCTCGAGCACCCCCTATTTCATCTGAGCCTCTCCCCCAGATCACGATGCTGAGAAGCAGTGTTTAGGGAATGCATTCTGGAAACACCCCTTGGTTACACTTTAGTTTAATAGTCCACTTTAGATATTCTACTGACTATAAGTAACTTTGCAACTACATGGGTACTTACAGTCAGTCGAATGTCTGTTGGGGAGGATCAAAATAAAGAGTTTGCAGATAAAAAGCAGACAATCTACTAATACTCTAATGAGAGTTAGTTGACATGTACTGTAGTTGCAAAGTTACTTATAGTTAGTAGAATGTCTAAAGTGGACTATCGCAATAAAGTGTGCTTTGTTTGTGAGATATTTTTGAAATGTTAGCAAGTTTACATGGAGTCCTAGCCTACAAGTTCAAGGTGTGAGTAGAGTTATAGATCATCACAATGACTCATAAATTGTGAAGTGGTTTGACGTTTTTATTAAAGCTTCCCCATATTAGATCAAGCCGTGTTTAACGGCCACTATAATTCATGAAACACATTGATGCGGTGAGTGAACAATGTGAGATCTGTTAAACTGAATTTTTGTTGATGTTACGGTGAAAATACTTTTTTTTATGGCTTTGTTTCCATGGAACCATCATAAAACATAGCCGATACAGTACACGCAGGAAAAGTATTCTGAATCAGTTTATTTTGATGGTGCACTTTAGACATTCTTCTAATTTGCATTAACTTCCAAGTACATGTCAACTAACTCTCATTAGAGTATTAGTAGAATGTCTGCTTAATATCTGCTAACTCTTTATTTTGATGCTCCCCAAAAGACATTCTACTGACTATAAGTAACTTTGCAACTACAAGTCAACTTATTCTACTAACTGGCACCCTAAATAACAGTCTGCTATAGTCTACTAATACTAATGAGAGTTAGTTCACATATATTTATAAATTACTTATAGTTAGCGTTAGTTAGTTAGCATTTTCAGTCTTTGTTTGCTTGTTTCTGGTGCAATTTTTTTTTTTATATCACCTTTTCTTTAAAATACAAGTATCAAAAGCAAATTGTTATACCTTAAGAAGCCATTTACATGATCGAACCTTTAAAAACTACTTTCATTTCATTGTGTCATTTCATATTAAATCATATTTTTGGATTGATTAAAACCATTTAACTTAGATTTGACCATATTAAATACATCTGAAGGTTACCTGACATTATCTCTAAAATCATTTCTATGGTTGAAAATGCATTTCTGTCCATTAAGCTTTTGGATTTTTTTTCATTCTGCGTTTTCATTTTTATTTTACTTCTATTCTCCTCTTTAACTTTTGCTTTCTTTCCTTGAAGTCCACACATAACATTTGAACATGTTTGTCTAATTTTATTTATAATATCTCTTCAGTGATATATGACACTGATTAAACATTTGGAGGGTGGTTAACCTGGGTTTGAGTCTGTGAGGCTCAGGAATGACACAAACAGGGTAGAAAAGGTCATTTGTTTCATGTTTCACAATGTGAAATACAAGTTGGATACAGCAGAGGATCAACCTGTGTCAAAAAAGACCACTAACCACAGACTGCCCCACATTTCCTAAAGCCCCTCTGACAAGACACTGTAAAACCTGTAGCACATCACTCACTGCTCATCCTCTGTACACTATTAACCCTTCTTATTAC
Source organism: Leuciscus leuciscus (assembly GCF_965113295.1). Classification (NCBI taxonomy): domain Eukaryota; kingdom Metazoa; phylum Chordata; class Actinopteri; order Cypriniformes; family Leuciscidae; genus Leuciscus; species Leuciscus leuciscus. The sequence goes on along the minus strand of NC_138730.1, from coordinate 16,098,301 downwards.
TGAACACCACAAAAAACATCTGCTCTGCTTTGCTTTTTACTTCAGTAGGTCTCATAAACTTTAACCAGTTAGTCTGTGTGCTCTACTTTCAGACAGCTAAAAACCTTTATGATGCACCATATGATCAGACATCAGGTGATAAGGACAGTGCACTGCATGTGATGCTGAAAATGGTTAAATACTTGGTTAAACTTTATTTCGATGGTCCAGTTAAGACATTTTACTCAATTCTATACAAGATTAGTACAAGTAGCATTGGTGATACTGTGAAGATCTATGCCTCACCTCATGGAAACATGCAGCGAAAAAACAAGTGTCATTTTCCAAAGAAGAGGTTTACCATTTTACATTTTGATGACAGTTTTACCTCTTGCAGCTGGTCGTTTCCTGGTTGTACCAGCGTAATTATTTCTTGGAAAACTCAAAATTCTTATAAAACAAATCATTACTTACCGTTGACATTCACAGGAATTTCCCCCCATTCAGTCAGTACACATTAAATATTGAGGCTGATGAGGGTTTGAGAAACACTAGGGCTGGGAATCGAAAATTTATTCCAATTCTTCAGTCGAATACTTAAAGTCAGGAATCAGATACTTTCGGTTCCTCTTATTGATTCCTTTGTGTTTTATTACGATTTTAAACCATTCAAGCGCAAGAAGACCTGTGCTGTTTTCTGTGCAATACACACACCCATAGTGCGCTCACAGAAAAGGCTGTTTTAATGTGATATTAAACAATTCAAGGCTTGTGCGCTGTTTTCTGTGCTGCTAACACATACACAAAACAAGAGCACATAAAGCCACCTCTCATACTATATAGTGCGCTGTATTGAACAAAGTTCTCTTCCGTGTGTTTTTGTTCTTGAATGGACAAATACACACAAAAATATGTCAAAATATCTTCGTAAACACAGTCGGTTATGTCAAAAGTGAATGTAAACAGTTGATAAAAAAACGCATGTGTAACAGTACATTGGATCCGTGCAGCTCTTAAAGTGACAGCAGCCTAATATTCCTGCTACCGTCTATATAATAATGTTAATCAAACAGCAAAAGAAACAGAAAATCCACTTTAAAATAAACTGAATATCTTTTGTAACTATAATTGTAATGTATATATATATATATTACATTTGATTACAGCTTCTGTACCTGAAAATCTTAAAACACTGTTATTTCTGTCGTATCTTTGTTCAGTTGTATTTGTTTGTGCGATTGCTAATTTGTTTTATTTGTTCTTTTTAATTACTGAGTGTTTACGTGTCTTTAATAATGCTTGAAATTTATATTAGTTAGGTATTAGCTCAGCAGGTATCATTAGCAATTAATAATTAGTTAATCAAATCATCAAATAAATCATTTATAAACAATAATTTATATTTCCAGCTCTTTCAGTGTTCTTCATCACAACTTAAGCTTCTTTCTGTTCTCTCCCTCTCTCATATATTATATATATATATATATATATATATATATATATATATATATATATATAAGCTGGCTTTTGATATGCAATGAAAATGAATGAAAAATATGTATAGATGTATTTCTGAATAAATTAATACATAGGACAAAAATAATTAGCATTATGTCACTGGCTTATGCATCTCACAATGTATGTGTTAAAAACTCGCCCCAAAAACCAGCAGTTTGAACCAAAACCGCTTCCTAAAAAAGAAGAGACTCAAACCATGCCTTTCACAGCGCTCCTCCCATCAGATAGCGCGCTCTTGGCCATTCATCATCTCCTAATTCTCTCGTCTGGGTTCAGGTTAGCCAGACAAGGTTTTGGCAGGTAGAATTCACTGCACTCCATCAACACCGCTTACAATCATTTGTTTTCTCACTCTCCGCTCAATCCAAACCCTTCTAATGAAGTTGTCATTTTCTCCTGGGCAGACGCAGCCTTGCTCTGCTGAGGAAAGGGTGGGAGTTGAATAAAAAAAAAAGAAAGAAAGAAAGAAAGAGAAAGAAGAAAACATTAACTTCAGTTCCAAGGCATTCTACAATGCATTAGGTCATGAGAATTTAATCATACGCCGCTCAAATGATGAAATAAGTCACTGAAAGGGCCAGGGTTGAGCTTCACCATTGGTCACTCAAAGGTCATCTCCATCTGTGGAGAGAAGAATGATAAATAACTGGGGCAAAACAGTATTATTAAGTTTCTTCCTCGCTTGTAACAGTAGAGCAAATTAGCAGTCCTCAAAGACAGTGCAGGTTCCAGAATGAGTTTGCTCAGCTTCTGGGAATTCTGGCTGACAGATCGAAAAAAAAAAAGTGCACTTCGCTTGAGGAATGGCCGTATCCAGTCGCCCGAGTTATTTTTGTTTGTCGAAATTCAGAAGTGGGCCTGTTACCCTGGAGGCAGCTCGTGTTTTCCATGTAGCTCAGCGACTTGGCAGGGTCTAGATCCTTCGTTTTTCCCATTCTGTCCCCCCCTCTCCCTCTCTCTGTCACTCTCCACAAGCGAAGTATCCCCCAACCTCCCCCTGCAGGAAAGAGAGCGCAGGAGACAGACTGACTGCGCAGGCGGCCCGGCAGATGCACGGAAGATAAGTTTGTGTTCGTAAGCTGGGCCGTGACCCTCAGCGGCAGGACACTGACCAGATCCTGTCAGCGAGAGGGCAGAAGAGACCCTCCCCCAGAGCTACGGCCCTCCTGCCACCCAGCCTATCGCGGGCCCGCGGGGAGGAGGGAACCCCCTGTGGAGCCGGCGCTTTCCTTTACGGCAGCACCGCAAGGCTCCCTAACACCTCCTCCGGCCCCGCAATCTCTCTCAGGCTCTGCCGACACACAATGATGGGCCGCACCTCTCCCTGCCCGACTAATGGACGGAGACGTGCGACGGCGACGCCAGTGTATGAAAACACTCCATCAGCAGTTTCTCATGGCTTTTACTCCTAAAGTAACCCAAGGAAGCTTTTGCATTAAAAACTCGTGTCTGGAAAAAGAAGCGATAAAATGTTTCAATTGTGCGTTTTCTTAAAAGCTGCAAACACGCTACAGTACACAGAGAAAGCTGTTTGTTTTTTTTATACCTAAAATCATACTTTGGGAAAAGTACTTGAGGGAAGGGGAGTGGGTGGCCACTTTTTGAAATATTTGATCAACTTTTTTCATGTAAAATAAACAAAAATTCTATTTGTGCTTCATTTAAAGGTTCATATCAGCCTTTTGTTTTCAATATTAAAGACTTTTCAACACACTCTCATAGTGGCTAATTTGTATGAATTCATATAATCTCATTCATGCTTTTCTGGGTTTATGCCCTACTGGCGATTAGCTTTAGAGATGGGGAGAGACGTGGATCTTCATGCTTGCTTTTTATTTTTCTAAATATTCTATGCTTACTTAAAGTCCCCCTGTAGTGAAAATCAAGTTTTTAATGTTGTTTATGTGTCTATGTGGTGTTTTTAATATGCTTTAAAACAAACCATGTGCAAATTCATAAGTCAACACCATTGCTGAGTATTTTCTCCTTAAAACTGCAGTGAACCAAAGACAATCTCAAGTTTGAAATCGCTGGTGTTTCTGACGCCACAAACTACCTTGTAACCAATCAGGTCAACGTGTGATCGTCAACGAGCGGATCTCTGAGCTGGTGTGAGTGAGTGGAGGCGGGGCTAATTTACATATTCAAAGAACAGCATATACTAAATGAGGCAAGGGTGTAGAGTTACATTCAAGCTATTTTAAGGCATGACGAATTCTTTTTTCCAAGGAATTTTTATTTTTTTAATATGTCATTTTGGTGATCAAAGATGAGTTTTAAGGGATACAATTATTTACTACATGGGGACTTTAAATCACATCATACGAATTCATATGATATCACCACCTCATGCAATTTCTCATGAGACCGGGTTTGACTTTAGGGGTCTTATCTGAGATTTAGGGGTCTTTGGATCCTCTTCCCAGGCTACTGAGATACTAAGCACATTCACTCCATCACTGGAACATTCATGCGACAGGCGTTCCCGATGACTTCCTGACTCTGTCTATGAGCTGAGATCATTTGGGCACACAGGACAAGATGAAAGCACTGGGCACAACTTGATATGCCAACGGGAAGTATTGAAAACACTGCTTTGATGTGAACCTAATTGGGCTTTCAGCGGTTACATCTGCTTGATAGAGTTTATTTAAAGCACTATACGGCCTGAGTCACAATGCAATGGAGCTCTACTGACTGGACTGTATCTTACCTTGCCTTTCAAAAGGGATTTAGCTCAAAAGGGAGTTCATCTTGAAGCCAGAAAATGTGCATTCCAAGAAAACAGTGGGACTAAAATAGTAGCTTTATCAGAGGTGGCTGTATTTCATGTACTCTTCTGACCACATGGAATAAAGTCTTATTCAAAAAGTGACAACACAAAGGAAGAGCCTTGTAATAGTTTATTCCTTAATGTTATATGTGAGCTGAACTGTGTTCTGGGGGAGATTATTGACTTGTCCCTAATGATTGCAGAGTATTTTGAAGAACGTGGGAAATTAACAAGCTGAAATTAAATGAGAAGGTCCAACAAGAGAACAAATCACCATTTGGCAATGTGACAGCTTTGACAGTTTTTGGAAATGTTGTACTGTGCACTCTCAGTACCGGGGTGTGAGTATTGTTTTTAAAGAGGTCCCAGAAGTCCAACAGCATTTCTAAAAGCAACACGAAAGACAAAGTATAATCTTTGCAGGGACACAGACCATTATAGAAACTTACAGTCAACTATTTTTATGGCTCTGCTGTAATATGACTCACGGCAAAAGCTTTTTTAGCCAATGTGTATATAACCTGGTATTTTAAACGACTTCTTGATCTTGACAGACAGTTATGAGGGTGTGCACGGGTCATTTCATTTCCTTAATTTATGTTTTAGTTTCCTGCATTTTTTTTGCACCACATGAGTTTAAGAATTTCGTTGTGAGTCTTCATTACGTTTTCATCAAATTTTTACTTTATGCGATTACTTGAGAAAGCCTCCCCATAAATGTTGATCAGACTTATCTGAAAACTCACAATGGATAGAAAATAAAGAGCAACTGAAATACTAATAGAAGATTTACCCTTAGGCCCTGTTAACATCTGGTATTAAAATGCATTTTCATCAATCTGATCTAAACACAGGTGTAAACAGGATCTAAGACATTTTGAGCTTGTTCACTTTTGACCACTTCCAGAGGTAGTCGAAGGCCCTGTTTACATCTGGTATTAAGATGCACTGTGGTCGATCGGATCACAAGTAGACGAGGGAGATATATTCCAGTTTACACCTGGTGTTTTAATCCGTCTTTTTTGTCCATTTTCAACCACTTCTGTTTCTGTTCTGATAGCCGCAAGATCACTCGAATGCTGTGAGTGTGTGTTAGAAAACAGGAATGGTGAGAGAACATCGTGCTTGGTACATTTTTCATCTTCAAACCACACTTGGGTCTTTAGACGATAAAGTGTAAAGTGTCTGGATAGTTCGCTTCCCATACTGTTTGTTTACACATTAAGAGTAGACGGTCTTTTGTGGCTGTTCGAACGCATTCGATCACATAAGCGTTTACACTATAAAAGCAATCCGGTCGATGCGTTTTTGACTACCTCTGGAAGTCGTCAAAAGTGGACAAGCTAAAAATCCCATTTACACCTTTAGTGTCGTCCACTTGTGATTGGATTGATGAAAACACATCTTAAAGGTCCCATTGCATGAACATTTCACTTTATGAGGTTTTTTAACCTTAATATGAGTTTCCCTAGCCTGCCTATGCAGTGGCTAGACGTTTTGATGGGTGTAAACCAAGCCCTGAGTATTTTTGAGAAAATGAAAGCTCAGACGGGCGAATATAGAAATCTTCCCTTTATGACATCATAAGGGGAAAGGTTACCTCCCCTTTCTCTTCTTTGCCCGCAAAGAGAATTTGGCCCGCCCATGAGAATATAAGAATATACGCGAGCACGATATTGTTTTTTCCCCGAGAGACATCATGGCTTGCAAACGAGTGAAGCATGGCAGTTGCTCAGTGTTTGGATGTACAAATTAACACAAAAGTATTTTTTTAGTTCCTTCATCCGAGCCTCCAAAGAACCAGTAGGTTATGTGAATTTCTGATGTGTAATTGTTCAAGTTCAGACAGATAATCTTTCACTCAAAATCATTCAATACTGTTTATGCATCAGTAAATCAAGCCAGTGAGTGACTAAACGTTCAACTTCACATCGTTTCTCTTAGTAGGATGAAAATAATCTTACTTAAACTGTGATTAATATATATACAGAAAGCGATCAAAGAACAACCCCTTTCCAATCGCCCAAGCTGTCAATCACACAGCGCGAGTTTATAGATCTGGACACTTGCCAAAACTCGTTATGAAATCAATGACGCTGTTACGCTGCACAACGAAGCTCTTACTGTACTTACCTCATGTTTGCATTGGTGAAATTATTAGTGAGAGTGCAGAAACTGCGTTGCAATAATAAGATCTTCATTCACGCGATCAACAGGCTGTCGTCTGCTCAATGCTCACCACTGCAACCTTTTATGTGATGGGAATAGATCTAAATACTTAAACTTCTCACGATTCGGTTAATCCCGATAGCTGTAATAGTAAAAACGTATAATAGCGGTAATAGTAAAAGTTTTAGAGATGTATATTTCATATGCAAGCATGTCAGCCAATCACAGCAGTGGGCGTTTACACTGAAGTCTAACAGCAGACACGCCCCTTCAAACAGAGCGTTCAAATCAGAGGCTAAACTTATAACAACTTTTGATCTAAAAAAAACATACTAACATTATAAGGGCACCCCAGGAAACATTCTAAAATAATAAAATCCACGCAATGGGACCTTTAATACCAGGTGTCAACAGGGCTGAAAACGTATTCGACCGGATTGCTTTCGTACTGTAGACGCTTATGTGGTCGAATGCGTTCGAACAGCCTCAAAAGACCGCCTGCTCTCTGCCAACTGACCTAATGCATAACCATTATGGGATTTAAACTTTGTCAGCTGAAGGTCTAAGTTTGGTTTGAAGACAAAAAACATACCAAGCACAATGTTCTCTCACCATTCCTGATTTCTAACACGCACTCACAGCGTTCGCTGTGATCTTGCAGCAGAAATGAAAGCTGATGCTTCCATACGTTTTTCCGTCGTCTTCGGGCGGGTTCATATGTTATTTACACAAGCTTACTTCGTCCATTAGATCGAAATATCGGAAAAAAACAAACATACATTTAACCCGCTCATAGACCCTCCTCTCGAAGAAATCAGGACAGAAGCGGTTGAAAGTAGACAAAAGAGATTAAAACACCGGATGTAAACGGGAATGTGTCTCTCTTGTCTACTTGTGATCCGATCGACCAAAACATATCTTAATACTAGGTGTGAACAGGGCCCTATATGCACTTTTCTCACTGCACAGTATAGCCAATACCTCAATTACTTGTCCATTCCTTCAACTTTTCATATGGTGTCATTTGCTAAAATCATTTATTATAATTTGATAAAAGTTTGGCTTGGTTAGCCTTTAACTCAATTTATCAAAGATCGTTCTTAGGACAGGATGAATATAACAAACTTTTATGAAGCCTATGTGATACTAAGACTTGCGGAGCCATTGAAAAAGCATGTTGTGGCCAATTGCTACACAATAGATGCATGACAGCTGCTTACCTCACTACTTATAATTCTTTCAGCATCCAAAATCCACACTTACTGTTGCCACGGGAGAAGGGAGGGTCTCAGAGCCAAGCTGGGTCTGGACTCTCTCCTCCATCACAGGCTGTACACCACATTTTTACTTCCTTCTCCTCTTTGTGCTAATTATTTAACCATAAAAACTAGCGAATGTGATATGTTTAGATACGGATAATAGATCTGGATAATATGCTGCGCCCCTTTACCGCCCCCACCTCATGGTAATGGTAACGCAGTGTTGCTTCAGCAACATTCTCCAAACATTTGACAAATGACACACAACCCTAAAGTGTTTAGAGTCCACAAGAGTAAACCTACCATTGTTGTTTAACACCATCAACACAGTCATTTATCCTGGGTTACCTTCTCGAAACAGGCAGTGAAAATGTATCTGTAATGAGCAAGAACTCAATGTAATCTGCCCCCAGAGAAGAGAGCAAATCTGCAAAATACAAACATGGGAGGCTAAACAAGCATTGTTGGAAATGTACAGAAGTAACTATACATTTCATTGAGATTCTAATGCAATTATAAGATGATTTTTAAATTGTATATTTATTATGGCTGTCAATCATTCAAAAATGTGAACTAAATTATATGCGAATTAATTCATAAAATGTATCAATCTTATTAATTTATCAAAATTAGCTGGGAAAAGACACCAAATAAACATAGCTTCAGTGGCCCATGATTTCATAACTGCATCTATGATATTTAATCCCAGACAGAAACATGTCATGATTCTGCCTTCTTGTCTTTGATTTTCTCTTGTCTTGCGGCAGAATCATGACAGGCCCATGTTTCATGTGCAGCACATGGCCATTGGTTTGGCCATGTGCTTGCGTTCCCGCCCCCTTGTTACCCTTGTTTAGTCATTGTTTCACCTGTGTCCCTGGTTAGATTATTGCTTTACCTGTGTCACCTGTTCCTGATTAGTTTCTCCCTTTTTAATCCCCTCATGTTTTCTGTCCTGTGTCGGTTCATTGTGAATACTCCTGTGCTATTATTTCATGTGAGTCATTGCAATATAGTTCCTGTGAGTATCCTGTCTTCGTTACGAGTCCTGTGAAGATCCTGTTCGTGTATTTGCTGTTAGTTAGTGTCTAGTCTTCTGTCAAGTTTATAGTCTAGTTAGTATCCTCAGTCTTGTCTTGTTTTACCCCATTGTGGGCTTTATTTTCCCCTTTTTGCCTATAATAAATCGTGTTTAGTGTACTTTGTCTGTGCCTGGGTTCTCCTTCCTCATCATCATAACAAAACATAGTGTCGGCCCAGATCCGGCCCACATCTGGTATGTGTGGAATCCACATGTACCAGATGGCCGGATCTGGGCCGACACTATGTTGCTGTCTGGGATATATGTGACGTTATTGTCTTCTGCTATTTGTAAGCCATTGCTCATTTCACAATTCAAAAGTAGCTGAATTTCCAAAAAAAAAAAAGTATCGCTAAATAAATGCTTATTTTATGTACCTCTTATTTTGGGGGTTTTCCAATTTTTATTTTAGGGAGAGAGTGAAATATCACAGAAAAAAAAGAGAATGGGATACATGGAAGCATGTTCTGATTTTGCCGAGTTAGACGCGTTCCTGGGTCAACATATTTTGTTGATAGTGGAACAACATTCCTGTCTGAAGATTTAATTTATAACCATATCCCTAAACCTAACCCTATATATAACTTATCCATTAAATCAGAGGGAAATGAAGGATGCTGATGTAGAAGCACCTAACCCTGGTTGTAAGCCTAAACTTTACATAAACTTATGTAAACTTCAAATGTGATTGTTTGATTGAACTGTTGTTCCAGGATCAACAAAGATCTTTATCCAGGAACATGTTGGACTAAGTGAAATCAGGTTCTGCCCATGAACCACTCCAGACTCAAACCTGTCTTCCACAAATGCTACTAACCACGAGGCCATGAGTTCAAGTTTTTATAAAAAATAAAATAAAATAAAATATATATATAAATGTATTCAACATATGTAACAAGGACCAGAATAAAACATTTATAGAGCTCCTCTAATATACTTGATGCTTAAGCAGAAAAAGTGGCTGAAGGCTCTGTAATGGTACATATATTTTGTAATTGTGATCCTGGATCACAAAACCAGTCACAAGTCGCACGGCTATATTTGTGGCAATAGCCAACAAAATATTGTGGGGGAAAATTATCGATTTTACTTTTATGCCAAAAATCATTAGGATATTAAGTAAAGATCACTTTCCATGAAAACAGTTTGTAAATTTCCTACCGTAAATATATAAAACATTTATTTATGTGAGTGAATGCAGCACAATCGCGAACATAAATGGACAACTTTAAAGGCGATTTTCTCAATGTTTTGATTTTTTTGCACCATCAGATTCCAGATTTTGTCATATCCTAACAAACCATATATGAATGGAAAGCTTATTTATTCAGCTTTCATATGATGTATAAATCTCAATTTCAGAAAATTTACCCATGTGACTGGTTTTGTGGTCCAGGGTCACATTTGTTCTTTTTACTTTAATGTGACACAACTGCTTTGATTTTGTAATTGTCATTGTGATAAATGGATGCTCTTAAATGACTATTTTCAACAAATGAACCAACTCGTGTTTCATCTCCAGTTTTTATAATGAATTACACGGCTCCTGTGAGAGTGTTCTGTTGAAGTTTACACTACATTAGCAGCACACCAGAAACTCGATTCCCAAAATGTTATGGGAATTTTTCAACTTCTCTCTCTTGAATCTATCAACATGAACACTTTGAAACAAAATCGTTTGGAATAAAACTGACTTTACAATACTAGAGGCCATTATGAAGAGAAAAATTAAAATCAAGAAATGTGCCTCTTTTCCCAAGCCTGTTCAGAGTAGTAAGAAAAAAAAGAAGTACCATAACTTTCCCATAAGTACGCACTAAGGATACTCAACATGCCAAATAATTTACATTGTGCACCAAAGGTTTAAACCCCCAAAAGAAAGCCAAAACAAAATGTTGTAGGAGTCACAAGAAGTAAGAAACAATTGATAAATGGAGCTCTTTGGGTTGATGTGGTTTTCTAATGAAATCAGATAAAGTGGATTTACGTTTTAGGTCAGGACACTGTCATGTCTTACTACTAAATTAAGGTTATTTCTATGTCTTTAGTTTATTTGTGTTTTAGTTTGGTTCTCTTTAGTTCATTAAAAGTGTCTTCATCGTGCATTTTGCTCTTTTTTGGATTGTTTATATATGCTAACCCTTACAGATAGTAAGGTCAGTGTTGGACTGAATATCAACAAAACATACTTTTCCCCTCCCTCACGCTATTATTTAATTACATTAGCTGATATTTAGCTAACAGTGCTATAGCTGCACAAGATAAATCACGACTGATGAACACACTCTGAAATGTGCCTAGAGAAAATCCTGGTTACACTTTATTTTCCACTTTAGACATTCAGTTGACAATAATGACAGAATATAATACATGTCAACGATCTCTCATTAGAGTATTAGCTGAGTATTAGTAGACTTTTTGCGGTAGGATTAGGGTTAGTAGAATAAGTTGACATTTAGTTGCAAAGTTACCCAGACAGCAACATTGGCCCAGATCCGGCCCACATCTAGTACGCGTTGAATCCACATGTACCAGATGTTGCTGTCTGGGATTAAATAAGTTACTAATAGTAAGTAGAATGTCTGTTGGAGGACCATCACAATAAAGAGTTAGCAGAGATTAAGCAGACAGTCTACTAATACTCTAATGACTGGTAGTTGACACATAGTTGCAAAGTTACTTATAGTCAACAGAATGTCTAATGTCTCTCACTCACTCAGAATTAGCACTATTCTGATTTACAACCTTCCACCTCCTACCGTGCCCTGCTCCTGACACCATTATAGTGAGTCTGTCTGGCCTCACACTGCACTGGTTTCTTAGAAAAGGGCAAACATTCTATGCCAGGCTGAAAAAGGCCAGTGTTGACACTAATATCCGCAGCTTAGAAGTGTTCAAATATAGCCTGAACATATTTACCTCACACTTGCTGCACTTTAATGTTTAATCCCTGATTAAGAGTGAGACAACACAGGTAAATAGACTATTGTATTCAAGATTACGTCACATTGAAAGGTGTGAGGGCGTGAGCGTCTGTGAATGTGACCTCTACTGTACACACACAGTCTTGTTAGATGAAGGAGAGTGAGAGGGCATCTACAGGTAAGAGGTCAGCAACAGGTGAAACGCGAGATGTCCGTTTAGCTGCCATGGGAATGAAGGAAATGGAATGGAAAGGGAAGTAACCCTTATTAAGTGGTCATTTCAGCTTGGTATATGGCTTGAAGATGAAAATACTCAAACTTTTTCCTCAACTAAATCAAAGAGAGACTCTTGACTCATGATATACTGCTAAACAAACAAGAAAGCTGATCAAATGGCAACACAACCTAAGTGATACACTAAGGAGTTGTCCAGGCAAGATTCTCTTCCTGGATTTGTAGACACAGGCTTCAACCTGGTGCCATTAGGTATCAAATTCATCATCTTGCCATCAGCTTTTGGCACATATTGATTTAGACATAGTAAAGCTACACAATATCCAAACTGTGTCATGTTCTTTTATGAGAATGCTGAGAAATAATAAATGAGTCATTTTTTTTTTTTTTTTGTGTGTGTATTGCTTGTGTGAATGACTTAGCATTTCTCAGAAGCAAGATCATAGTATTTTGCATATTTTAATAGCAATTAGGCAGAGTTGTGATACTCTTCTAGACAATATTTCATATAAAGATGTACTGTATACTGGCTGTTGAGAATCAGAGCGATTTGGGAATGGATTCGTTTTTTGAATGTGTACTTTTCAAGGAATCATTCGAACCGATATGAATCACTGAGGTCATAATGTGCATCCCAATTCATATACTTGTGCACTACACCATGGTGTTTTGTAGTTTATATACAAAAAAATACATCTGAAAATAAAAAAATAAAAAAGTGCACTTTGCACTGATACACTTAGCTGGAAAAAAACTTGCAGCTTTCCTTATGTTGTGGAGGGGGAGGGGCTATCAGACGATGTTAAATAAAATAACCTTATAAAATTCACACACTTCATGTATGAGTACATGTACAGATAAGTACATATAAGTGCATAGTATATAGTGCGTCATATGGGACACAACTACTGTATAAGTTGAATTTATTGGAGCAGTTCCAGCGGAAATTACTCACTCACTGAATCGGTTGAGTAGTTTCTCCAGACGTCAGATAAGCAGTTCGAACGTTCAAGCAGTTGTGCCCTAACCCTCCCAGCTCTCCCACATTACCATGTCAGGACAGTGAGTCAGCCATGTCCATACTTTGCCAGTTGTATGAAATGAATAGACCTTAGTCAGGTTAGACACAATATTGAATTCAACACATTGAAAATGAAGCTATGAGGCACTTACAGTCTTTACCATAACACACACACTGTATATAGGTCAGCGATCACGTACACAGCCAAAACACCCAGTGTTAAATTTACTCTCCTTAGAGTTTATTTGGCTCCACACTCAAAAGTGTTAAAATGAACTCTAAGGGGCCGTTTACACCTGGCCACTTCATGCGTTTTCTCAGATCGGATAGCTATCTGATCGTGAAAAGACCAGGTGTAAATGCCCTCCGAAACGCATTCGAGACGGATTTGAATCCAATCGCTCAAACCACTTCAGGAGGAGATCTGAGACGCATTCCAGACGAAACTGGACAAGTGTAAACGCATCTGGGTGTTGAAACCACATATGTAAATTGTACTCCTCCCAAAAATGCTAAAAATAAACGTGTGCGAGCGTGTTATAGGCTATATGTAATGTTATAGCCAGATATGACGACGCAACCGGAACACGCATCACCGCAGATGAGAAGCTGAGCATCTATTCATTAAGCCGAGCATCTATTCATTAAGCCAACGTGCAAACTATCGCAAATCAAAGCGAAAGTAAGTCGCAGACGCTTAACACACAATCATCATCATTAAAAGTAAAGAAACGAAATGATCTTACCAGGGCTGTTACTGCTCTCTCTTATTGCGGTCTTTGATTTGAAATTTTAGCTGATGATCAATAAAATGCAGCTCATATCTGTTGCTTTCGGTGGCGTGCACTCCATTAAATCTGCATATAGCGCGGGAACTGAAGATCGGATTTAAATCCGTTTCGCAAAAACACATTTATGTGACCAGGTGTAAATGGAATCGTTTTGATAAATCAGATAGCTATCCGATCTGAGAAAACGCATGAAGTGGCCAGGTGTAAACAGCCCCTAAAGCAGTGTTAACGTTAATGAGATAATTAAGTGATTAATTGAATGATGATTGACCTTTAGTGAAGATATCTGATGCTAATAAACAGAATCACTATGCAACAAATTGGATGCAAGCTGCCATAAAACCCCAAACAAGAACAAGAACAAGAACAAGAACAAGAACAAGAACAAGAACCACAACCACTGAAGGAAAGAGTCATCATTTAGTGTTTGCTTTAGTTGGACTCTTGACCCTTAACTTTGTAGCATTAGATTTTGTCTGACTGCTGTAACCAAGTTATATCAGCCAGACAAGCCAAGAGAAAATGTGATCAGGTGTTGTTGCTTATGTTTTGCAATAATCATCATGTTGTGATCTGAATCAATAAACTCATTTAGAGCCTAATCTCTGAGTTAGATTTACCTTATTGATCACAGCAGGCTTGTGATTCTACAGCATAAGATCTGGGATTTTTAGTTGTTCTGATCAAAAAGGCTTGAATCTCTCTGTCATTTAGACATCAAGAATCAGCATATGAATCTCAACAACATTGACCATCAAAAAGCATGATGCAGTGTATTCTGGGTGCACCAATCAAAACTCATCCATGGCTCCCAGCATGCATTGCAGCATGAATAAATTGTGATCTGAATTGTCTAGTAATTTCTTTTATTCTTACCTTTTTTTTTTCTTTTTTTTATGTGACTTTTTAGTAGCTTGTTTTGTGATGTTCAGAGTTGATTCATTTATCTGAATTTGATGTTTGTCATCGTTGTTGAGATTCATTCTCTGATTCTTAATGTGTGTGTGTCTCTAAAAATAAAGTAGTTGCAAACTTTTGCAGAATTTTATGCTGTAACATCAGGCTGCTGTAATCAATGTAAAATCAACACATCACCCATTTAATCAGAGATTGGGCTCCGAATTATATAAATTAATCAGGTCACTACATGATGATTGTAACTATCAAGCATAATCAACACCTGAACACATTTTCTCTGTGTTTTCTGTGCCATAACAAACATGTTTTATAAACATACGGTTAAAGCAACCAGACAAAATCTAATATTATGAAGTGAAGGGTCAAGCGCCCAACTATAAAGCAAACACGGATCATCATAATGGTGACTCTTTCCTTCAGTGATTCCGCTTATTAATATCAGGTGTCTTCACTAATGATCAATCATCACTCAATTAATCACTTAATTATGTCATTTCCACTAACACTGCTTCAGAGTTCATTTGAACACTCTTGAGTGTGGAGTCAAACTATGAGGAGTGTAACGCCTGGTTCACACCGGAAATCACACGCGGTCCGGCGCCTGCCTGTTCACACCAGACGCGTATTCTTCGCGGAGGTCGACAAGCGCTTCTGCTCAGTTGTTGTTTATTCAGAGCTATTTTTTACATCATGGGTAAGTAAATAACCTCATAAAATGAATACACCATGTTTCTGTAACCAAGAAGTTTGCCAGTTGTATGAAATGAATAGTGCCGCGGCGCTCCGCGTCTGGTGTGAACGACACCATAGGTTAACATGGGCGCCGAAAGGAAGCGGCCTCCGTTCCGCGTCGCTTCTGCGTCCGGTGTGAACCAGGCCTAACCCCTCATTTACACTGCAAACGTCTGCGGTGCATTACGTCTGCGACAAGGTTTTATTCCGTCCTCCACGCGGTGCCAACTCACACCAGGAGCATTTCAGAAGCGGAGCGACTGGATGCGCGAGACCACGTGATTTGCCTGTCCGACGTGGTTTTTCTTGATTTTTTGGGTTTCTACCATACAGTCTATGGTTTCTACCAAGGATATTGGTGTGTAATACGTTTGGGAGTTTGCACAGGGTGTTTATTTTGAATTTGACAATGTTTTTTTTACTTTTATTTTGTATTTCCGGTGCGACTTGGACGCGCGTCCGTCAAAAATAGACTAGGCGCCTATATTTAGCGAAAAGGCGTGGAGAGCCGCTTCTGGGAAGCTTCTGAAACGCGCCGTGTCGCGGCCGGTGTAAACACTTGCATTCACTTGAATGGGCGCGATCAGCTCCGGTAGCCGTGTCGCAGCCGTAATGCGCTGCAGACGTGTGCAGTGTAAATGAGGGGTTAGGCCCCGTTTGCATGAAGGGAAGACGCAGATATTTCCCTGCGGTTTGGCCTCTCATTTACACGAAAAACCCAATTTTTATCACAGAAAACGATTATTTCTAAAAACTCCGGCCAAAGTGGAGATTTCTGATAACGCCGGTTATGTTGCCGTGCCAACTGGGAGAAACGGGGTTTTAGGTTCTCAAACATCACATTATGCGCCAGAAAATGCTTAACGTCATGTGAGCACCCTATGTTTACAGTTTTTTGGCTACTGAACACTGGGGATTTTGTTGCTATTTTTAAAACTGTTTCTATCTACTGAAATCTTTTTCACAAAGACGTTTCATCAACTGAGCAATCAGAAGCTTCTGTTGTTAAACATCAATTCATTAAACACAGTGTAATTCTATCCCTCACATTCTTGTTTTCACTCCTGAGAATAAAAAAAAAAAAATATATATATATATGGTTCTACCCTGAGTAAGGTCTATATTGTTGTCAGTCCTGTATTTCAGTTCGCAGTTTGCCAATTTATGAGAGTGACAACCACATTCTATAGCTGGAATCACACCCGTATATTTTCAGGACATAACCGCATTTCCGTCTAACCTGTTCTGTGTGAGCTAGTTGTTTGTCACATCATACAGTGCACTATACTGTGTTCAAGCCATGTTATAATGACTATAATTACTAGATTACAACTAGATCACATCCTACTCAGACCAGTTCACTTCTGTTGACCTTTGCTATTTTCTATGGCAAAACTATTAATTCCAAAATGAATCTATGTGATAATTTAACCACAGTACATCAAATAACAGTTATTTTTCAAATGCTTTATTGTTGTAGGTTTTTTTTTATATGTGGTTTTGGTATCATAAGTAGAAGATATGAGCTGAATCTTATCTGAAGATTTTAGATCCAGTCACTCGGGTATAAAAGCTGCTGTCGGTTAAGATTTTGTAAAACACGCTTCGACTGGACTCTTGTTGTGTCAGAAATGATAAGACTTTCTAGTTTTACTTTAGCCACATTGCTGTGTTTACAAGTGATAATCATGAATAGAATAGGAGGTTGACTTCCATTGCATGTGCATACAGACAGTAGTTGAGCTGCTATTGTAAGCTACTGTGTAAACAGGGCACTTCGACATTCCAACACTCACACCTGTAAGTAAATGTTGTCAGTCCTGAACATGAATAGTGAAAACAGTCCAATGGAGCGCTGCAGTAGGCCTAGTGACATATTTTTGTAGGCCAATCTGGAAGTTAGCATCATTCTGGTTCAAAACAATCTATTGGCTTTTGGATTATTGCTGAAAATAAGCTCTGTGACCAACAAAAGTTATTAGGCTTGTTTGACTTCATGCAGCTCTGCGCAGACCGATCGGCGGCTGACTTGAAGCAGTGCATGCCAGTTCGAAATTTTGTCCGACTTGATACAGCGCCGACGCCACGTGACTGTGACGTGTGCCATCAAAGTACCGCGAGAGCGATTCGAGAGTAGCCGGAGAGCTCAGCCAGCGCAGCTTCTCAAGAGCGGATGCACTGGGCTGCAGGAGGGCTGATGACGACACAGCTGTCCCACGATTGGCCGGATTCACCGCATGACAACAATCACGTGTGTTTCGTGTTTATTCGAACACCTTTAGTTCCTCTAAAGCTCACAAATCAGTTTTGTGTAACAGTAAATACTCTTTCATGTAGTTGCAATGGTATATTGTGTCATGTTTATCAAATTAAAACTGATTAAAAAACAAAGACTCCACTTCATTGATAGTAGCTTATGTTGAACTTTATTATTGTTCAAACAGACGCTTTATGAAGCAGTACATAAAGTACTGAATGAAAATGTCTCTGAAACATCTGTGTATTATTTGGCAAATACTGCATTTATTTCACTTAGCTGTGGTAAAGTATGCAAACACCACGTGAGCGGTCACTACGGGAACCAGAAAGTGTCCGACTTCACGTCTCCGTTTGCAGCTCCTCCCCGCCTGCACGCGGCTACTCTCGCCGATCGGTTACATCCAGCCGATGTCGAACACACCTATAATTATAACCTACATGTTTTGTTCATCATGATAATCTTTACAAATGAACAAGTCTTTAAAGCCTAAATACAATAGGCAGAAGTAATGATGTTTTATTAACAAAGTTAGTGAGAAGCACGTTCAGATAATCTATCCATTAAGCACAAGGGGAGGCAAGTTATATAGCTGACTCACCTCGGTTCCACGACAGTTTCCCAGCATCCATCCTCCACCCCAACTCCTCACTCTCGAATGTTCCTATCCACGCTCAGGCATACTAAGCTTCCGATGACTCTTTCAGTCTTTATAAAACGTGAAAATATCTTGAGCTTGAGTTAACCACAGACAAAAAAAAAACCACTGACTTCAGAACGTGGAGTGCTAAAATGCTAACTTGTATCTGGATTTTGCCAAAAAGAAATCATCCTTGCAGCACTCTATGATGAGTTCGAGCTCCATGCCAAAATACATGTTGAAGGGGTTCAAATGAGAAGCATTTTACATAATCTCATGTGCATGTGAAGATGTTATTACTGCTCATCGTACCCCAGCATCTTGGGCCACAGAAGAGGAAAGTCCATCGCAGGGGTCACACCAGACACAATCACATTCTGTCAGGGTTCTGTCACTTTGGTTGGTTTATTCTCAATTTGGTTAGGGTTAGGGTCTGACACTCCTTCTGTCTTGTCATGTTGATTGTGCAGGTTCAGAGTTCTCTCGGGCCGTAAGTTCTTCTGTCAACGTGAGTTATGTGTGGTCTAAGCGTGGTGTTCGGATCCCGACACTTCGGTCTAATTTGGTTTCGGTTCTGTGTCGAGGTTCGGGCATACATGCTCCGTGTTTGTGAGTGCATGGGAAGAGCATTCGCTCGTTCTCTGCACTCCAGTCTTGATGATTTTCATTCAATACTTTATGTAGGCCTACTGCTAAATACAGCGTCTGTTTCTACAAGAATAAAGTTCAACATAAGCCTATAGCCATGACACAATATAACATTGCGACTAAATGAAAAGAGATTTTACTGTTTACTGATTTAACTATACACAAATCCGGCGAAACACGGAAGTAAAGCAGCGCCGCCATTACTGCGTGCCTTGCTGCTAAGGAAGTAGCGTTGGTCCCGTAGGCGGCTGTAGCAGATGTAGCTGTACGAATGTACAGATTTACGAATAAATGTTATTTTTATCTATTCATCTTTAATTTTGTACAGTAGCCCTGCTGTATGGCTACAACACTTCCCTCGGTCGACCATGCAGTCACAAACTGAATTCGAGAACTTTGCAGTTTTCTCTGTGTATTGTTACTGACACATTATGGTACGAGTTCACTGCCTGTGAAAACCTCACGACAACTTTTAATGTGATGAGCTCATCTGCGAAGGTATGCAGTATCTGGCCAATCCATCCGGAGCTCATATAATTCTGACCTTCAATCAGTGCCCTGTAGTTTAGGTTCTGAAGCTCGCATGCCAGATGATTAATAAAATAATCTTGAATACCTGTAAGCTGCCAACTCTCACGCCTTCACCGTGAGACACACGCAACTTTTCAGCTTTTCACACGCTCTCACGCCACACATCCATTTTCTCACGCACAGAAAAATCGCGAGGCAGAAAGGACACGGAGACCGACAGACTTTCTGTGTCTATAGACAGCAGATTAGTTATGATATAAAAAAGCTCAGCTCTCAGATTCTGTCAATTTTATTACGAAATTCAAACAATAAATACCGTTTTGGTGTTTGTAAATGTGACGTGACGGATCCCTAGCGGCACGTGAACCGATCATCTCAACTTAATAGTAAATAAACACGAATGAACAATGATAAAATAAACAGTACAACTTACCGAAATGTTTATTCATCATACATAATATCGATCAATCAGTGTTTTTTTTTTTTTTAATTAATGCCCATCTTGTGTACCTAATATTTATCCAAATTAGTCAATATTAAATCAAATCACAAGAATTGAACTGAATTGAAATCCTGAAATTTGTTTCAAGCAATAATAAAAAAACGTAGCTTACCAGAAATTGTACCATATATTATAAACATTGCAACATGTTGTCACTAAACCTAATACAATTCAGTTTAGTTACTAAAATGTTTTGACAATCACAATATTTAAGGCCCAGGATCCGCTTTCATTGAAATGTCATTAGAGGGCACCGGCAAGTGTCACACCGCCGTCACTTCGCAGGCACACAGTAATGGCGGCAGGCAAGATGGCGGCGCCCATACGCTGATTTCACGCAGGCGCCATTTTGAAATCGAAAGTGAGGCTCCGGTGGGAAGAACCCCGGAAGTAAAGATAAACAACAATGCCTTGGATTACCAACCTGAAGCTGCTGCCGCGATTTACAGTTTGGATGTTAATATCCAATATAGGATATGTATATAGTTCATTCCTACTTCTTTTTTTACATTCTGAATTATATATATAAAAAAAAGATTATTTATAAATG
Organism: Leuciscus leuciscus; assembly: GCF_965113295.1. Lineage (NCBI taxonomy): Eukaryota > Metazoa > Chordata > Actinopteri > Cypriniformes > Leuciscidae > Leuciscus > Leuciscus leuciscus. The sequence goes on along the minus strand of NC_138730.1, from coordinate 16,077,774 downwards.
AATTTCACTGTATATAGTCTAAAGTATGAAAGAAATGTTTGTACATTTTTAGAATTGACACAACATCATTAAACACAACAATACGCTATCACATTCACGACTCTCCTGTGATTAAAGGCGACACTTCCGGTTTTCTTCCCACCGGAGCCTCGCTTTCGATTTCAAAATATACGGCTGCGTGAAATCAGCGTATAGAGATCGCGGCGGATTTGTGTATAAAAACACTCGTGATCGTTGTCATGCGGTGAATCCGGCCAATCGTGGAACAGCTGTGTCGTCATCAGAGCTCGTGAGCCGCTCCTGAGACTTCTCCGGCTCCTGTCGAAACGCTCTCGCGGTATTTTGATGCCATACGTCACAATCATGTGGCGTCGGCACTGTCTCAAGTCGGACAGAATTTCTAACCGACAAGCACTACTTCAAGTTAGCCACCGATCGGTCTGCCAGGCGCTGCGTCGAGTCGAACAAGCCTCTCCTGTCTATTGTCTTCATCCTGCCCATCTGTTCTGATTATTGGTTAATTTGCCACACCTGTCCTCCCTTGTTACCTGCCTTGTTTGCTCCCTGTGTAATCTTGTGTTTTCAGTCCTGTGCCATTTTGCTGTCTAATGTAACCTGTTGTGTGTTGCCAGTGTGCCTTGCCTGTTCCAGTCCTGCCTTGCCCTGGCCAGCTGTTTTCCCCCATGGGGTAGTTTTTGTTTTTGTTTTATTTATATATATATATATATATATATATATATATATATATATATAAAAAGCCCATTAAGTCAGTCCTCACCTCATCCTTTGACAGATCCACACTCATACTTATGGGGAATTTTTGTCTCTCCAATTCCCTTACAGTAGCCTATCTTTCATGTGTTTGGGTTGTGTGAATAAAATATTATATTCCCCTGGTTTCACAGACAAGGTTTAAGCCTAGTCACAGACTAAAATGCATTATTGAGCTGTTTTAAATAAAAACAACTTGCAATGACTTATCTTCAAATATGTCAGTGCCATTGTTTTGTCTCAAGATACACACCAGTAATGTGTTTTTCTAAGGCACATTTATAAAAGCTACTTAAATGTCCTAATTGAACTAAGGTCTAATCCTGGCTTAATATAAGCATTGTCTTTGAAACCAGGCTATAATATAATGGTTTTTTTGTTGTGTGTTTTTTTTTATTTATTACAGGCATTTTAACAAATTACAGTTAACTACTTTTAATTTTGTCTGATCACAAATAACCATTAACAACAAGTAAAAAAAAACAAAAACAAAAAAAAACAGGAAACTATATTTTAAATACAGCTTTTATTGTAGCCATCTATATTCTATGGTACATTTCAGCTTATTTTAGCTCATTTTCTATGGAGCAGTTTGCAGCTTAGCTAGTTCCATTTTTTGAATAGTTTCATGTCTCCATGGCCTTCACTATGCAATATGACACAATTACAAAGTGAGCACTGTGTTGAGCTATGTAAATATCATATGATGTATTTAAAAGCATTTACCGTCTCAGGTGACGTCCTCCAAACATCATCCTGTTAAACGTCCCCAAATACTCAATGATTAATTGTCCAGAGGTGGGCTCATTTACAAAGCTGACGGGTTGTGTGTAATGTTCCCATGGATATTGTCCTTGCTGGAAAACAATCAGAGGAGGGTGCAAAGATGTACTTTACCCCATCAGCCATGTAAACTTCAGGGACCACACAAAGTGTATTTATACCTCACACATCTTGATATAAACAGCCGTGTTTATTAATTGAGCATCCAGCGAGCATAAACGTCGCTGACTGCCTGGCTTGGGCACCATGTTTCCCTTCAGGTCCTCTTCTCCTGCATACTAACTGAGTGACTGAATGCAGGGCCCAGTTAAGCAGCCCCCGAAGACTATCTCTACTAGGTTATTATCATTATCGCCCTGTCAGCTACGACTCCGGGCGGCTTGCGAGGAATGTGACCGACTGCGCCACAGCCCAAGACCTTCTCACTTGGGTCCTGCACAACCACCTTCAACCCATCCGTCAACCGACCCCCCTGGCCTTTTTGAAAAACAAGTACTCTCTAAGTAGCGAAGAGGTGCCAGGGCTAATTATAAACAAATCATTGATGTTTTAGGGACCTGGGCAGCCTGCAGTAAAAGACTGGAACTGAGCCATGAAGGATGGCTCTGCTGAAGTGTTCTGCTTGAGAGAGTGTTCAATAGACTGTGGAAGGGGACCTCACACGGGGACCGCAGTGCTACAGCAAGAGTGACAGGTGTTTAGGAGCAGAGCCAAACAAAGACAAGAGGATGCATAGTGGAAGGCATGAGAGGTGAGTGTCTTAGCCAGACACAGACACTGAGAAGACTGGTGGGGCTTGATTTCTGATAGAGAGCGAAAACTTTTGAGAGAGTTTAGGTCTACAATGAAAGAAGCAAAAATAGTGAAAATGTAAGAATTAGCTGTGCGTTTCAAAAACGTGATATTACTTGATGTATTTTTTTATGGAAACTGTCAGCTCGGGCTTATTTTTAGAGAGCATTTGATTGGATAACGATTTGTGTAGTGCAAGATGAGTCATCAATGTTAGTGGTCCGTTTTGCCATAAGAGAATTTTAAAGTTGCCATGAAATTAAAATTCACACTCTCCATTTTCTAAATGCATGTTATTGTGAATGATTCATTCGATATGGTTAATTTTTCCAAATTTGTAGTCAATAATTTTATCACTTAAAACTCATTTTGGATCACCAAAATGACAATGTAATTTTCGTTTTAACGAAGACATTTTAATAGCTTGAATGTAACACTACACCGTTGCTTTATTTAGTAAACATGGACTCATGAATATGCAAATTAGCCCCACCTCCACTCACTCAAACCAGTTCAGAGATCCACTCGGTCAACTTTACTGAGGTAAATGCTGCACAATGGTAAAACTCTTTATAATGTCGGACAGATAACAGTTATTAATATGATTAGCCCTTTGCTTGACTATGTTATCAAACCGCTAATAAATTGTTGCTAATGTTGCACCAACCATGTTCCCTTTCACCACCTAAAGTCAGACAGCTGCCTTCTGAAAATCAGTATCCTTAGAAACACTTTGAACAACTCAGATCGTCAGTGGAGAAAGGCATATTGTTCATCATAACATCGTAATATACATCATATACAGAATTCACCCATTGCTAAATGTACACAATTTTCATATCAACACAAAAATATATCGGGATAACCTGGCATCTCTTGAGACTCCTCTGCTTCAGAGCATAGTTATAATGATATGCTAAAGTCAAAAGTACGTTGACGTGATTGGTCAAACCGCGTTTTTGAGACTGTCTTTGGTTCACTGGAGTTTTAACAAGAAAATACTCAGCAATGGTGTTGACTTATGAATTTGCACATGGTTTCTTCATGGTCTTTAAAAAATCATAACGTGATCTTCTAGTAAAAAAACAAACTCCAGTCATTTAGTCAGCTGAAACCCTGCCTCTTTTTTACAATCGACTGCAAACTCGCATTCATATCTACCTCCATCCAATCAACAACCGATGGATTGAACCAAGGTCCCACCCTACATTTTTTCGACAATCTGTTTCACTTGAATGTAGGTCACGTTTCATTGCAACTTTAAATGTGTACCTGTACTAAAAGTTCATTTTGTGAAGACTTTCTTCTTCATATCTAATAGACTACTATAGTGCTTACAAGATGATCCAAGCACAATCTAGTAAAACCCGGAAGGCTATTTTGCATTTGCCATGGACTTCCTCTGTAATGGTGAAAACAACTGTACAATAATATAAAATAAAAAAAAGCAGCTATTCTACAGACCCATTTGAAATTCCAGAAGGAACCCATGGTTTGAATATGTGTGTCCTCCTCCGGGACTTTTTGGACTACAAACAACAGTTCTACAGAATACTTGAGTCACACCATGGACATAGATAATGGTCCTCATTTTTATCCATATAAGTATTTAAAAGTAATGAAATTATGTCTACTTAAAACACCCACTATTTATTTTGGTATCAACTTTATTTAAAAAAAATATTTATTTTTTTCCTTGTGAGTGATGAATCAGAGAAAGAAATGTCCCAGCTTGGGATATGTGGGAGTGGGGAGTTTTGCCGTTAATTCCAAAACAGGCCGACATAAATGCGCATGAGAATCCTTCACTGTGGCGAAATCATCCTCCTGTTTCATGTACGCTATGACTCCCAGTGGAGAGCGAGGAACTAAATGTGAAATGGCTGTTTAGGACAGGGCAGCAAAGCAATGTGTTCTTGTGTTCAAACAGATTTACAATAATGTTTATGTTATGTTGGGCTACTGCACATTTGTGAGTACATGTGTACACGTTTGGATTTTGCTCGTTCAAACATGAACCTGCTAGAGTGAGCTTCATTGTTAAGGGGCTTTATTAAATGGGACAGTTTTAGGAGGACTGTAGCGCCTAATGGTCAGGAAATATAGCAATGTCTATCAGAAGAGAAGCCAGCCCCGACGGCACCCTCCTCTTTAGCTCTCCACAGGAGAAAAAGGTTAAATAAATGTTAGTGGTGTGATAACCCGCCTGTTTTCTGTAGGGGGCAGGCAGCTTACATAGTTGTGATGCAGAGACGCAGTATAACAATGTCCCAGATTTTCCCCACAAGACTGCATACCCACCGCCATCACCGTTTACATTCTGACAGTCATTTTTGTTTTGTATTTCTGAGAATAGAATTTAGATTCATACCTCTGATGATGTAATCTAGAGTTAGATCCCCAATCATGGTGTTTCCAGAAGTACTGTAATTTTCTGCTACATTGAAAAAAATGATTCGTTGAATTTACTCAATTTTTTTATCGTAAGTGGTTGCACACAATTGATTTTAGCTACATTTAAACAAATGCATTAAGTTGAACTTAATACATTTTAGTTTAAATTAAAGGTATAGCGGAGGATGTTTTACTTCCTGGTGGGTAACCTATACTATTGGTCCTCCTAATTGTCAATCATTCTGGTGAATCAATCAAACTTTTCAAAAAGTGGAGAGGGCGGGTCTTATCTAAAATTTGGAAAGATCCTCCGCTATACCTTTAATGCATTTGTTTAAATGTAGCTAAAATCAATTGTGTGCAACCACTTACGATAAAAAAATGGAGTAAATTCAACGAATCATTTTTTTCAGTGTATACTTAAAAGGGTCATAAACTGATTTTTTTTTTCATTATTGTTTTATGTGCACTTATAATGTAAGTATGATTTTTACTCAAACCCTAACCCTAACCCTAATTTAGGAATAAAAAGCATTTTCCTAGCCTGATTTTTGCCCTCTGACTTGAACCAAGCAGCAACCTTCCTCTCTTGAATCCAACACGGAAGTGACTTAAACTGCAATTCATCGACTGGCCGCTAGAGACAGGCTCCAAAAGAGAGTCAATCCCATATACACCCCATGTTAAAATTCCCAACTTTACAGCAGAAAAAAAAACATGTTTACAGCCTGGTACAAAAAGTGGTTTTGGTCTATAGCTAATTTTGCCCTTCATGATAACTGTGAGGGGGGTGACATTTTTTATATCTTAAAATATATTAAGCTTTAAAGTTCTGCATAATTAAGGCCGTGGCCACTTGAGGGACAGGTGGATTGTCGCTGCTGTCACTTCTAGACGTTTGTCTGCTGTGTGTTAGCGCCGTGACGCGCTACCAAGATGGTGACGGCCGCCTCCGCCCACTTTGGGCTTCAAAAGTGCAATTCAGAAACCTACGGGTGATGTCACGGACACTACGTCCATTGTTTCATACAGTCTACGATTTGAATGCTCTGTTGGAAGGGGCGTGTCTGCTGCGAGACTTCACTGCTGTGATTGGCCAACATCTTTGCACACGAAGTATTACATGTGGAACTCTCTCATAAGCTTTTACTACGCTATTACTATTATAGCTATCGAGATTAACTAATTGTGAAAAGTGTAGCATTATATTTAGATCTTCTCCCGTCGCACGAAATGTTTCAGCGATGAGCTTGTAGCCAATGACAAATATGTTGGGTGAGCGCATGAATGCAGTGATCTCGTCCTAGCAACTCGATTTCATCATAACTAACAGTACAAACATAGTAAATAAGAGATTCATTGTGCAGTATAGACCGCTCGTCATTGATTATAGCAGGAGTTTTGTATGCTGTGTGATTGACAGCTCCAGTGATTATAAAGGAAGCGTTCTTTGATTGCTTTCTGTATATAATTTAATCACAATATTTAAATAACAGATTATTTTCACGCTACTAAGAGAAACAATGTGAAGTTGACCGTTTAGTCACTGGCTTGATTTACTGATGCATAACAGTAATAAACCATTTTGAGACAAAGAACATCTGACTGTACACGCAGCAGCTCGAGTTATTACCAGAAGGAAGTATGACCATATTAGCCCAGTTCTGTCAACACTGCATTGGCTCCCTATTTAACATCGTATCAATTTGATAATATTGCTGATTACTTACAAATCACTAAATGGTTTAGCTCCGCAGTACTTGAGCGAGCTCTTAACACATTATAGTCCTACACGTCTACTGTGATCTCAAAATTCCAGCCAGTTGATAACACCTAGAATATCAAAATCGACTGCTGGCGGTAGATCCTTTTCCTATTTAGCACCAAAACTTTGGAACAGTCTTCCTAACATTGTCTGGGAAGCAGACACACTCTGTCAGTTTAAAGCTATACTAAAAACACATCTCTTTGACCTAGCATACACATAACACATTATAGACTTCTATAATTCAATATTAGGCTGCATAGATTAGGTCAGCCGGAACCGGGAACACTTCCCATAAATCCTGATGTACTCGTTACATAATAAGAAGAATGGCGTCTACACTAATATTAGTCTCTCTGTTTATTCGAGGTTTACCGCACTATGCCGGATCCAGGCCGTATCCAGATCTGATGAAGGACCTGCGCCTGGACACGACGACAACGCAGTCCTGAAGTCCTGAAGTCCTGAACTAGTCTCTCCCCTGTGAAGGCCTCCTTCCCTTCCCTTTACCTCTGTACAGATAAAACGTTGTCAAATAATTCCAGTTCACATGGCTACGCGGAAGCGAGAAATAATTCTGTATTATAAATTTTTAAGGCCAGACATGTTGAGGTCAATTTTTAAAGAAAGACTTCATGCCTGCACACATATTCTGTATATTCAAAAGCGCATACTTATAGACTAGTGTTTTCACAGGTTTGCGTTTTTGAAGTCTGCGCAGAGATAACTTTTTTCTCTAAATATTTCAAGGCTTGAACCTTGGAATCTATTTCAAGGTTTGCGTTCTCGAGCCGCCAGGCACTGTTGTTGCGCGGATGAACAGGCCGGAGCGCGTTAAGGGTTTTCTGTTAGAACGGTGTCGTGTTAGCGACTTCATTACTAATGATCTTTGCAACAGAAGTGAATCAATCAATCAAAGCTAACTTTAGCTGAACAATAACTTTATTCTAGAGCTGCTGTAAAGCCAAAACAATCTTTGTTACTTTAATTTCCTATTATCACTGTAAAGCTGGTTTGAAACAATCTATATTGTTAAAAGTGCTATATAAATGAAGCTGACTTGACTGATTATAATGGGTTCTATTTGCTTTTGGCCGGTTTAGACAATTTTTTTTATTTTAAGTCTAGAGATTCTGCTCTCTTTTCACCTCATCTCTCTGACGTACCAGTGGGCGGGGCCAAAGACGTGATGATGTAGAAGTAGGTGTTGAGTCAAGCGGTCTTTTGTCGCACTATTACATCATAATGTGACAAAATCCAAATCTTTTTTTGAGCTTGGTTTTTAAAAAAGGACTAATTTGGAAGTTTTGCGTTTTGCGTTCTTTTAATAGTATAATGACCTCTTACATGTCAAAAGATCAAGGAAAATGTTATTTCTCAATTCATGACCCATTTAAAACCTTTCATATCACAGTTAGCAGTTTACAATTTATGTTACGTGGCTACCTCAAAATATTTTAGTTTGATGTCAATATTAAAGGCATACTGTATGTTATCTTGTGCTCTTTCATTGTTTTTGCAAAAGAATACTAATGCAAATTAATGTAGTTATGAATTTCTTTGCTGTCCTCAACAACAAAGCCTCATATGAATCAATTTGCCGTTATGTGTAACCGTTTTACTGCCACATTAAAAATATAAAAACTACAGTACTCAATCGGACAGGTGCTTTTGGGAGGAAATACTTGAGAAATAGTCTTTATGCCTTCCATGTCGGGGAAGCCAGAGTGTTTATTGAAAGAAGGAAGTCCCTCTTTTTCACTAGAAAGTCCCTCTTAAATCGTCACTCATCTCAAATGCTGAATTTTTATTGGAAGTGTGAGACATTGTGAAAAAGGGAGGAAAAGTAACAGGGAGCATAAGTCAACAATTCTTCTCTACGCTCAGTGAGTAAGTGCAAGTAATGATAATAAACACAACGGTCAGAGATTGATGGTGGATGGCCCTGACCTTGAGCACGTACAGCACGGGCACTGGCCATGCCCACAGCAGGCACGGTTCCCTCCGAAAAAATTCCCACATTACCCTTCATGGCAAAGGAAGAAATGACAGACATCATTTCCCCCACACGATCAAGCACTGTTGATCTCTGCGTTGACACGATTTGATGCAATCTGCTATACTCGGCACAAAGTAATTGAATGTGCTGAAAATTGGGAACTATTTCTAGGTATTTCCTCTCTTTAAAGTTCAGGGCAGATTAGCTTAATTAAGGAGGGGAAAACAGGAAATTTTAAAGTCCTGTGGGTAATTAATAGGCAGCCTTGGCCAAGAGGTCTGCATGGTCACTCTCTGTAAGGATCCAGGAAAAGGCTGTATTTTTGTCCGACATTGTACATTTTGTTGATAAAAAACGACATCTGCACATCTTCAAAACGGAAACATTGCTGAAATACAAAGCACTCTTAATATGCATGCTTGTGTCATAAAATCAAACATTTGAACAAAACAAAAAGAAGAAAAAGATTTGCTGTAAATGTGGGGGGTTACTCTATAGCACACAGGTTGTCTGTTGTCTGTATCTTACTCTAGTCCCTGAAGTGTCTCTCTGAGCTGTATCCTGTCTTACGTCATCCCTGATTTACTCTGGTTTCTTGTCTTGTTATCAGTTTATTATTGGCTCCCGGGGGACTGCTGATAGTTAAGAAGGGCAGTCCCAGAACAACTCACACACAGAGATCACTCTATCACTAGAGCCACAAATAAACCAAAGCTGCTCTTTGTGTAATTGGCAGTGTGATAAATGTGCCTTATGTGTTACAACTTCTTGTTATTCATTTATGTAGATGAGTTTACCATCTCATAAACCAGTTAGGAATAGGGTTGGGTATCGCTTGAATTTTAGCGATACCGATTCTGCTTATCGATTCCCAGTTTCAATTCCAATAAGGTAAAAAAAAAAAAAAGTCAACATTTAGAGATCAAACATATGTAACCTGTGTCTTTTTGCAAAACATTTCTTTGCAGCTGAATACCATTAGCAAAAATCCTCAAATCAAAGAACACAAGAGGAACATTTGCCTGGTTTTAACAAAAAATAGCACAGCAAAAACAACTAGACTAACTAGTATAAATTTCAAACATTATTAAAGACAAGTAAAGATTCATTCATATAAAAAAGAACAAATAAATATATTAGCAATAGCACAAATGCATGACAACTGAACAATTGAAATCAAATGTAAAATATCACTGCATAGATTTAAGTCAAGATCATTGAGTGATTTACTTTTTCTTTTGTACTTTAACATTAATGACACGGGCAGTAGCAGGAATATTAGGCTGCTGTCACTTTAAGAGCTGCACGGATCTAATATACTGTTACACATGCGTTTTCTTTCACAACTGTTTAGGTTCACTTAAGACAAAACCGACTGTTAGAAGTATATTTTGACATAATTTGTGTGTATTTGTCCGTTCAAGAGCAAGAAGATGCTAAAGAGGATGTGCTTTACTTTGGATGTGTGCACAGCACAGAAAACAGAGTGCGAGAGCCGATTTTACTCTTCGCGTCTTCTTGCTCTTGAATGGTTTAAAATCACATTAAAAAAGCACACACAGAAATGGATAAGTGAAATCGAAATGTGCATCTTATCGAATCCATGATTCTTGGACATTTGGAAGCAGTTCTAAAATTGAACTTATTCTCGATACCCAACACTACCCTTATGAAAATTAACTATGGTAAAAAAAAAAAAAAAAGGAAAACAAAAGTTAAACGATGGTAACCACAAATTAACCATGGTTTTGCATAGTTTAACCATGGTATTTGTGGTAAAACATGGTTATACAAATGGTAATCATCCACCAAAGTAAACATGATTACTACACTTTTACTATAATAAAACCATGGTTAATTTTTGAAAGGTTAGTTAGGAACAAGCAGTGATTCACCTAAAAATGAATATAAAAAATCCATAATGAAAGTGAAAGGAATCCAAAACAATATTGGACCCTACTAAAAGATTTAAAAAAAACTGACTGGTTAAAAAGATTCCATGGATTAGATGGAACGATGAATAATGACATATTTTTTTATTTTTGGGTGAACTAGCCCATAAATGCAGAGCAAAATTAAGATATATCTAGTTCATTCATGAAACTCTTGATGGCGTCAGCTGATGGGTCCTTTACATGCAAGCTTCTGGCAATCACATCATTTGCTACATGGCACAAGCTGATTGGCCTCTGCTTACTCTGCAGCCAATGAGATTGCTTGCTAAACATTCAAATAGTCTGGTTCAGTGCTCGCTGTTAGATGGTCGTGCAGCAGCTATCACAGTTCCTCATGAAACCCTCCACCTCCCCAGCTCCACCTGCCTAGATCTGCCACGAATCTGTATGTCTATTTATGCAGAAGCAGCAGATCTTCCATAGCCTGGGAAAACCCAGACAACTTCCGGCAAATTTAGATTTGCTCTGCAAGTAGTCTGGCAAAGAGCTCATTCAAGCCCATTTCTAATCCGTCGAAATCGCGGCACCAATCAGAAACGTTGGGGCGGGCTTTACACGATGATCCAATACACGTTGGGGCGGGCTATACACGTCTATCCAATTGCGCCCAGAGGCATTTGAGCGACGTCCGTTGGTGACGCCCCTTTGGAAATGAGTTATTAATGAAAGCTTTGCCAGACCATAACTCAGTTACTACTGAGAATGGTCTGGTTTTAACCAGGCTAGATCTTCCATCAACATGCTAAAACTATTCAGAGAGGCGAGAGTTGTCATGATTTAACAAACAAAAAATATCATCTTAAAAGGTATAAAGGTTCTTCACCTACACACCATTGATCACTAAAACTAACCTTCAGGTGCTGCTCTGTTTAGTGGAATTAGTTAGAGACTCTTTCATCTACAAAAACAGACAAGATCATATTGAAGAAAAGAAAAACTCACATTGAACATCATGACTGAATGCTATCATTAGTACAGTAGCCAGCATTTAATGATCACACATGAAAAGATGAAATAAATGCAAATTTCAATTGATGAATTCATCTCATTTTCTGCTGCTCTTTCATGGCTTGCATACGACAACAATCCCTTTCCCCTGTTAAGAATGATTAAAATTTGGTTTGTTGACACATAGGTAATTGATTCAAATGGGGCTCCAATGAGTTCAGTGATTGTGTTGTTTTTAAAAGGCTTGAGCTTTGACAGAAATACGCCGGGAAGTATTGCAATTGGCGGCGAGCACAGTTTCCCATAGACCAATGTGTTGAACTCAGCTCCAAGCCTCTTGGATGTGAGATGACTGTTGAGCTAGTGGGAGAGGAGAGAAAGCAGTGACCTCGCAGTGAACTCCTGCAAAAACTTGGATTATGTCTGGCGTATTCGGAGAAAATACTTAAATGAGCTTCATGATTTAGTGGGGCGGCTCACAGACACGGTTCTGAAATAGAGGGAAATAGGTGAAAAGGAAACTGGGAAAATAACAGAAGAGGACCACTATAAGAGAATGCTAACATAGCCGCTAGAATCTGACTGTCAAACTGCTGTACTTTGGCCTGTGTGTGCTTTTTGTAATCTAAAAGTGGTTAAAGACTTCAAAACAAGTCAAAAATTACCGTAATCTATGATTCATGATTCATGTTTACTCTCGGAAATAGATTGACTAGTTTGGCACAATGCAGAGGGGGAAAACGTACCCCTGTTTTCTTTGCAACAGGCAATCTTTAAAGAAACAAGTCAATAAAGTTCCTAAGAACATGATTTCTTTCTGAAGATACTAGAAGATTATTTTGATACCATTTTCAAGCTTAATATATTAATATATATATATATATATATATATATATATATATTGTGGAAATATATAGATTGTAAAATATTTTATATTTGGCAAGTTTTGACCATTTTTTTTTATATGTTTTCATTCAAATATATTTATATTGTCCAAAATAATAATAATAATAAACATTTTGCATTGATTTTACAAATTTAAATTGTGAATGTATTTTCTTGCTGCCTAAAGTATATATATATATATATATATATATATATATATATATATATATATATATATATATTGGGATTTGAAGGTTTAAACAAAATATTCCTGCTATTTGAAAATATATTTCCTTAAGCCATGTGGCTTATAACGTATATTAAGCATGCATTTGACAAATATTTTGGTATTAATTTTCCCATATTGGATGACAAAAGACTAACTGAAAAACCTTAAAGATTCCTAACATTGCTGCCAAATATCTCAATAAACTGTCCAAAATCTAACCATACATATTAAAAATATGAATGAAGCATGGGGGGACTGTGTCACCCTCCAATATTCTCAACAGTTCAGTTGTAAGATGAGCAGTAGTAGCAACTTATCATTTTTGCCTAGAATAAAAATGACCACGGCAGCAGTTTGGGTTTGTCAACAGCAGTTTTTTTTTAACCCCACCCTGCTGAGAAAAAAGAAAAGTACTACAAGAAAAGCTATGTTTTTATTAAAGGAGTGACTTTCTAAAATTAAGAGCTTTTCAGGAAGGTTAGCTGTCCCTCATGGGACAAATTCTATACGCAATTGCCCTCGCAAACAGAGCTTGTGGAAGTGCGAGTGTCATATCCTCCAGATCATTATTGGAGGCCATGCAGGAGTCAGTTGTCAGTTATGACTAATGCACACGTTTCCGCTCTTCAAGACTAAGGACCTGTACTTTTGCCCTTCCCTCATGTTTCACAGTAGTACCTAGCTCTTTCTATGCTAATCCGAATTCCCCTTCCCCTTGACTTCCTCATATTCCTCATTTGGAGAGGAGCAGCAAAAACAAAAACAGAACTAATGCCTCGGCTTCCTGCGCCTTCTTCAAACACTCACTCTTCTGCTTCCATAGTCATGTTTCATCAAGCTTTTTCATTACCAAGAAAATCAGATTTCGTAGGTATAACCAAGGACGTCCAAAGTACACGGAGAAATCTTTAATCTGTTAGCAACAACATTTTAATAGCAGTTGCTCGGCTGGTTTAGGAATCCCCCAGAAGTATGTGACCTGGAGGCCTCCATTTTTACTTCATAGGCACACATTTATGGAAATATGCCATGTGACTGATCATAAATAAAGAATAATATAAGAAATGATAAAATACAGAGAAATATTTTTTTATTGATTTATTGCTTGCAACTTTATTTCAACATCACATTCAAAAGGGGAACATTTGGCAAATACCTTGCACTCTAAAAAATGCTGGGTTGTTTTAACATAATTTTGGGTCAACATTAAAACATCTAAAACAACATTAGACCCCATTACAAAACATCGAGATAAAAATATATTATTTTGTGTAAAAAAGAAGCATCTACAGGTTTAAAATGAAATGAGGGTGAGTAAATGAATCCCTTGAGCCAAGTCAAGTCAAGTCTTTATTCATATAGCGCTTTATTCATTAAGTCTGTTTCAAAGCAGTTTTACAGTGTTAAATAATGATCAATGATTCAAACAGAATTCAATTCTGCTGTAAAGCAGCTCTAGAAAGACAATGTTGTCGTTGTTCAGTTTAAATCAGTTCAATGTTGATTCAGTTCAGTTCAATAACTGTGTAAAGTTCATCAATTATGGAATGAGTTCAATTAATCTATAAAGCAGCTCTGGAGAACAGTGATGTCATCAGTTCTCGTCCAATAGAGCCAGTGCAGTCGAATCAATAATATTGGTGAAAATTGAGTGGCTTAAAGAGGTTCTGTTATGAAATCCCTTTTCATGGCTTCATATGTCACCACATAGAAAATGCGCAACTTCTAATCTTCCAACAGATTCCACTATACTATCATTTCTTTGTAAAGTCAGAAATTTGTTACTCATATTCCTGAGGAAATATCCTCAGGATTTCCTTTTTCAGAATGTCAGGCCTGTTTGTTTAGGGAAAGATCAGTTAGAAATTGGGCTGAATTTAACAAGAAATCCTCAAGGGCTGCGTCAGTGATCCCATCTCTTCCGGAGGCCGTAGAGGCGCAGGCAGTGCCTCGCTGAGATCCGTTGGGTAACTCCCCCTTGGGGAAAACCATTCTTTACCCATTTTCAAACAGCCTCAGGCTCCCAGCTCTTAGTCCTGAGACCTCCTCCATGTTTACTCTGGCACAAGCTGGACTTTCAACTCCACCCCAGAGAGGAGAGGGTGACACTGACCCTTTTACTCACTGTCCAAATACAGAGTTCAGTGCTGGACATCACAGGCTGTGGAACTAAAGCCAAACTCACTGTTGATTTAGAGGGAAGCCTATCACATGTGTGTTTTAGAATGATATTTTGCATACCTGCAGTATAGTGCAATATAAAGTGTAATCGATCATGTCATTTTCAGGTTTGAATTAAATTCAAATTTGGTTCCCCGGGTAACATCTGAAAGGCTCTACAGAAAAAAGACCTATCATAAAACAATTGGACAAACCCATTTTTGCTTACAGCGGCATACACATACAAATATGCATATGTGGAACATATTTTTGGCATATTTATTATATCTCTTTTATTAAAGCTAGTGGATATATTTCTAGGAATTCAGTGGCTTGTCCCAAACGTCACAGACAAAGAAATATTCTGAGCATGTTTGGTATTGTGAAGACCGTGTCCTCAGCCGTGGGTTGAAGTAGAAATATTCTTTGGGATTGATTTATTGAAAGCATTACTGTCGTATTGAATGTACATTTTAGACCAATTTTAGGGTTATGGTTTAATTCAATAATGCACTTTAGACATTTTATTATAAGTAACTTTGCAACTACATGTTAACTTAACTTTCATTAATTTGGAACTAAAGGTACATGTAAGCTAACTTTCTGAATATTAGTAGACTGTTAGGGTTAGAGTTAGTAGAATAAGTTAAAAAGTAGTTGCCAAGTTACTTACAGTCAGTAGATTGTCTGTTGGGGAGCATCAAAATAAAGAGTTAGCAGATATTAAGCAGACAGTCTACTAATACTCTAATGACTGGTAGTTCACATGTTGTTGAAAATTAATGAGAGTTAGTTGACATGTAGTTGCAAAGTTAGTTATAGTTAGTAGAAGAATGTGTAATAGACTATCGAAATAAAGTGTTACCAAATTTATGGAGAAAAAAAAGTCAGCTTTGGTTTGCCAGAACTTTCAGTAAAATATGTGGTTGCAACATTTTAAGTTTTACAGATTAAAATGAAATGGACAGTAATATATGTTGTGGAATTCCTTTTCATGGCCTCATATGTCACCATATAGAAAATGTGCAACTTAGAGTCTGCCAACAGATTCCACTATATTATCATTCCTTCGTAATGTCATAGAAATGTGTTACACATATTCCTGACGATATATATATATATATATTTATTTATTTATTTATTTATATTGATATATTTCACTGAAATAATGAAAATGTACCAAATTACTAAACTCTCGTTTTTACCTTAACCTTTTACCTTTACCTTGGCATATAATATATTGACAACCACTTTAAAAACACAGGTGATGAAGAGAAAGCCACATGATAAATCAAGTTTATCATATGTAAATATTATTATATATATGGTGCACAATGTCATACACAAAAACACAACACACCATCATGGGAAAACACACTAAAATAATGTGATAAACATTAACCCTTAAAGGCATACCTCGGGTCTTAAGTGACCCGGGACATCATTGAAAGCATTACTGTCGTATTGAATGTAAATTTTAGACCACACAGTATTAAAACCTTCCTCCTCATTAATTTTTTTAAAGTTAGACAACAACATTCTTAGTATTCTTCAATCAATTCATTACAAACAATATAACAAAACAATTATACAATTATAAAAGAATGTCTGTTTTCCCATTCATTTTTTGCAAAAGTTGTATAGGGTCACTAATGACCCGAGGTGTGTAATAGTGTAAGTATATTTTATATAAATATAAGTGCAATTCACCTTTATTCCACAAGGAGGTGATGTCTGATACACAATGATGAAGTAACGTAACATAAAACTTTAATAAAAAAATAAACAAACTACAAAACAAAAGTAAAGCGGCAGCCCCTCATGGACGACTGACACACAAACAGAAACAAAACACAACACAACGTAAAGTCCAGGCCTGCATGGTCCTCTCTCATCCTTCACTGTTGTCACTCCTCCTTTTATCCTTCCAGAGCTCCTCCATGAGACTCGAGACCGGTGTGTTGCAGGTGTCGCTCATTGGCACTAACGCCACCGGCCTCGCTCTGTTCCCATGGCTCTCGGCCCCGCCCTGCTTGCCACAGTATGTTTTTACATATAGTTAAAGGCCCCCTTTTAGTATGAATATGTTAGCCTTAAGGTTATCAATAAGCTGATGTGCTCTAAAAAAAAAGACAAAATTCATATTTAGGAGATATAAGCATTCAAAATGTACAGTTCCTCATTTTCGCTTAAATGGATCACGTATTTTTATGACATCACTGCGGACTTCAGCTTCTCATCACATCTTCTGTCCAATCAAACGCTCTCTAGAATCTAAAGCTCCGCCCCTTATGCTATAAATACCACCTGGCCAAAGCGTCCGTTGACACGTCACGGAGCAGTGTGTGTTGGAGATGTGTGTTCGGTTGCTCAAACGCTCGAGTTTTATTCCGTTTTCCAACTGTACGTTGGTTAGGAATGAAATGGCTAGAATTTATTCACACCTCTACTACTGAATCCAACGTATCATCAGCGCTCGGATTCGCTGAAAAGGGGGAGGAGCCATTCAACATGTCCCGCCATAGCTTCCTGTTTCAGTGGAAATTACGTCAACGCATCAAACAAAGCTGCGCGTTCCAAGGCACTTCAGTGGGCCTTTAACATTCTGCCTCAACCAAATAAACAAAGTGTAACCAAATAACCCAGCAAAGTGTCCCAAGCATCATTCCATGAATAAAAAAGCTTTTAAAAATAATATAAATTGTAACACTTTTCACTGAACAATTTCAGTGGTGCACTGTAGACATTTTACTAACTATAAGTAACTTTGCAACTACATGTCAACTAACTCTCATTAGAGTATTAGTAGACTGTCTGCTTAATTAATATCTGCTAACTTTTTTTTTTGATGGTCCGCCAAAAGACAAGTTTCTGACTGTAACTTTGAAACTACATGTCAACTTACTAACCTGAATCCTAACACCTATCCCTAACCTAACAGTCTACTAAAGTCTACTAATACTCTAATGAGAGTCAGTTGACATGTAGTTGCAAAGTTGTGGACCATCGAAATAAAGTGTTACCAATAAACATTACAACAAAACTCTCTGACTTGCTTTCCAGTAAAAAATAATAATAATTAAAAATTCTTAAAACTACATAAATTTACTTAAGAAGTATCATTGCTTATTATATAAGGTTTTCATAGACGGCGCCTCAAATCTATGTTTATTTTGTCTATCTTTTCACTTTAACTTGTTTTACAACAAGTGAAAAAAATCTGCCAGTGCAGAATGATAGACAAAACATACTTGTAGGAGATCCTTGCAGGAGAAAGCGGTGTTGCTTTTTCAGTAAATGTATCTTTTTAGATATTTAAACTGGAAACTTTAGACAAAAACTTGGGGGGAAAGACTCATAAAGAATAGTTTTGTTTTGCAATGCAGTGTTCTGGCACTATGGGTCTCACCTCTGCTGTGACATTTTAAAAAAAACAGTCATATATGCAATTCCACCTTGTACCAACAGAACTGCGCTTGCGTGGAGCGTCTTGGCCAAGATCGCCACTCCCCGCCCTCAATCACAAAGAGAAGAATTTGCTGAAATCCTTCACAGATCCCAGCCCCCCAATAAACCTCATAGCACTATGTCATACACCCAGGGCAGATAACCAGAATGCATCAGGATAAATCTTAATCAACACTGTAACGGTAGGTGACAGGAGAGGGGAGCTGGAATGTAATGTGACGTTAGCGCAGTCTAAGTGAATTCTGTTGGGCTGTGCCAAAGCTGTTATTAATGGTGTGTGTTTCTGAGTTATTGAGCTTTATGTTGTGGCTGGTACTTCTCTCTGAAGCAAAGAGGGCAAACGTAGTTCAAAAGGGCAGCAGGGAGCAACTATTGCTCTGTGGAAATGCTAGTCTGGGCTGGTGTTATAGTGTAGCAATTGACAAACAGATAAAGGAAGAACAACACATGGGAAAAGGAACTCGTTCTAAAAAAACGTACAGTTCTAAAAGAGATTTTATGGGTTTAGACAAAACCAAAATGTGAACAATGCAAAGAAAGATTTCAAACAAATGAGAGGAACATTTATATTGAATGTACTACCAAAAAAAAAGAGACATTTATGACAAAGAAACAATACAACTGGTTCTGGGATTCCTTTCAATGCGTTCTAGCAAAAGAAGCGTTGTGTATCATATGCTAAAACATGCTGTCTGTTTGTTTCACCAGCATCACAAGGAATTACATCAGAGACCTCCAATCTATTGGGGCCGAGACGTCATCAATCGGTCGTAAATCAAAGTCCAACCTTGAGGCAAAGATCAGCACATTCAAATGTCAAAGTTCACATAAACCAATTCTTCATTCGGGCTCTGGTTTAAAGCAATTCTTCAAAATGTTAAACGCACAACTTTATCTGTGATGTTCATGTTGACCCAAATCCATTTTTGATAATGCTTATCATTTACCAATGCAATTAAGGTAATTGTAATGAAACAAAAACAAACGAAATAAATAAACATATTCGTGAAAAGTTACTATTGTTGAAATACAAACTTCAAGTTTTTAATTTGCTTCAGTGTACCAACAAACAAAACAAAAAAAGATCCGTGACCCATGAGCAAACATCTGGCCTATGAGTACAATTGAGTACATGACTCGAAAATCAATGCAAAATAAGCGTTGTTGTTTTTACAATATGGATTAATACTTCATTAAATTAAAACAATTCAAAGAAAAATAAGGGAAGGGAAATACAACCACTTTAGTCATGGCTATTATTTATTGTTCCAGTGTTAATGAACTAATCTGAGAAAAAAAAATTAACAATGACATCCTTCTCAATACTCTGTACACTGGAAAACAGAAGGGAGAGTCAGCCGGTTTAAGAACATTTGACTATTTGCTTTATGACTGGTGATGACAATAAAAAAAGGAAAATCATTTTGATTAAATTTATCAAAACTATGTGGTTCCAGTGGTTCATGTGAAAAACCATTTCAGAACAAATGGAAGGCCTGAACCTCAAAATCTATATATATATTAAAAAAAACAGATAAAACACACCTTTGCAATTTTATCATGCTTTGGATATTTTCAAGACAAAACCAAAACAATAAATCTGTGTTTAACAGACTAATCAGAATAATTTGGAATTAAAAAAAAAAAAAAAATACAACCATGTTAATTAAAATACAATAAACAAACACCTTTTACAAACACACTACATTACAGAAATAAATAATTGTAGAGGTTGTAAAGGTGGCGAATCACAACGATAGCGAAATGTTTCTTGTGTTGTTCACACAGCATCCCTAAAAGCTTGTCCAAAAAATGTCACGGATTCACTCATCATCATGTGAAGAAAGGCTCTTCTGGTTCCCCTTCAATCCCCAATTTCAAAGCCATAAGATGTTTACACGGGCAACTTGTAGTTGGGTAACTGTTTAACAGATCAGAGGCCGTAAATCAAAAGCACTTGAGACTGAACTCTTTCACGAGTGAATTAAACTCATTAATTACTGTCATTGCATTATGCTTGTGCTTCAGATGGAGACTTACAAGAAACCTTCACTACTGGATGATTCTGGCACACATTACTCTCTCTAAAACATTCAATAAATTGTGAAAGCAAGATCCAGATTGAACATTGTCCCTTCATCAGCTAAAGTCGTGACCACAGAGGTGAATCACACTGAAAGGAAAAATAAAATAAACAGAAATATGCCTTGATATTTCACATCAATGCCGTTAGGTAGTCTTATACATCCAAAATCACTGCAGCAAAACCTTATTTGCAGTCTTGTGTTGTAACAAAAAAAAAAAAAAAACACATCAGAAAAGATATCCCGAGTGCCGTTTGTTCAAACAGAGATATATAATGGTCATTTCATTTATGCTTTGCTGATGATTTACGTTCAGATTTCTCCACAGATTTCTTCACACTTCCAAAACAGTTTACACAGTTTGATTAGACCATATTCATTTGATAGCGATCTCTAGGAAAAATGTGTTATCGAACTAAGCAAGGTCTCGTGCGAGTTCCTGCGATCTTTGATACCCTGTGTTAAACCATCACAAATCAGTTCAATCTTATAAGAGCTTCTTTTTTTCTTTTTGTCTCATTTTCTTTTAAAATTCACATAGAAGGTGTGCAGATTTGTGAGCGACGTCCACTGCAACAAACAAAAAATATTTAAAAGGAAGGGCAAGGCTTCAGTCCTACTCTATTTGGCATTATCTTTATTGACAAATATATGCATTATTTGAACAACGGTAGCTTCATAAATATATTGGCATTTGTCAATAAGAACACCTTGACACTTAATCTTCAATTCCAGTTTCAGAAAGATCAACCTTTTCTCTCTCTATCTCTCTCTCTCTCTCTTTCATCAGATCACTACAGTCCAATCAACAACCTTGTCTTTCCAGATGGGTGAAGTATCCGTTGGCATTATGTACAAATCTACTTTTTTTTTTTTTTTTTATGATTTTTGATCCACTTACTCCTCCAAGCAACATTCATGGTGCAGGGTGTGCTCTGAAAGTACCAAAGGCATGTTAAAGACGACTCTCTCTTACTCTCTCTCTCTCTCAAGTGTTGTCCTCATAGATAATCTCCATCATGGACGTCCAGTATTCCACGGGGTGAATCAAAAACTGGAGTATTTGGAACAGATAAGGCCTCTGCTCAAGATCACGAACACAGACCGAAAACAGATGACAACCCCCACACCCTGCCAGATTTTAAGCACAACGCCGAAAGCGATGTTCTAGAGAGCTGAAGGACAGCAAATGGCTCCCGTCCCATAATGCCAGGGTTTAGGCCAAGGCCATGGGGCACCAAGTGTCCCCTCTCACGGAGGTTGCCACGTCAGCTGTGGACGTCAGGCCTACATTCGTGTACAGGCTCTCCTGGCCGGGGTACTTCACCATGGAGCCGGTCGTGCACTGAACATCCACTTGGCCCAGCAGCGTCGAAGAGTTGACCTGGATCAAACCAGTGAATGTTAGCGTGACAAATAAAAGGCAAACTATGTTGTTGCACTCAAATGGTCTATCTGAATAATGCCTTGAAAGCACAAAATGTTGCAAGTTCTATGAGTAATGCAGAGGAATCATTTATCAAACACCAGAATGATAGTCCACTTTAGACATTATGACTCTCATTTATTTGCAATTACATGTCAACTAACTCTCGTTGGAGTATTAGTAGACTGTTAGGTGTTAGGGTTAGTAGAATAAGTTAACATGTAGTTGCAAAGTTACTTATAGTCAGTCGAATGTCTGTTGGGGAGCATCAAAATAAAGTGTTAGCAGATATTAAAGGGTTAAGTCACCCAAAAATGAAAATCATCCCATTATTTACTACTCACCCTCAAGCCATCCTAGGTGTATATGAATTTCTTCTTTCAGCCAAACACAATCAGAGTTATATTAAGAAATATCCTGGCTCTTCCAAGCTTTATAATGGGACTGAATGGTAACTTGGATTTTGAATCCCAGAAAAGCGCATCCATCCATCATAAAAGTAATCCATACGGCTCCAGGGGTTAATAAAGGCCTTCTGAAACGAAGCGATGCATCACTCTTCCACTGGAACTAGACTTGCGTATGACCGTTACCGGAAGCCAGTGATTATAGTTATTAAAAAGTTATAAATATTGATATTTTTCTTACAAAAGCATATTACTTCGCTTCAGAAGGCCTTTACCAAGTTACTATTTACTCCCATTATAAAGCTTGGAAGAGCCAGGATATGTTTTAATATAACTCTGATTGTGTTTGGCTGAAAGAAGAAAATCATATGGCTTGAGGGCGAGTAAATTATGGAACCATTTTCATTTTTGGGTGAACTATCCCTTTAAGCAGAAAGTCTATTAACACTTTAATGACTGCTAGTTGACATGTGAGTTAGCTGAATGTCTAAAGTGGACTAACGAAATAAAGTGTTACCGCAACTTTTATCTGTAAGGTTTGTAACATTTTAATGCTGCATTTTTACAACATAAATGCAGCCTTTGAAAAGGAAAAATAAGGGTGCATGAACTTACGGATGTTACAGGCACCTGCGTCGATGAAGGACTGTTCTTTGTACACTCGTCTGAATTAGAAGACGATGAAGATGTTGGAGTCATTGGAACAGAACTACTTCCTGTGAATTATTTTAACAAGTCAGTTTCTCAGAATCACACATAAATGAAAGCTTTTTTTTTATTATTATTTTTTTTTATCACTTAACATACCAGATGATCCCTTTGTTTTGTTCAAGGTTTTTGGTTTTCTTTTCCTTGTCTGAATGCCTTCTTTCTTCATGGCAAGAGGTCTAGGCACCTAAAAAACACGTGAATCCAGATGGTAAAATACTGATAATAGGCACATGTATGTGGTATCGCGTTTATTTTAATTGTTCCAATTTGTTTTATTTCAATTGTATCCGGAATATCAAGTATAGCCTACCCCATGTAACTTTGTGTAAAGTCCGCATGCGTTGCACACGGGCTCGCCGTCCGCGTTTCTGCGCCACAGTGTCGTCGTGCTCGTCTGGCAGTTTGCGCACGACAGGCCGATCCGCCTTGAAGACGACTGAGACAAAAAGCAATTAACAATGTCATTAATTAATACTAATAAAGATCAAGCCACTCATAGCCTATTTTATTAATCTAAAATGGCAGAATGAAAATGTTGTTATTAATTTCTGCTGCTAATTTAATGTTTCAGAGATTCAATCTATGAGGAATATTTCAATTTTGTTTTTTACTTGTATAATGCAAAGTGAATTTCATTGTAAATGAAAAAGGGCTTCGATTAGACAAATATTAAATATATATGTGTGTATATCATTTAAAAAAACATTTGCACACTGTATTTTTGTAGCCTAAACAATTAACGTGTAATGCCTGCAAACTTGTCAAGCCAATAAAAATAGCGTTTATTATGGGAGTAGACCTGTGAAGATGTTCCCAGATAACCTCTGGCTATTGTTTGAAATAAATAGGCAGGAAATTGAGTGGTTAAGTAGCTCATCGAGACGACGCTCACCATACGCTTCTGAGGTTTAATTAATGGTCGGCTGAGTCCATTCATTTTGCTGTAGAGACCGCAGGCGTTGCAGAGAAAGTGACCCGTGCCGTCGCGTCTCCACAGCGGGGTGGAAATGGAGCCGCAGTTGACGCACTCGCGGCTCTCCATCATGTCGTCCAGCAAATCTAAACACACAGACAGTCGCCCGTCAGTCAACATCACTATTCACCATCAACTTCAATGTGCGCCAAATGAATTGCGCAGACTTGACACATTGCAACAGACTAATAGCATTAATGACATGTGTGACTATTGTTTTTTTCTGTAAGTCTTTTCGGTAACACTTTATTTTACAGTGTCCTTGTTGCATGTTACATGTACTTACCATAGCAAGAACAGTGAATTATGCATAATTATATACAACTAACCCTAAACCAAATCCTAATCCTAACCTAACCCTATAGTAAGTACGTGTAGTTAATTAATATTACTCAGTACTTAAATATATAATTACACTGTAACAATGAAACCTTAAAATAAAGTGTAACCCTATTTTCTCGTTTTAACTGATGTCCAAATGTACACATGCACGAAATCTGGAATAGCCTAAGCACTTTATTTTCAGAGCAGCTTGTTATTACCAGCATATTTTTAGTCTAATTACAATTAATTATATTAACATGTGCACACTTACGCACAGTTATATACGGAATATTAGAAGCTATGGGCTGCAAATTGAGAACTTCGTTAACCATTTTATTTAAAAAAACGTAAATTTCAATGACGTTCTCATTAAAGGTTTCATCAGACTACAGGCTACACAATTATCTACCACTGTTGTTGCATTACGTTGTTATTTGAAACGTTAGAATTAGTAAATTGGTCCATTCCTTTTTTTTCTTTCTTTCTTTTTTCTTTTTTTTTTATATAAATTAGTTATTACATATTTTTGACATGTTCATATCAATTATATATTGACCCTAATATAAATTATGGTCAATATTTAACCCTAAATTGTTTTTATGGTTACCCCTAAAACCCTAACCCTAAAACAAGCCTTATATAAATGATAAGGCTTGGAACTCCCACATAGGAAGTCAGAACAAAAGATTGGAAGGTCTTAATAAAAGTTATTATTTTTTACACACAAGCAGACAATAGCTAAAAGGTTCCACTGGTGTTTCAAACGTTTCTGTAATGATGCAAGTTAAATAAAAATAAAATAAAAAAAAGAGTCCGATTGCTCACCTGTCGCCAAACAAGCTACAGAACGAACTATAGTACTGGCATTATATAAAACAATATTATAGATTTAAATATCACAAATAGCCTATATCGTTAATGTTTTATAAAAAAAAAAAGATTAATAAATGACTGGCGCCATATTAGCTACAATGTGCCTTAACGTTTAAAATAATTAAATAAATAAAATAAAATAAAAATTATTGGATTATTCACAGACTGCCAGAAATGTTACGGAAACATGAATTTTTGAATTTCACAGCCAGAAAGGAATTTTGATATGAATATGAATGAATGGCCATAGCTTACCCCCGTTGGGCCCCCGGATGGACAGCGGCGCGCTTCTTGACTGCAGGGAGTGCAGCATGGAGTTCTCGAAGGGCCCCGCGGGCCACGCCGCCGGTAACTGTGAGAGTTGCGGGGCCACGTAAGGAGGGTACGGGCTTGTGTAAGATCCACTTATTGGTCGTGAAAGGTACTGCTCTCGAGCGTTTACATTCAGAGGGTTAGAGTAGTTGTTATCCCTCGATGTGCCGTTATTCATAGGCGGACTAGGGGAGTAGTGGAAACGGTTGGAGGTATGTGGGCTTCCAGTGCTGTAGGACGGGCTCTCCGGTGCGGACTGTGACCAAACCGAGTGACTGCTTACCGCATGGCTCGGCTGGGAAGAAACCCCTGGTTGTAGATAGGACAAACTCGGTATCATCGTTCCAACGCGAGACGTCGGCACATAAACGGGAGAATTAGGGTTGGAGTGCATGTAACTGGCCGATGGAGAGTCGTTATAACCGGCCTGACTCTGGGCCGCGGCGATGGCCAGTGTCTGATACATGTCGGTAGGGTCCACAATTAAGCCTCCCTTATGCGTCTCCCTTGTGTGTCCACCTGAGATGATGAGTTTGTTGCCCTGGTCTAAATCCGTGAAGAGTGTAACGTCGTCAGAATTGGGCAGGGCGTTGTTGGGATGCCCAAAGTGAACGTAGGAGTGTAGGGGCCTGGCCTCGGGGCGACGGGTTCCCACCGCGTCCAGGTGCGTCGGCGTCGGGGATCTCAGCCGGTCCCTCCGGTCAGTGTTCAGGTAGCTCTGCTCAGCCGGAGACCCTGGGCTGCTGCTGCTGGACACTTCGCGCTTGACCATGGACCAGCTGTTATCACCCAGGTCCATCCAGGATCCCTTTTATATCTCACAGTGTGTGGAAAATGGAGAGGCAAAAGTGCACTGAAAATGAGAACATAAAAACGTTGGATTATAGAACGTAATGGGAAATGGTCTCCAAAAGAAAAGAAAAAGTATATAGATGCTATATCATTGTAATGTCAGAGAATTTAAGAGGAGCTCAAAGCATAAAGTTAATAAACTTATCCAACTGTTAAAGTTCCTCTGAATGTTTATTGGGATTTAGCACTTAAAATATGAATTATGATAAAGGCTATGTTCACTTTTTTTCTTTTACCGCGGAGACAGTTTCACTTCAGAAAGCGCACACTGGTGCAGCTACAAACTTACTCAAATCATTCATGATTATTGTGACATCTTGTAGTATTCTAAAATTAAAAGTTGAGCTGCATGACATGAATGACCGAACACACAACTTCACTAAATTCCAGGAAAACAAACACGCGCGCGCATACACACCCCATACAGGGCTTTACACTGAAGATCTGAATCCATCCGTGTCGCAAATCAGTCCTCCCTCTTGATGAAGCCTCATCATAATTACAAAAAAAAAGAAAAAAAAGATAGGAAACAAAACGTAATATGTCTTTGCAGAAAAGAGATAACCACTTGATAAGACCCACAACAGATAAGAGAGAGAGAGAGAGAGAGAGAGAGAGAGAGAGAGAGAGAGAGAGAGAGAGAGAGAGAGAGAGAGAGAGAGAGAGAGGCAGGGTAAAAATAATCCCCAAAATGATTTAGACTCTCCTCGGCTGGCACCGAACTCAGCACCAAGGCAAGAGCTGGGAAGGAAATTTATAATCAAGACTCGGATAAGGGAAGAAAAAGACACCACTGACCTATTGGTGGTTTGCCATAAGTTGGTGTTCGCGGGATCCAGCGGTTCTGTGGTTGCAGGACTTGGAGAACTATTAGGAATGAAAGTTTTCTGTTCACTCGTGACGATGTTTAAGAGAGGAGGCGCCTCGTGCGCTCCGAGCCTCTGATTGGACTCCAGCTTGAGCAAACACATCTGCTCGATAGGGGTGCTGCGCTTCACTTTACACCTTACTTAGTGTGCATGTCCTTGATATCGAATGGAAAATGCGAGTCTTATAAATCTGACTACATTTTCACAAATGGAAGGGACGTGTTTAATTGCTTTAGCGGACAAGCAAACTATATATTTTTATTAAAAATTTCCCTGAAAGGGTTAGGGTTAGGGTTATTTAAATGTATTCAATTCATAAATTGGACATGAAATATCGGTGTAATTTAAAACAGTTCTTTAAAATACTACTAATAATAAAAAATAATAATAATAATAATTAGCGTAGGCCTATAGGTTACTTCCAAACATATAGCCTTATAATCGCAGTCAGCAGCCAAATGCCTTTTCGATCATTAAAATATTTATTTAAACTTGGTACCAGTTGAATAAAACTTATGTTTTTTTACAATAACTAGTTTGACCAACTAGCAGACGAGGTAATCAGTGTTAGTTTTCTGATTCGCATTAAACCGATTATGTACTGACTTTAATAAGTTAGGATAGCCTAAGTCTTTAAGAGAGAGAGAAAAATAAATAAAATTAAACGCAGTTAACAGACCTAATGAATACTATTTTATAGTTGTATATTTAATTGTGTTTAAATTATTTACTATATACTGTGAGGGAAATCACGCAAACAGAATGATGAAATCACTTTTATTTGTTTTGATGTTGAGCCTTTTCTATGCTATGCAAATTGGGCTCGTTGCTAATTAGTTCATCTAAGACGATGGGGCATCATTTAGGATTGTAAAGGATCCTACACAAACACCCAGCGGGCCATAGGCACTACTGAGTGCTTCACTTTGAACAGATGATAATTCATTCAGGCAGAATATACATTGTATTGTGACCTGATCAGGTATTGCAGGACGCCAATTGGATTAATCATTCTGAAGTCGAGAGGGTCTCTGACTCTTTTGTTGCCCAGTTTATTCGATAACAAACACTGAATTATTTTATTATTTGTAACAAAACTGAGTTAAATACTCATGAATGTATAGTAGCCATATAATTATTTAGGATAGCCTATATAGGCTATTGATATATTATTAACAATAGTTGATATAGTGATACATAATTTTTGAACAGTAATACGCTCAAAAACAAGAACCTGAAGCCATTTTATTGACTCTTCAACAATTAATTTATTTTTTATTTTTTATGTATTTCGGATAGTGTATGTCTTATACGCACAGGTATGATTAGCCTAGTCAATATTATTTAAATAGGCGAAATATTGCTCTCGTCTGCGTAGCCTATATGAAAAAACATGCGCCCGTTCTATAACAACATAAAAACATTTCTGCTTAGTCACTTGCGATTTTAGTGTTTGTCTATGGCTTCCAGACGCTCAGACAGATTCATAAGAGCACGTGTGAATAGATGATCTGCTGTCTGACATGATGTGTGTCTGTCTCCGAATAAACGAGGAATCATCAAAGCAATCGAATCGTCTGATCGACCAAAACGAATTCTTTTCAGGAGGAAAACGAATTTGCAGACATAGAATTGCATCTGTGATCTTTCTTAAGAACTAATCAAACAAATTCCTCTCCCTGCAGCGCTGACAACAAACGTTTTAAAATTGTAAAATAGTATGAACAAATCGCACTAACAAACATTAATAATAAAATTATGGGAATAATAATAATGCTTATTTTTATTAGCTATTAGCTCTTATTTTCAGAAGACACAAAGACGCAAAATCAGGCCTATATTTGCCCTAAATATGTCGGTTAAAATATCATGCACTAAAGTGAACTAAAGCGACAAATCTTTTGCATTTATATGCATGGAATATTGCGAGCATGGGAGAAATACTCTGTATTTCAGTATAGTGCGCGGTTGGCACAAACATTAGGCATATCACAGTTATTATCACTACACTGCTGTTTATTGAATGAAAGCAAATTCAACATCACCGTCAATCGAAATAAACAAGGAAAAAAATCGAAATCACAGCTTTACAATTATTTACGGGAATGAGTGCTTTCCTACAGGCGGCTGTTTATGAAATTTCATATACTAGCCAATTTATGACATTCTAGGCCACTACAAAGAGAGTCTTTATCAGGCTCTCCGCGTACTTTGACCCCACAATGTAAAACCAATTCAACGAACACAATAGAGACACGATGTCTGTGTCAATAGTCTCTATGCTATTAGCGACAATATTTTATTACATTATTTGATTATTATTATTATTATTAGGCATTTGTGTTTTTTTGTAGGTATTGCTTATAAACTTCTTATTTCTCGGGCAAAGCTTTGTATAATTTTCACAGTTGTCATATTTATTTGATAATTACACTTTATTTTAAGGTGTCATTGTTACAGTGTAATTATATATTTAAGTACTGAGTAATATTACATAGGGTTAGGGGTTGGTTGCATGTAATTATGCATAATTTATAGTTATTGTGACAGTGACATGTAACATGTGTGATAAGGTCACTGTAAAATAAAGTGTTACCATAATATACTAATTGAAGTAGTTTGCTTTCTATCTAAAAAACTCGTAATTCAACTGTGCCATCAGATTATCTCCATTTGATTAGACAGCTTTAACACAGTAAAAGAAGCATGTTTGCCATTGGTCAGAGTCATATTAGATATTTGCTCATGGTTCATCAGGTTGTTTCAAACAATGTTTCTAGACCAATCATTGCCAGATTCGTTTGCTTTGTGTTGTACATCACTGAAGTTGTTGCCGGATGAATGATGATGAAGCGATCAAATACTCATTACCAGGTGACATATTGTAAGGCAGGGTGTTGGCCTTTCCCTGCTAGAACACTCATTGTGGACATTAAATCACCACGAAAAGATCATACAAATCTATACCCTTACAGACTTTAAAATATCACCCTCCATTTTTATGTTCTTAAGTATGCTATTTATTAGCTATTAAAAGCGTTCAAGACTGTCAGGCTGACACAGACTAAGAATAAAACCATTTTCTACAGAACGTAACAGTTGTGTTACTTCCTACATTTTGAGTAATTCCCTCTCCTTCCCATTGCATTAAAATTTGACCTATTTGCTTATGGTTTATGACAGATGTTATGTTTTTATGCCTGGCACTGCCTTCTCCAGTTGAACTAAAAGTCAGAGACTCCGGACAGTTCGAGGCATATATGTTGCTGTTTGCAATAGTAGATGATTAAACAAGAAGGTGTAAAAGCAACCTTTGTGTGTGTGTGTGTGTGTGTGTGTGTGTGTGTGTGTGTGTGTGTGTGTGTGTGTGTGTGTGTGTGTGTGTGTGTGTGTGTGTGTGTGTGTGTGTGTGTGTGTGTGTGTGTGTGTGTGAGTTTATATATGGGGGCGTGTGGGAGAGGCCTTGGATAGTAAACGTGTTAACAACCTTCACACAGATCTCTGGTCACACCCTGCTGGAGTCATGCGATTCTCCACTGTGTGACAACTGCATTTCTCTCATTCAGTGGAAATACAGAAGCACTGCAGGGGAAGTTCAAATGAAGAACATTAGCCATCTTTTGACTCATTTGGTCAGTACAGTTGGTGTATAATAAAAGTGGATGTGTAAATAACGAAATAACTTTAAAGTATTATTTACAACACACACACACACACACACACACACACACACACACACACACACACACAC
The DNA here is from genome assembly GCF_965113295.1 of Leuciscus leuciscus. Lineage (NCBI taxonomy): Eukaryota > Metazoa > Chordata > Actinopteri > Cypriniformes > Leuciscidae > Leuciscus > Leuciscus leuciscus. Next base: position 16,047,043 of record NC_138730.1, on the reverse strand, counting down.
ACACACACACACACACACACACACACACACACACACACACACACACACACACACACACACACACACACACACACATACTATTTATTTGTTACATACAATACATACACACACACACACACACACACACACACACACACACACACACACACACACACACACACACACATATATATATATATATATCACTTTACAATAAGATTTCATTAATTAACAATTTCATTAATTAACTATTAATTTCAAGATTTACTAATACTTTATTTAAATCAAATGTTGTGTTTGTTAACATTAGTTAATGCACTGTGAACTAACATGAACAAACAATGAACAACTGTATTTTTAATAACTAACATTAACAAAGATTAATAAATACTGAAACAAATCTATTGCTCATTGTCAGTTCACATTAGTTAATACATTAACTAAAAAGGTTGCCACATTATTTTGAGGCCACATTGTATGGAAATATAGTTATTAACAAGGCAAATTTACAGCGCATGGACTCTGAGCTATTAGGCACTCTGTGAGATTCCTCACACTGTCATTTGTTCCTTCCTTTGAAATAGCGAACAAAAAACAAAAACAAAAAATATATATATAATGTTTACAGGCTTTATTGTTTTGTTTTTTCTCTGGCTGGAATCACAGGTAAGAGCTCAGTTATATATAGTGGATACAAACCTGTTTTGCAAATATATGTTAGTGTAGTTCCATCTGTAAGAACAGGACTGTTGGGTGTACACATTAAGACAATGACAATTAACATAAAAAAAATATATAAAAAAAAAATCAAATCCTAACCGTTTACCATGGGCTATTAAGCAGTGAAGAGCCAAGAGCAGTCAAGCACATTAGATGACCTATGAAAGATGAGCTAGGATTACAGATAAGAGTCCCATCATTAGTCATTTCATTCAAGTGTTTAAGAAACTATTAGTGCCGCACATGATAGTTCGAGTCTGTCTATTCTCTATATACACCAGATATAATGATAACTGTGTTCAGGGGTCTGTTCACAAATGAAATTAAAGTGAGAATAGTTATATAAGTTAATCTCTAAAATACTATTACTACTACTAACAATAATGTTAATATGAATAATAATAATGTTCATCAAATATTATTTAGAAAAGTATAGGCGTGATTTACCATAGTATAGTACCATCAAAGCACTAATATAATATAATATAATATAATATAATATAATATAATATAATATAATATAATATAATATAATGGTTTGAATTAGAATTGATGGATGCTAAAAATAATGATAATTTTAATAATAATGTTTATAATTATTATTATTATTATTGTTGTTATTGTTGACATTGTAGATGAATATATGAAGAGTTCAGATGCAAAAGCCTCTAAGTGCCATCTGAGATTTTCTTCTAGAATGATCATTTTTATCAAGCTCGTATATTTAAGTTCAGTAATTTCACTTAAATGACAATTAATAGGTAATCTTCATTGATATTGAAGTGAAATTACTGAACTTAAATATATGAGGTTGATAAAAAATGATCATTGTAGAAGAAAATTTCAGATTAGAGGCTTTTGCATCTGAACTCTTCATATGAATATCACATAATGACAAAAATACAAAGATAATTCATTTTTGATACTGGTTTATTTTGGGGGCATTTACATAAATATCCAAGCTAAGAACCATTACAAACATTGTATTGTATTCGATTTCTAGCTTGTCAAACCTGATCACTTGCCGTGGCTTGACATCAAACTGAGGGGTTCTGGTGCATCTTGCCCTCGTTGTATGAGCAGTACGAGTGAGATGTGATCACACTGTCCAACATTTCAGTGTGTGCTTCACCTTTGAACCCTTCATGAGTTCGGACCTCAGAGTGAAATCAATATTGTTTAGCCACTGTGTGTCTGAATCCACTACTACCACTGCCCTCCAAAAATAAAACGCGATGAAGCTAACGTTCTTTGGGCCATGTTGTTTTTTCCATACACCATCCAATCAGCCTCCATCCTGTCAGGCTGTGCCTGTGTTTTGTCTAGGGGGGAAGGTCAGACTGTGGCTTTCCCTGAATCAGCTGTTTCAGCGCCAGTGGACGCTATCTGCTGTCTATTCTGACTCGTGTTACATCACTCGGACCCCAGATTTGGGCGGCAGAGCATGTGTGTGTGTGTGACTGACTGATATCTCATGGATAGGCAAGGGATCATTGACATTATATTCTAAAATAGTTTCATACTCAGTACAGTTTTTCATGGTATCTCAAAGACAATGAGGTATGACCTCATTATCTTCTCAGACACATCACCTTTAAATTTAAAATAACAGTTAATCCGAGGAGAACATTTCTGGAATCCAAACCCATCCATTTATCTGCATATAATGCACCTACTGGTCTCTCTATTCTATGCAGTCCTGAAAAATGACCATAGAAGTATAATTTTAATGGTCCACCATATTTAAATTCTTCTGAAGCCAAATAATAGCTTGGCGTGATGGAAAGACCTAAATTGAAGTTGTTATGAAATAATCATTCAGAGCAATTTTGCAAACACAAATGTTCTGTTGCCAACATTTTTTTTTTTTTAACTTAAAATAACTATCAGTAGTCAGCCATTGAAATCTTATTATGAACCCACCAAGGAGAGCACACTCCTATTTTTTTTGTGAATAACTACTTCATTTTGTTTTTCATCTAGAGCTATCATAGATGAGCTTGAATAAAGACTTTTATGGTGTTTTTTTTTTTTTTTTGCTTTAAAGTTCTAGTCCCCATTCATTGTAAGTGCATAGAAAAGCACATGGAAGTAATTTAGGTTTGAAACAGTGTTATTATTATTTATATATTATAATACCATGGTCTGTCCGAATACTTGATTCTGATTGGCTGGAAGGTGTGCAATAAACCCGTTTAATGCACAGTTAGTTCCAGATCAGTTTAATCAACGTTCTATATTGATGTACTGTTTTTTTTTTTGAAAACACAAAAAACTGTGTTTTATTTTTATATTTTGAGTTTTCATTTTAAATTTAGTGTAATTTTCAGTAGTATTTTTATTTTATTTCCGGTTAGTAATTTTAGTGCTTCAACTTATTGAGCAAACTTATTTTAGTTAGTTTCCAGGGCAACATTTCTCATTTTTGTCTTTTTATATGGAGGAGTCCCCAGTTTCTAACCTTGGGTCCCTATAGGGGCGTGTTGCTGCCGCAAGATCATCGATGGACACCTCACTCATGGGTTGGGGTGCTGTAATGGACGGACACCCAGCCGAGGGTCTTTGGGAAGCCCCTTGAGGTAAGGAGGACGAGGCAGAGAGCTGTGAGAGAGGGGCGAGGAGCTCTCACGGAGGAGCTAGGGAAGCATAAAAGGAGGAGCGGCGACAGCGAAGGACGAGAGAGGACCAGGCCTGGACAGTTATGTTATGATTTGTTTATGTGTGCGGCAGTCGTCAGTGAGTCATCTTATATTTATATTTTATTTCAGCTTAATTTAAAAAAGATTTGGTTTTAGTTAACGATAATGGCTTTGAGTCCTTTCGCTTTTTGTACTGACAGTACTCTTCACCTCTACATGGAAAAATATGGTCATGCCTCAGACAGTTTTCTTTCCATTTCCATTTCTTTGTCTGGCAAACAAAGCTGTGCACTTTAGTTAAGATAAGATCTCAGTCTGCTCCAATGGAGTGAGGTCCCAAGAAACATAGCCACCATGATATGGCACTGTTTCCTCTTGTCCTTTATAACTGTACAAATTCATCTTGTCCTCATGACCTCCTTGTACACACACACACAACACAAAATCCTGGAATTGCCTACTTACCGTAAGAGCTATGAACTTAAACATGCTCCACTTGTTTGAAGACTCAATACACAGAATAGGGTTGTTGAGTCCAGTTTTTGTGGCATGACCAGGGTTTGTTTAGGCAGAAAATACATATGCATTCTACCTTCTCAATTATATTTTTTATCAGGACATCAAACAGTCAAATAGTGATAATTCTTTCAGAACCAATGCTGTACCAGGCACTCGCTGTTTGCTGATGGAGGGAAATGAGTGAATCTGGATCTGCTCCCTGCTTTGGAAAATGAAAGAGAGAATGAGAGATGTAATACTATCAAAAACCAACGTGTCACTCCCTCTCACTTCTCCCAGACTAATTGGTTTTAAATTTTTGTTCCTTCTGCTCAGTCATGTGCAGCGCTTTTTCAGTCGTATTTCAAAAGTGACCAGGCTGCCAAGCTATTGGGTTTTTGTTGTGTTTGTTTTTGCACAGGGATCCAAGGACTTGAAGAAGCGGAACTTCAGAAAGGGAGTCGTATCTGGCAGATCTGCTGTATGTATAATGCTAACATTGTGAAGTGGTTCTGAGAGGCGTGGGAGATCAGAGTTCTGTGCTGCATGCAGATATACAGCACTTCCATGTAATGTCTCTACAGCACGTATGCAGACTGTTAGAACTGTCATTCTTTTAAACAGGGTGTTTTTTTTAAAGAATCAATACCTTGATTCTAGCACGTACACAGCTTGAGAAAGGGGAGAATGTCAAAGTGAAAAAGAAAAACATTTAAAGGGATAGTTCACCCATGAAGGAAATCATTTACTCACTCTCATGTCTTTCTGAACTTATATGACTGTGGAACACAAAAGGAGAAGTTGAACAGAATGTTCACACTGTTCTTTTTCCACACAATGATCGTATACAGGTATGCTTGTTATATATTTTATAAGATGTCATCATTCAGTGAAAATCTGCCATAGCTCTCGGATCTCAATCATGCACATTTACAAAACTTGGTGCTTGAAGTTATAATGATGACAGAATTTTTGCACTTTCTTTTTAATGAAGAGGTCAAGTGCTCCAAATCACGTACTGCATATGTTAGGCATGCGTTTGGCTGTCTGTTGCTAAGCTTCTAGCCATTGCATTCAAACACAGCATCGTTTCACACTGTACATGTTTGGCACTGCAATGCAGGATTCCTTTACCTGGGATTAGAACAATGATAACCCAGTGTTAAGTGCAATGTATAAAGCCTTAAGGAGTCAGTATTTCTAAGTCAATCAAAACATGTAAACTCACAAAATTGAAGAATGGGTGTGATAAACATGGGAGGCATCAGAATGCAAATAGTATTGTGTTTCGATTCAGGTGTTTCAAAGTTCTGTTCTGTTTAAAGAACTTTGTTGAGAGTTTATTGTCCTTAGAATATTGGGGGAGAAGGGGGTATATAAAACAGTTATGTGTTTAACATATGTTTAGCTACTTTTCTAATCTTACCTCACACTATTTCACCGTTAAAATTGTCTCAGGGGGAATGAGACTATAGGAACGACAGTACCTATGATACCATACTGAGAGGATGTCTGCATCACTGGTTGTGAAAAGTTTGCACAAGCACAAAACTGTGAATACAGGAAGGACTCAACCCGAGAGGACCTGAGATCCTGAGGTTGAGCCCACATTCACACTATAAAACATGATGAATGTGTTCAGAGAGGACCAGCCTGCCCCAGGACAAACATCTCACAAAGACAACCCTCTTGCAAGTGCCTTTGAGGCAGCCACACTTCAAGTAGAATGGGCCCTGACACCTAGAGGCAAAGCGACACTGCAATCCTTATAGTCAATGGAAACCACATCCGCAACCCAGATTTTCATCAAAATCAGATTTATACCACTGGCCTGAGCGGTCTGTAGAAAGGCCTCAGCCATCTACCACTGCGCAAGAAATAGGACACCAGGACATGTTTTCCCACCAAAGCCCCTGCAATCTGGATGTGGAAAGCCAAGATAGTGGGCACATACACCATCAGGGTAGTGGGGTTCAGCCCAGCTGGAAGATGCTCTTGTAGAGACAGTCCTGAACCAGTTAACTGGGTTGAGACGGCGTTGTTCACACCATGATGAGAAATTACACTATTTAAGAGCATACAGCTTTCTTGTTGAGGGAGCCCTAGCAGTGTGAATGGTATCAGTAACTTCAGTTGAGAGACCAGAATCTATGAGCTGGTCCCCCTCAGGGGCCAGACCCACAGTTTCCAGATCTCTGGTCGGGGGTGAAAGACTGTCCCCAGAACCTGGGACAGTAGACGGTCCCTCCAGGTCAGAATCTCCAACGTACAGCCTTCCAGGAGAGATACCAAGTCTGCAAACCATACTCAGACAGGAAAAAACGGGGCTATTAATATCACCCATAACCCCTACTGATGGACCCTCGGCAGAACTCCCAGGAGCAGAATGATTGGGGGAAATGCGTACAGATGCAGCCTTCAGCCCCATCGGCCAAACCTCTCTACCATATGGACTTCACTATTTGAGAATGGAGTCACCAATCACCGGGCCTCAGCCCCTGCCTCAACATGATGTTTGCTCCCATATTAATGTGCCCTGGTGGCCCCTGAGATCTGTGAGAAACTGTCTTGGTGCTAAAAACAATGCCCTCATCTCTAGGCAGTTGATGTTCCAAGAGAAATAAGGGGTGTAACAAGGTATGTTGATAAGGGAAGAAGGAGGCGGGAGCCGGCAAATGTTTAACACTAATGATAAAACGAAAGTAAAAGAGGCAGCCCCTCACGGACGACTGCCGCACACACATAAACAAAACATAAGATAATGTCAAGGCCTGGTCCTCTCTCGTCCTTCACTGTCATCGCTCCTGCTTTTATGCTTCCGTAGCTCCCCCGTGAGATACGAGGCCTGTGCGCCACGCTCTCACGGCTCTCACCCTCATCCTGCTTGCTACATAATATACGATGGCTCCTCCACTACGACGGCCCAGCAGCAAGCTCCCAATTCCCGCGGTTTGCCTGCTCCACCCCATCATGGCGTACAGCAGCAGGCCTGGCCTCCAGAGAACGCTGGCAACTTCTCCGTCCCCTCATGGACGGCAGCCACCCCACCTCGCCCCAGGAGCAGGGCACAAGCTCTCTATCCCACCTGTTCTTCTAATGATCCAGTACCACCACCTCGGGCAGCCACTGGCGGTCACCACTCCTTCTTGCTGCCCGACCTCCTCAGCACCACGATCCCCCTCAGCAGCGAGGGCTCTCCGCCAGCGTGTCCCTCCTTCCTCCTGGGTTTCAGCACCAATGTAACATGGTATGTTGTTATTGGAAGGAACCGGCGAACATTCAAATATAATGACAATTGCCTCTGCATCAGTCTCAATTAATGCGTTTGATTACGCTGAGGCGAGCAGCGTCTATTGAGTTGAGTTTTTTACGTTTTGTTCATTTTATAATTGAAACTGTATTTTATAATATATTGTGTTGTTCATATTTGCCTGTTCAGGCGCAAATGTAGTGTTTTGGTGGCCTCCCCTGAAAGTCCTATAATTCTAATTATCATTAAAATATGAAAAATTAAATGACGGGTAATAATAAATTATGACAGAATTTTTACCAGAGGTCGGACCAAGTCATTGTTTTGCAAGTCACAAGTAAGTCTCGAGACTTTGGATTCAAGTCACGAGTCAAGACAGACAATACCAAGCCAATTGCAAGTCCTCAACTTTAAGCTTCAAGTCTTAAACAAGTCATTAGTGCTCTTGGCCCAAATTAGTGTCTCAGTATTAATTAGTATAGTAAATGTATACTAATATATATATATATATATATATATATATATATATATATATATATATATATATCAGTTCTATAAATATATCTAAATATATATATATATATATAGTACTGTATGTTTTTTAATACTGTAAATGCCTAATCATACCTCTTAAGCTTTCACTCATGACTGCATATCTGTAGGCCTGTATTGCCCTTGGCAGTTCATGAAACACTTTATGGCAATTTAACATTAGAAAATGTCATTTCTGTCATTAATAGCATATAGTAAGTATAATTATAAAGACATAATTAGTGTTTGGTTTAGGAATAAATCAGAGTTTGTAAATGAATCATAAGCTTAAGTGAATGTATTATTTAGTTCACATCCACTGTTTCTTTTGTAAACGATCCAGTGTTTTTAACGAATCAGGACTAATGAATATGCCAAATAATTCACACCAAAACTGTAGTTGATGTCCATTGTCCACAGTAACCAAGTAGCTAACCTGATAAGTTAAATACTGAACCATATAAATTTCAACTAACCTCTGTCTGTGGGGGTTATGCAAATATTCATAAACTTTTTAACTAGATTCACCTCAAAATATCACCTGACATCATCCTTGGCCAATGGCTTGGCTTACTACACCCGACTCAAACACCGGCTTACGCTGAATGTGTTCGAATAACGTCAACACCATGACGAGGCGTCTATGTCCCCTCGAAAGGGAACTAAAGTGGTATGCTGGAATTTGCACTCTGTTTCTGTGAACGGTAAAACTTGCCTTCTTTGATTTGATTGGCCATCTCAGTCATTTTGACATCGACGAACACTGTTAGACCGTTAAAGCAGACCAGCCTTAATTTTTGGCCATTTCTGGCAAATTCTAATTATTGGAGGGGACTTGTCCTCCTCAATGGTTATGGTGGTTACAGCCCTGGCATTTTGAGGTCTTTTCATACACTGAAAAAATATTTTCATTCATCCAATTAAAAAATTTTAGGGTAATGGTTCACATCTATATTTTATAACTTGAGCCAATGAAAAATAAATAACTTGCCCTTACCAATATTTTCTATGTCTATGAAAACTATTTTATATAACTTGGCACAAAGCATATTTTTCTTGTTGAAAAAAATAAATTAATTTAAATTCTATTTTTGATCTAAACAAAAATATATAGATTTAATCAAAACAAAAATTCTCATTTAATAAATATGTATTAGAAATTATTTGTTTTCTCCAATTAAATAGATATTGATTTAATAATACAATTATTTCTCATTTTTAAAAATACAAGTTAATAGAAATTATTTATTTTAAACAAACAAAAAGATATGGATTCAATAAAACATATTTCCCATTAAGAAACATTAATTAATCTTGTCCAAAATCAAATAAAAAAGACACATAATTTTCATTAAATCGATATTTATTAAATTATTATATACATTACTTCCACACATCCACAATTTCGTGTCAGATTTTCAACTTTTTCAACATTTGCGACAGACAGCAAGTCCCTCAGAACCTCTTGACCCTCAAGTATGATTCCAATGTTTGTGGGTATACAGCTTGTGCATCTCTGATGACAAAGATTTCCATGGTTTCTGCTGAAGAGTTTTTTCAGCCTCTTCCTTCTCCAACACCTGGAAAAGAATTTAGGAAGGAGAAAAGAAAAAGAAAAAAAGAATAAGGAATCAATACAGCTTGGGTTTCCCCCCAAAATAGTTTACATAATACTAATACTTCTAACTAATTATAAAATTTACTCCAATTTGTTGTTGACATATAAATATAAGTTGCACAAACTTTCCAGCACATGGGACTCTGATTTTAGCTGAAAGTAATTGTTTCTATATTTGAAATTAGCCTTCAGACTGTTATCAGACATATATCTGAACATAGTCTGATGGCTAATTTTGAAGTGGACAGCCATATCTAGCATTTTCACATCTCTAAAGTAATCTGGCCTTACCAGGAAATCTTTGATGAGGTCCTCCACTGTTTCTCCCATATAAAGGATGAGATATTTCAGTGCTCTTTGTATCGGTGTCAGTATCCTGCATCAAGATAGTACAAATTTGGCATGAGGGTACATTATGGTCAACAAACTTTAGCACAATATACGTTATCAGTTGATATAATAATCATTATAATATATGATTCAATAGTGTGTCAATCCTATTACTAACGCCACGAAAAAATGTCTCCCCCCCCCCCAGTGTCCTCTGGTGGCTGGTAGCTGCTACTACACTTTTTTGAAAACCAACCGACATCAACCGATTGGCGCCAATGCAGCAATACTTCTATGCATACAATCCATAAATAAATTACCATTGTGAGTGTCGACAGTCATACGTGTTAGATAACGTTACCATTAATCACAAGTGAACGTCAGTCCTTTAACATGTAAGTTAACTTTAGCTCCTTAGTTGTTGATCAGGTTTCTACGGTTTTAACCAGAGAACGTCGTTCTTATGACGCTGCATCGAGATAACGTTATGTTCAATGACTAAACGTTCACGTTAATTACCATTGTAAAATCAAAATAAGCCAGGGGTAAACGTATATGTTCCCTTTTGTAATCGGTCAGGAATTGATTAACGTCGACACATTAACGTTAACTTGCCAAGTGTAAACTAAGCTAGCATTTTTAAAACTAACTAAGTTACATAACGATATCTAACAGATAAATTCGGCAGAGCAACATGTCTTGTACAGGCTTCTAAATATACAGCAGCACATTTAAATGGTTGTTTGTTTCACTTACTTCAGTTTATCCGCGATGAAATCTGATTCTCTCTGGAGCAGCAAAGTGATCCACGGAACGTAGAAGAGCGGTTACAGCGGTCAGCTGACTGGTCGTTGTCGTCGAGAAGATTTGTGTTTACTGCCCATGCGCAGTCCTGTGTGTAACCTTGAAATTGTACATTCGTCGAAACAAATATTTCTTATTTGAGCTCTTAATGAAAAATATTTATATTTAACTATGTTTTGAACGAAAAAAATATTATTTGAAAAATAAAACAAATAATGGTAAACTGAATTGAAAGACAAATTATTAATTGGATGAAGTACTGCTTGAAAACCTTTTTACAGTGTATAGCAGTAAAAATATTAATCATTAAACTCCTCTTTAAATATTTTTGTATTGGACAGCAGTGGTGACTTCTTCTGTATGATCTGTATCATGATTGCTGTCAATCAAAGTCCCCTAAGTGCTGAAGAGTTAACAAGGAACCAGCATGATCTGCTCCACCCACCCCATCACTGACCCCCTAGTGCCCTAAACCTCTCTAGCCTCTAAACTCCCTCCATTACTCCCCCTTCTCAGCCTTTGAGGCCTAATTGTTTTGATAGGCTGATGCATAGCAGCAAGACATGGTCGCATTGGAGATTCATGTTTGGAGAGAACAAGAGCACAACAAGATGCAAACCGAATAAGGAGTCTGGAGAGAAGCAGGGGTTCTCTAAACCTCCGATAAAGAGATTTCAAAAACAAGATATGCATTGATAATATAGGAGACAAGGTGTCTCATCTACTTTGTTGTGACCTGCACTGGTCGCGATGATTCAAACTGAGATGCTAAAAAAAAAGATTATACGTCATCTTGGACACTAATCTAATCATGTTTGGATATGATTTAGACTTTTTAAAATAGGATACATTAAAGCACACTAGGCAAATGTCGGATAGGATGACTGTTACTTGTTCAAAAACGCTCAAGGTGTCTAGGCTACTGTCTATCATCATAATATGCTCATGTCAACTTTGTCAACAAGGTTATAAGTTAACATTTATTTGAAAGTGTAAGGACAAATGTAGGATTTTGCTGAGGTTTATTTGCTGAGGTTTATTTTACATAGTCCTGTGGTGATTAATGAATGTCAGTAGTAAAAGTAAATGTGCATGCATAGTAATTATTAATAGAAATGAAAGAAAAATGCTTTTTAAAATAGGTTTAGATGTATTAATTTAGGTCACACAGGACAGGTCAAGCTCTCAAAAGTATTATATTCCAACCCTTAAACTGATGAAAAGATGATGAAAATACTGTTTATACAGACAGTGAAAGAAGGACAAGAAATTATATGTATATGAGAGGGAAAACAGGATTAGGAAATCGAACTAGTCAGAATCGAACTTGCGTCGCCCGCATGAGCACCATAGCTGAATGTGCCAGAGCACGAACTGCTAACCCACAGCTCCAACGTTTAACCGTTCTGATTCTGCATGTGTTTTGGTATAAACCGTTATCTACTTTCATAGTCATGATATCATCTGAACCAAAATAGTCCATGAATAAGAACCCTAATGACCTCAGTGCTTCTCTTTTATCATCAAAGATGGATCACATAATCCTGTTCTCCCTTAGTTGATAGAGCTGAATTGTTCTAAACGGTTGACAAAGGAAAACAGCATTGACCAGCCGTTCTCACCTTGCTCACTTCAAACATCATCTCTATAGGAACAATTGGCCTGCTTGTAGCGAGCAGTAGTTCCGCGTACCTGTGTTTACCTTTGGTCTGCGAGCCAAGCCAACAGTGGAATTCAAAGGGCACGAGCGGTGGAGTGCTCACTCTCTCACTCTCCCTGTTACCATTGTGTAAAGCCCCCCTTTTACAAGACAAAGGGCTCACTGGATGAGCAGATGTAATGCTCACCCCAAGCAACCTGAGAAAACAATGTGTGTTACTGCCATAGTCTTTCAGTGCGTACGTTGAAACCGGTCATGTTTGAAGGACCCTCAAATCAAACACATTAATGAAAATGGAACCAAAAAGCTTAAGTTCTTCACAAAGTATCACCAATGCATCATACTTGGTGAGAGATTTGTACACTAAACTTAAATGTCCTTATGCTAAAATGCGGTCAAATGTATGTTTTTTGCAAGTTAAAACTACGAATTAGCATCAAATTTACAGTTAAAAGCAGAAATCCTAGCATGACACATTAAATATATTTATAATTTATATAATTTAGCTTTTTTTGTTATCAGTGATGCACGTTAGTGTGTTTTCTGTTACATTTAATGGTGTTTAGTTAATGTCTATTAATATTGTTTTGTCTAATTAATATTGTCTATTTCCACTTGTATTGTTATGGTGGTTATCAGTACATTTTAAGGCAAAAGCAGATTTTGCTATATTTAATATATGGTAATAAGTTGTAAAATACTCAGGCACCAATATGCCATCCCATAATACCTGCAATATTTGTCACTATGTGTGTTTTTTTACAGTCAATTTCTGCCAACTAAAGCTACTTTTTTTTATTTATTTTTTTTATAAATTGTATTTAATTTTGTTGCACTGTTATCTGTTGGATGTGAGTTACAGCTAATTATCAACCATAAAAATGTATATTCATTGAAATATGATGAATAAATAATAATTAAATGTATTCTAGTTCTATATAAATGATATCATGTAGTGTAAATAGTATGTTTAAATAATGAATATTCAGGAATGGTATTTAAGATTGTTGAAATTACACCAAGTTAAGGGCATGGACAATAATTATAGTTTAAATTGGCTGCTAAGAACTAAGTAATTTATAATGTTCAAATAAACAAGTTTAAATGTCAACATCACCTGTATGCTTCAGATAAAATGGATTTTAAAATACATACAATGGAGGAATGCATGCCATATCTAGAACCAGAATATTACAAATACTTGGAGGTGAGCTCTTTTGACTTATACCTAGAAACTATACAACACTAGCAATGCGCTGACAACCCATCAAAATTCCCTTTTGCATCTAATATCAAAATGAAATCCAATGGTACATGATATTTTGTAGGACGTGGAGGAAGACACACAGCTGTGAAGAGGCTGCGCCAAGTCAAGGGTTTAAAGGAGTCACAACGGATGCTCTCAAGACATTTGAAATATTCCCTACGGATAAGACAACACCTGTAGAGGACAAGGCCTGGGTCGCCATGCGTCTCTCAAGAACATGAGGTGTCAATCAGTAACGTGGTTATATGGGCTTGTTAATAGTTAACACAGACCCCAGATTTGCGGCCCCTTACAGAGTTAAACTCACACGGACCTGCTGGTGGTGATTGCCGACTGGTCCATCAGAAAACAGAAAATATATATATGCATAAAGGTAAACACATAAACGTCGAGTGAATCTGAGTTTGTTGAGGGCGGGGATGTTTGACGACAACGGATATGGAATTTTCCGACAGGGAGTGGAGATTTTATAGGCATAAATAAGGCTTTTACGAGAATTCGGCTTCAACTGCTGCTCGTTTAGCCAAAAGTTACGGCACTCCTGCAACTATTGTCATCTAAAACTCATTCGTTCGCTCAAAACTCACGCCTCCCTCCCTCGCCAGGGTCAGAGGAACATGATTAAGGACTATCTATCTCCCCCCCGCTCCCCCATAATGGCCTTGTGGCTCCAGGCAGAGGGTGAGGAGCGCCATCCTTGACAGACACCTTCAGTAAGCTCTTTCACCCCCCTACCAACAGCCTCGTGCCCCCCTGCCTGCCTGTCTGTGTGACTCCTGCCTCGGTGCTTTGATAAACACTGCCAGCGGGGCTCAAACATGGGTCAGGATAACCTCCTGATGACCCAAAGGCTCCGTCTCCTGTTGTGACACACACACACACACACACACACACACACACACCGCTGACCAGGTCATCTCTACCTGACGAGCCACTTCACTGTCCTTATCAACGTTCCCAATTCAACAGAGGAGCACTTTAAACATTCCTCTGCGGGGTTGCTAATTGGTGGACGATCCCATTTAACAAGCTTTGGATAGCATTCTGGCAAGGTTCTCTCAAAGTTACGAACACATTTTCTTTCGGTAACATTAAAAGAACTTTCGTTCAAAGTTATATGGTCTTTCATAAAAAAGTTTGTGTTTATGGAACAGTCCTCTGAAACGTTTTGGATAGTCTAATGTTTTTTAAACATTACAACTAGTTTCAGAATGTTCAGAGAACATTCAAACATGATGTTCCCGTAATGTTTTCTCTAACGTTCACATAGCCAATTTTGGCCTGGTTTCACAGACAGTGCTTAGACTAAGCCAAGACTTGGTCTTAGTTCAATTAGGACATTTAAGTAGCTTTTATAAACATGGCTTAGAAAAACATTACTGGTGTGCATCTTGAGACAAAACAACGGCACTGACATATTTTAAGATGCGTCAGTGCAAGTTGCTTTAAGTTCAAACAGTTCATGCAGTTAAGTCTGGGACTAAGCCTTGTCTGCGGAACTGGGCAAAAAAGTAGAAAAAAAGCAGACTCTTTGAACGTTCTTAGAACATACAGAAATAACATTTTTATAACTGTGATCCTCAGAAAAATATGCATAGAACTCATTTTTGTTAGCTGGGATGAATTTTGCTAGCAGTTTATTTGTGGGCTTGATTATAACTATGTATCATTTTAATTCGTTACAGTTTTTAAAGGGATAGTTCGCCAAAAACTGATCAGCTGACTTAACTTTAAAAAGTGAGGAAATCTTAAAATTATTAAGTAAATAAACCATGAGTAATTGAAAAAATTTAGTTACGTGGAAGTGTTAAGTTCACATAACTAAAAAAAAATTCAGTTATTCAACATTTTTTCAATGTGTGGTTCTTCTGTTTCGTCCATTCAACGAATTCCTTGGGGTCCAAAACAATCTTGAACTTAACTGACTTTTCATTGTATGAACGAACACATTTGAAAAAAAAAAAAATTTAAATACCTTTTTATTGTGTTGTATTGTGTGCAGAACAAAGAAAGGCAAGCCATTTTGGAGCGACATGAGTGTGAGGGTGAGGGTGAACTATCCCCCCCAAAAAAGTTGGATTCTGTAAATCTGTAAAATAGCGAGTCTGGATATAATGGCATCAGTATAGAAGTGTCACCTGAATGTAGTGGGACTCAGAACAGCCTATGAACAGAACCCTTAAACTGCAGGAGTGCATCTTGGGAGGGGGAGGGGGAGGGGGGGGGGGGGGGATCTGATGGAGTAACTGTCTTCAGCCATAAATGATTATTGATAACTTAGGCAGCTTTAAATCTCTTTAAACTTACACCGTTCCAAAGTTCATCTTAAAAAACTGAATATGTGTAAATTGACATTGGCAGAACAACGCAACAATTTTGTGAATTGCATAAAGGGGAGAGATAATATTCAAGCCAACAGCAGAACTGTTACAGATTAAACATTAAGCTCTGATTAAATCGTATATTGTGTCTGGAAAACTATGACAAAAGCCTATAAAGTAAAAGTACACAATACATAAACTGTAGAACAGAATCACAAAGCTGCACTCACTTGGACGTGTATCAAATACAGAGTCGGTTCAGTTCAAGCATGACGCACAAGAATGTGCTCAAATACACTTTGATAAAAATGACATAAAAGTGTTCATGAGATTTTGTGGTATATATATAATTAATTAGCTGTACATATTTAAATAATAACAATAAATAAAAAGCTACTAATTCAAGAAATACAGTTCATTTTGAAAGAAGTTGAGGAAAAGTTGAAAGCTGAGGTAAATGAACCTCAGCTCATGTCACACAAAATGCTTAAGAAATGAAATGTAGGCTTATAGATTCACAGCGCTGAAAGTTTCATTGTCTGATCTGAGATGCGGCTTTCCTCAACCTTCAGAAGGGACTGTCTTTATGTCACATTAGGTCCCTATTAGGTCGCATAATCTGCGACCTAATATTAATTATAGATAATCGCATTATCTGAGCAGCAGTTTCATTGTCTTCAGAGGCACACACACACACACACACACACACACACACACACACACACACACACACACACACACACACACACACACACACACACACACACACACACACACACACACACACACACACACACACACACACACACACACACACACAGCCAATGCAGTAGCTTCATTTCCTTATCAGCTATCATGAGCTCAAACACAGTAAGGTCAGGAATTACGGTTACAGTTTCAGCAGTTCGTTCAATTTACATATATCTGCTGTCAAACACATATAATCATTGTTCAACACTAACACGTCACAGCGTTAACACAAACTAGAAAGCAACGCAAGGCTAAATCAATCTAAATATGGTTTCTTTCCTTGTATGGAATAAATTGTGGGTTTCTGAAGGCCAGATTTTTTAAAGTAACAGAAAGGACTGAGCAACAGTGGTAGATGACAGCTGGATTCTCACCCATGTTCCAGTTTTACCAGCAGGCAACAGTGTAACCAGAAACTCTGAGACCAGGTGTTTCATTCCCAGGCTGGGCAATAACCTTGACGTTAGCACAGAGTTTCCTAACCTTCTCATGAATCACCAATGAACTACATTTACCACTACACTCTCCATTAGAAAGAAAGAAATGCTGACTGACAGCAAGAGAAACCAATATCTTGATTTTAAAATTGCATGCAAATTATGTGAAATGAATTACTGTGTAATTCCAGATATTTCATTTAAGTGAAGTCAAGACGCATTTATTTATGTGGCGCTTTATACAATTCACATTGTGTAAAAGCAGCTTCAACAACAGTGTTCATAATGCAAAATTAATCAATTATGAAACCAATTCAATTTCAGCCGTAAAGCAGCTCTACAGAAGACAATAGTGTGATATTATAACTCAAGTCAGTTTAGTGTTGGTTCAGTTCAGATGTTCATCAATGGACCCTTTTCACATTTCCAGGGTTCTCAGAAGCAGAAGTCGACATAATTTGGTAAACTTCTATAATGGGGAATGGAAAATACACTGTAAAAAAAAATTACATCCCCAAGTCAAAAATTTCAAGTGACCGATAACATCTACATTTTTCAATTACGTATTATTTCTCATTGAGCCAATGTTAACAGACTATTGCAACAAGAATTGCACTTGGGCCAATTGAAAAATTTGGATGTTATCGGTCACTTGAAATTTTTGATTTGGGAGGGTTCTAATTTTTTTACAGTGTACAACTAATATAATTTTCACGCTCCCATTTACTCCAACAGCAAAATAAAAGCAAATTGTGCTTTATGACTTTCCAAAAGATTAAAAAAATATTGGTCAAGAAAGATGTCAACTTTGCCATCACTCTGTTAAAAATTAGTTTTCATCCAATAATGTCAGTGCAGCTGGATTGATATTACAGAATATTAATTGTCTTTTAGCATATTTAATTGTTCACTAATAATAAGTAACTATGTATAATTAAAATAAAAAAAATACTTATTATTTATAATTAGTCACAGCTTATAATTTCAACTATGGTAATATAATTAATAAAAAATTAAGTATTAGTTCCTTTAGACTGAAGTGACACAGGCTAAATGTGTTGACCTCAGCTCTACATAATATTATCCCACTTGAAACATTAAGTTGTTAAACTTTTCGAAGATACTCTGTACAAGGTCTCTTTACACAAAAGAGGGTTCAAAAAGAAAACAAAGCGCCTTTAGACGAGAACAAAAACAAGACTGCATCTGTCAGGTGTTGCGCGCCAAACGCCAGCAACCTTGAAGGGAGTCGACCGGAATGCAGGGGCATTATCTCTCGCAGCACAAGTACAACTTAAAGCCAGCTTTTCTTATTTTCTTCTCTCCGAGGGTGAGAGAATGGGTAGAGTAGAAATCAATATTCCAGAGTCCATCCATTTTTTTTTTCCTCTTCTTTTTTGTGGACCTATGTGAAACTTGCAGAGTGACCCCTGACAGAAGTTAATGGCTAACTGCGTTATCTCTCTTTACAGCCCGGGGTTGAACCCCAAATCAATAGATGGTGCACAAATATTCCAGCGCTCAGCATTGTTCATGCTCTCACCACATTTTAGATCGTAGAATTTTGCTATGTTTTGTAATTCTGCAATGAAAATGCTGTAATAAAGTGGTGCAGGGATGACGTAGAAACCTGGGAGAATAATCCGCCTCTGGTTCCCTCGAGATTTTCCTCTTAAAAAATAAGGTCTGTGAAAAACATAATTTGACGATATTTGAACGTGTTGCTCGACAACGTAAATTACACACATTCACAAAATGTTCTTATCTAGTGTTTTCAACCAAAATTTTAACATTTTTATGCGTTTTGGCCATTCATTTACACGTCAACGGCGTTTTGGGGGCCTGAAAACGCAAACTTTTGAAAACGGGGGTTTCAAAATGCAAGCTTTGAAAACGATACGTTATCGTCTCTGTGTAAACTACAAAAATGTGAATTTGTGAAAACAGTGAAGTCATGCGCATGCGTATTACGTGTTCAGTCTATAGTGTTTCTTTACAAAGTGCCATCGCCACCTACTGGCCTGGCATGAATAATACAGTGTTTTAGTCGGTGTCGTGGATCCGTGTGAACGAGGATCATTTTGACAACATTGTCATCTTTACGTGAAAAACACGAAGGAAAAACTTTTTTAGTTTATAGTACATCGTTGTCGTGTAAACTTGCCCTTACTCATACATTGAAAAACCCAATTATAAAATCTCGAGAGAACCAGTAGCGAATTAGACTTCTGGGTTTTGATGTCATCCCTGTAAAACTCAATTAACATTTCACCTATACAAATTTTTTCACTAAATAAAATAACAGGGAAAAGATGATATCTTCGCGAATTAAATCTACGGTGACTGAAACGTGCAAAACAAATCACAATTATGAAAACAAAATAACAAATGCAAAAACAAAAATAACACATTATAAACACAATGGCAACTCTAAAAACGAAATACGTCAGAAAACACATCGACAAGTCAGAAAGGTGGGTATATTTTGCGAACGGAATACTTACCGCTGATTGGACGAGACATCTGTCAATCAAGACAAGCAGAAAGTACAGCAGGCTGCGGCAGTAGGAAGTCGAAAAATGTAGCCTAATTAACAATATTAACTTCTTGTTAATTGAAATGTATAAAATCAATATCACTCGAGCTGATATTCAGGGGGAAAAAGCACTCTTGCTTGTGTGCATACCATAGGCTATAAGATAAATAATAATTAGCATAACTGCATTCTAATAGGCTACATCATGAAGTGAGAGCGTCTCAAGGCGATTTTATTTTCTTCAAAGTGTGTCAAACTCAATAACGTCAGCTTGTACATCGTTAAAACAACAATTATTATCGTAGTAGACGATACATCTCTAATACTTTCACGTGCACATGAGAATCGACTTTCTCGCAGCCTGCTTTCTGCATGTCTTGATTGACAGATGTCTCGTCCAATCAACGCTAAGTATTCCATTCACAAAATATACCTTTTCCGTTTTGTCTGACTTGCTTTTTTTTTTTTTTTGCTATTTCGTTGTGTTTTCTGATTTTGCTATTTTGTTTTCAGGCTTGACATTGTGTTTATAATTTGTTGTTTTGTTTTTTGACTCGTTAGTTTGTTTTATAATTGTGGTTTGTTTTGCACTTCTCGACCATTGTAAAAATCCCTTAAAAATCAAATCATTATGGAAAGACCATCCCAACTAACCCCAAATCCATAAATACCCAAGTCTGCGAGATGCCACAATAGAGTGTTAAAGCATTCGCTACTGCACAGAGCATGTGATGGACGCTAAATATATCTTATTGAGTCACTACTATCAAAGCTTATCACTGACTAAAGTATCGTCTACGTGATTACAGTATGTGCAGGGAGCCAAAAAACGGAGGAGAGTTGAGAGGAAGTTTTGATGAATGACATGCTGTTCGGTGAACAAACAACTATCGTCTCCAATCTAGAAATCAAGTACTTCCACCAGTTTACTACCCAGTCAAAGGTTGAGCTCAAGGAGGTTTTATAGAATTATTAAGTAAGCAATTATGATAACCCAGCGTTTTAAAGATAATAGAACGATAAGATTCTGCAAGAGGAGCATTATCGCTCACCCCCTCGCGTCAGAAGCCAATATGTTGTTCTTTGTTTTGCTTTTGTTTTTCCTTTTTCTTCCATAGAATCAGCGAATGTTATGTCTGCCGGGGGAATTTTGTCTTTATTCATGGCGAGCATCAGAAGCTCATGGGGACCACAGTTGAACTGAGGAAGGGTTAGCATGACCCTGCTAAAGCTAGTGGTATTTTTTATCAAAGCTCATAAACCTTGAATGACTATATATTGATAAAGACTGTTTAAAGTGTCACTGGAACGATAACATTTGCACTGTAAATGTGGCCCGGAGGCTCCAGCCCCAGTCGAGGCCTATTGATAAGCAGACTGGCTCGATTCCGCACGGCATCCCCGGCGACAACACCCAATCCTCGTCCACTCAGTTCAATCTGGGATTCTGCCATTGCTCGGGATTGTGCAAAGGCAATTCCATGGCAAAAAAACAAAACAAAACACTAATACAGTGAAATGCTTTTTTGAGCTTGCACTGAATATTTGTTATAGTACGGTCAAACTAATTATTCAGACACCAGATATCATTTTTGATATTTTTTTACTAGTGGGTGCAGGACACTATAGTTCATTTATGTAAGTGAGGATAGCAAAATAAAGTAAACCGTGACATATTATACCCAAAAATTCTTCATAAAGTGGACTACCAGTAAAATGTATAAACATTTTGGGACCAAAAATTATTCAGAAACTTTGACCTGACCATGTTTTGCTTGTGTTTTTATGTTTAATTGCACAGACTGAACTAAATGAAGCATTGTTTGGTAATTGGTTGATCTATTTGTGTAGTTAAATTGAACAGCTGACATCTATTCCACCTAATTCATTTGAAAGTCTAACAGAAGGATGGCCAAAACCAGTGAAATATCAAATGATTTGATAACTCTGAGTTCTTGTCATATTTGATTACCATAAACTATAGCGAATAAACTGTGATAATGTGAGAAATGTTGAAGGTGTCTGAATACATTTTGGTTTGACTGTATATTGGCACCGATAATTAATAATAATGGTAATGCTTTTAAAGTGTTTGAAAAAATAATAAAATATTTTGTTTGCAGGCAGAGTCGGTTATGGGTGTTGGGAGTGACTCATTTTTGCAAACAAATACTTATGAAAGTCATTTGAAAAATATGCAAATGATTGCGTTGTGTTAATTTGTAAGCTTTTTCGGTCTAGTCATGTTCCATAGAAACAAAGAAGTATGTAACACACTCCCACTGATTTGTGAATGTGCTGGATGAATAAACACTACTTCACCTCGCCTCCCTCACCCACTCACTACTGAATCCAGCAGTTATCTGAGACGGCAAAAATGAAACCTTCAGATGAAATAGGAACAAAAAAGCTTTTACATGAGTTATACCAAATATTTTTACATTCCAGATTTTACTTGCTGAGTTTAACTAAAGCAAGCCTTCTCGAAATACTTTTTGGACAGGTTGATTCAAACTCCTGAAAAAATAAAGATGAGCTAAAAGGGTCATTGTTCCATGTGGTCCTTATCTAAATCATTTTGAACCAAATTCTTGAATACAGATCTTGAAAAAAAGGTAAATGTTATATTTATACAAATAATTATTTTAAAGTAGCGCTGGGCAACGATTAATAGCACCCAAAATAAAAGTTTGTGTTTACATTTGTGTGTGTGTACTGTGTATATATATATATATATATATATATATACACACACACACACACACATACACGCATGTATATATTTAAGAAAAACGTGTTATTTATATATAAAATATTTATATTTATATATAATACAAATATGTATACAGTATATAAATGCAAATATGTATTAAATATATTCATGCATATGTGTGTATTTATATATAGAAAATAATTATACACAGTTACACATTATGTAAACACAAACTTTTATTTTGGATGTGATTAATCGTTGCACAGCACTACTTTAAAGTTATTCATTTAATTACAGTATTACAAGTGAAAAAGAAACGGCACTATTCCTATTTACTAGTAAAATAAGCAAAAGATAAAATATTAACATTATGCTGATATTATTTGGGTCACGTTAGCAAGCACTACTACAGGAAAAATGTGTACAATTTAACAGCGGACATCTATTCCACCTAATTCATTTGACAGTCTAACAGAAGGATGGCCAAAACCAGTGAAATATCAACTGATTGTCATATTTTATTACCATTTTCTAAACTATAGTGAATAAACTGTGATAATGTGAGAAATATTGAAGTGTCTGAATAAATGTTGGTTTGACTGTATATTGTATTTAAATAAGTCATGCACTTTTCAAGTACCTCCTCGTAAATATGGCTGTTTTCAAGGGTTTTCAGGCCTTAAAATTCGAGTACTTAAAGTACTTTAAGCACCTTGTACGAACCCTGTAGTTATTATTAAGATAATACAGCAAGCATTGTATAAAAAAAAAAATATATCAAAATACAATCTCAATGATATACTTCCGTTTGCCTTTTTACCTACAAAACAAAAGACTTGTTTGAGTCTTTTGTTTGGTAGGCCTACGTACTAAAATATGAACAAAACGAGATGTACACCTTCAAAGGAATGTTTAAATTCAAGAGAGCCGTCCTTCCTGGAACTTTGGCACGAGCGCATCTGTCAAAGGTGTTTGTTGTGCATGAGGGTGAACGCGAGGTGCTTGCGAAATGCAGTGAATGAGGAACGCTGGCCAGTTGCACAAACTGCTTAGACTAGTCTTAATACAAGTTTGTTTGGTCAGATTAGTTCTTCAGTTACGCAACTGGCCCTGCAGAGCTACTATAGCTTGTTTATCAGACTATCGTTTAAGTGAGGCCGACGCTTTTGGCCGACCTGTGCATCTACACAACAAATGGCAGAGTCATAGAGCTGAGATGGCGAAGGGAGGAGAAAACATGGCCTCTTTATGACTTTGTGTGGCGTCTGTAGGGTCCGAACTCCAGAGCCCTGTGTCCTACACGCTCTCAGCACTCCCAGAAGAGCCTGTCCAGACCGAGCGGCCTTTGCCCGTGCCTGTCATTAACGCCAGGCCGTAAATATCCCCCGCTGCCATGAGCGAGGTGACGTGTGAGGACCTTCAGACACAAGGATCAATGTCTTCCAGCAGCAGGTGCGGCATCTGAAACGTGTGCTTGACGTAGGTGGATGAGTTTATTGAATGCTGATGTATTCCAAATAAGGATCGTTTTATAAACTTTGGTTTCTCTGTCAGGAATTCAACGCTTTTAAGTGTGCTAAAAAAAAATACATTGTCCTGGATAGTTTGTACATCTTTAGAAAAAAAAATAAACTTTGTCATATTGCTATGGACCTATATTATACATTATTCTAATTTCTATAATATTACAATTTTTACAATGTATAGGCCCGGTTTCACAGACAGGGCTTAGTCTAAGCCAGGATTAGGCCTTAGTTTAATTAGGGCATTTAAGGAGCTTTTATAAACGTACACTGTAAAACAATTCCATTAAATTTACGGTAAAAAAACGTCAGCTGTGGTTGTCAGAAATGAACCGTAAAAAAATACAGTAGCAGCATTTTAGGTTTTACAGACTTGACTTAAATTTACAGTAAAAAACAAACAATCTTAAAATAAACAACCTAGTCCTATATAAGTATTAATATCTGTTTTGTACCATTGTAATACACTGACAGCCACCAATCACAGTGGTGATGAGAGTCACATGATGAATCAAAGCTTATCACAAGCAGCTTTTCCACAAGCTGAGAAAGATAATATTAATATATAGAAGCTACACAAGTGTCATTCACACAAACACTAAACACCATCATGGTAACACACATGAAATTTTTAAAAATGCAATAAACATTCATTTAACAACATTAAATGTAACATAAAACCTTAATGTACATACCTGATTAGAAAAATATTATTGAAGAACATGAAGCCATGAAGTTATTTCAACAAAAATACATCAAATGTTCCCACAGGGAATTGTGAGAATGTAAATTTATGGTTTTTCACTGTAAATTATACAATGACGTTGTTTTGTTCTTTTTTACTTCCAAAACCTGTCAATTTAAATTTAAAGTTAAACGTAAGGTTAGATCTATCACAGTTATTCACCGTATATAGTACAGAAACCTTCTGTTAACCAATTAACAGTTTTCACCGTAGCATTTTACAGTCTTTTACCGTTAAAATCATGATATTGTTTTAGAAAAACACAATACTGGTGGTCATCTTGAGACACTGTCATATTTAAGAAGTTGCTTTCAGTTAAAACAGCTCAAACATGCATTTTAGCCAAAGACCAGCTTAAGCCTTGTCTGTGAAACCGGGGGATAGACTCTTAAAAGTAAAGGTTCCAAAAAGGGGATGCCATAAAAATAAAATAAAAAAATTGGTCTGCCAAAAGAACTTTTCAGTGTTATTTCTTTGGTGTGAAGTAGCCTATATTTTAATAATCTAAAGAACCTTTTGTCGAATGGAAAGGCTTTTATGTTAAAGGTTCTCCAACGATTAATGCTGATAAAGAATGTTTATATTAAAGAGTTTGGGTTCAGTACGTTTTTCTTAAATTAATAAATGATATAAATATTTTTACTCAGCAACGCACATTAAATTGATCAAAAGTAACATTAAATACATTTATAATGTTACAAAACATTTTTATTTCATCAAAAAACTAAATCCTGAAAAAAAGTATCTCCGTTTCCACAAAAATATTTAGCAGCACAACAGTTTTCAACATTGATAATAAGAAATGTTTGTTTTTTTAGCACCAAAATCATATTAGGCAGCTGAAATAAAGATTGAAGTTGTATCAAACTATGGCTGCATCCGAAATCACATAGGCCTACTATAGCCTAGTAGGCGAAATACAGTATGTGACAAAAGAAGTATGTCAGAATTCACAGTACTCATAAAAGAGTATGCAAAAAAAAATACCCAGATGATCTACTTCTTCCAGTGAGATTCTGAAGTGTGCATATGATGAACTCTTTACTATCCCATGAGGCAACGGGAGAGGATTTGTAAATGAAGATGAAGCGACGCAACTGACGCTGAAAGGTCACATGATAATGACAACATGGCGGATGTAGTGCGTCCAGATTACATTCATACTACACACACTCATAATAACATCCTATTTTAGCAGTCTCGTATGAATTACCTGTTCAAAATAAGTAACTCGAGAGTATTTCGGATTCATCCAAAATGTTCCACAGTGCCAATCTCCTCAGGCACTGCTCTGATGTGTGTCGAGAGCAGGCACTGCCCCCTGGTGGGGGTTTCTCATACTTTCACTTTGGGATCACAATCAATCACAGCAACACCTCTCTCTGTACTAGCTGTCTCTAGCTGAGGTGTGATCTCTGTAAAGATAAAGCAGTCATCTATCTGGCTCTCGTACCCCACAGTCTGGTGTCAGTCACTCTCAGCGGGAGACTCCGTCTGTGTCTGATACCCAGCGTTCACTCCGTCTCCCTCTCTCCCTCTTTCACAAACTGAAGGCCTGTGACCGCTGAGAAGATAATTGCTTCCTAAATCTCCTAATCTACACTGTCTCTGCTAACACACAACACTGAGATGTAGGGAAGAGTGGAGAAATATGTGCAGCCGATGTAATCTGAGGAAGCTTTACACAATATCCATGTTTTCAGAATAGGGATTTCATATACACTGGCCTGTGATTGAGAGACGCTCATGAGAAAATTGGGAAATACTGTTTTTTAAAAGTTTATCGAAGTCTAAGACATGTTGGTGGACTCGTGATGTACAATATAGTCACAAGTTTTTTGAAAGAGGTCTCTTATACTCAATTATTTGATCTAAATATACCAAAAGACTAATAATAAAATAACTGTTTTCTTGTTGAATATACACTATCCGACCAAAAAAAGTCGCTGTTTGGATTTAAATTGGCAAAAACTTAAAGTCCCCGTGTTTTTAATGTTGTTTATGTGGTGTTTTTAATATGATTTAAGTCAAACCATGTGCAAATTCATAAGTCAAACACCATTGTTGAGTATTTTCTTCTTAAAACTGCAGTGAAAAAAGAGAGTCTCAAAAATCGCTGGTGTTTCTGACGTCACAAACTACCTTGTAACCAATCAGATCAACGTGCGGGCGGGCTTTAGCATATCATTAACTGCGATTATTCCGGTTTATTTTTCTATTGATATGAAAAATCGGGTATATCTAGCAATATAGCGGCGGGTGTATGATGAATATTACGATGTTATGATGAACTATATGCCTTTCTCCACTGACGTTCTTGTTCAAAGCGTTTCTGATGATTGTTTGAAGGCAGACTGAGATGTGAATGTGAACATGGTTTGTGTAACATTAGCAACACATTATTAGCTGTTTGATAACGTAGTCAAGCAAAAGGCTAATCATATGAATTATCGTTATGTGTCCGACGTTGTAAAGAGCGACACCATTGGGCAGCGTTTACTACATAAAGTTGACCGAGTGAATCTGTGAGCTTGAGTGAGTGGAGGCGGGGCTAATTAGCATATTCATGAGTCCACATATATTAAATGAAGCAAGGGTGTAGAGTTACATTCAAGCTACAGTATTTTAAGGCATGAAGAATTTTTCACAGCAAAAAAAAAAAAGGTTTAAATATGTCATTTTGGTGATCAAAGATGAGTTTTAAAGGATAAAATTATTGACTGCAGGGGGACTTTAAGAGTCTACGATTGGATCATTATTTCAGTGATTATTATGTTTCTAGCATATGTTTGACATCAGTTCTTCTAACCCTAAATGACAGTGTGTAGCTTTTCATTTCTTTAACATCCATGTAGGAAGACACATCACGGCCATATTCATCAGGCTGAAACTATGAAAAAATTATAGGGAGGAGCTTGAAGAATCATTTTTACAAATGAATTTGCTCCTTTGAGTCCAGAGCTTAAATTCACTGAAAGTCTTTGGGATGTGACTGAGGAGACTTTACAGAGTGCTGGACTCTTGCATTGGCAATACAAGATCTGGACCAAAAATGTATGCACCTCTTGATGGAAAATGTTGTGATTTTATTACCATCAAGAGGTGCATCCAGTTTCTGTTGCCAAACATATAACATGCTAGAAATATAACAATCACGGCGATAATAATCCAATCATTGACTCTTAAGTGTTTGCTTATTCAAATCTATACAGTCCATGGATGAATACAGCTTATTCATATCCATACATACAATCCAATTTTTTTTTGCTGTTCATTGAACTTTCCATTAATCAAAGACTCCTGAAAAAAAGCTATCATGGTTAACACAAAAATATTAAGCATCAGAAAACAATGTTTTTAACATTGATAAGAACCATTGTTATAACTTGAGCACAGACAATAACTGATTAACACCAAATCTGCATATTATAATAATTTCTGAAGATGCTCAAGACTGGAGTAATGATGCTGAAAATTCAGCTTTAATCACAGGAATATATTGCATTTGACAATATAGTTAAATAGAAAACAGTTATTTCAAATTTCATAATATTACTGTTTTTTTTGTTGTTGTTTTTACTGTATTTTGATCAAATAAATGCAGCCTTGGTGAGCATAAGAGGCTTCTTTCAGAAACATTAAAAAACCTTTTCGCACACTAATGACTTTTGTACATAGTGTATGATCAGATTAAATCAGAGGTGTCAATACAACATAACATATCCTAAACAAAACAGACACTACTCTGTGGTGCAATGGCCACAGTCAGGATGAAGGACGGCCAACTACATGTCAGCACATCCCACTGAGGCCCATTTCTATAATCAGCTCCATTAAGCTCTTTTCTCTATCCGAAACGCTCTGAAGACTTGTTCGCTGATGCAGCGCGGCTCAAAACACTTGTGCAGCACGTGGGATATTAACAAGATGTTATCACTAAATCACTATTAACGTACTATGCCAGAATCAAGGATCGGCGGGTTTTCAGAAGAAAGATCTTCGGGATCTTCCTCAGTAAGAGGTCGCTCAATGAATCGGTCGATAGGCAGGATGTAAAAGCTCTCAGTAACAACCAAGGCTCAAGAGATGTCATGCTGAGTTTTCCCATCACATCTTTCTCTATGGACACGAGTTAAGTTTAATCTTAAATGTTTTAATGCATGACCACACATGGATCGTTTTCTATTGGATTATTTTAAAGGCACAAGACCCCGGGTAACCTAGACTACCTGCCATTTTTCTACTCTATTGTGAAGGGTCGTCTCTGGGAATTGTAATGATCCAACATTAAATGAACACCATGTAACGTTTGGCCCTCTAGCGGTTAAAAAACAAAACTGCATGGGTTTTGCGAAAGAACATTGTTTTGGTTGTGCTTCGGCTCTGCGGATGAATATGGTTCACGACGAATGGATGGAAATCCCAAAAATGATGTCATCTGGGCATGTAAGTTAAAAAATTTGGTTTCACTTTATTTTGATGGTCCCTTTTAACACGTTCTGTTGACTATAAGTACGCTGCACCTACATGTCTACTAACTCTCATTAGTGTTAGTTAAGTATTAATAGACTGGTAGGGTTAGGGTTAGATTAAGTTGACATGTAGTTGCAAAATTACTTGTAGTCAGTAGAGTGTCTGTTGGAGGACCGTCACAATAAAGTGTTTGCAGATATTAAGCAGTCTACTTATACTCCAATGAAAGTTAGTTGACATATAGTTGCAAAGTTACTTATAGTCAAAAGGGACCATCAAAATAAAGTGTTACCAAAATTGTATGCTGTTGTTATGACCAAATGGAAACACTGATATTTTTTAATTGGTGTTACAAACGTTGGTTATCCTACTGCTCATAAAACATTCACTAGGTTAAGAGATATAACCAGTTTAGATGGAAAGGATCTCAAGCTGACTAGCTGAAGACTGAAGCTGTACCCAATAATAGACACGATACTTCTTTGAAAATAAATTCCAGTACAGCGCTAACAGCCATAATGAAATTACCTTTCACAATCGATACTGTTTACAATGAACCTCTTAGAGAGCTACATATTACAACTTATATCCACCTGCACTGGAAAACATTTATTTTTGCTGCTTGTTCAAATTACTTAATTAAAATGAGCTAAAGCAACACAATTGCTCATTTAATTTCATTGTGTTCAATACACTTAAATATATTTCAAATAGAAATTTACTCAATCCATTTGTGTTGGGATTACGTGAATGATTTTTGTTGCATTAACTGAACATGGGCGGGGGATTTTTAGTTCCCATATGGCTGGATCAGGAGAGTAGGTGTTAAAATGAATAATTAATTGTAAGTTTTTGAGTGAAGGGAAAGTCCTGTTAATGTTCAGTTATGTTTGACATTTAAAAGAATTTGAAGTTTTTATGGTTACCATTGTGCTGAAGAGTAGATCTTATGGTTAGGTTATGGATGGCTACATGTATTAAGACTGTGATGCGTGAGGCTATATGAGACCCTGGACCACAAAACCAGTCACAAGTCCCAAAGGTATATTTGTGGCAATAAATCAAATCGATCAATCCAATCGATCAAAATTATTGATTTGACTTTTATGCCAAAAATCATGTTCCATGAAGATTTTGTAAATTTCCTACCATAAATATATAAAACATTTATTTTTGT
The DNA here is from genome assembly GCF_965113295.1 of Leuciscus leuciscus. Classification (NCBI taxonomy): domain Eukaryota; kingdom Metazoa; phylum Chordata; class Actinopteri; order Cypriniformes; family Leuciscidae; genus Leuciscus; species Leuciscus leuciscus. The sequence continues at coordinate 16,017,072 of NC_138730.1, read as the reverse complement.
GAGTGAATGCAGCACAATCGCCAACATAAACGTAGAACTTTAAAAGCGATTTTCTCAATGTTTCGATTTTTTTTTGCACCCTCAGATTCCAGATTTTCAAATAGTTGTATCTCGGCCAAATATTGTCTTATCGTAACAAACCACACGTCAAGGGAAAGCTTATTTATTCAGCTTTCAGGTGACGTTAAGTCTCAATTTATAAAAATTGACCCATGTGACTGGTTTAGTGGTCCAGGGTCATATATGTCCAATGAGCAATAGCTGTGCTAAAGCCAGTGCAGTAACAAGTATCTTTCTACTTGTGCTGTGCTAGTTGCAGACAGTCTTTCAATTGTACAACATAACTGAATGTCAAATACAAACAGTTCATTTCCATTTACTCAAAATCCCTCAGTTCTCGCCATCTTCAAAAAACCAAGGCAATGATTCTTGTTTTATTAAGAGCTCTGTCATGTTCTCTTTTTGTTCATGTTCAGCGTTTTTTTTTAAACTGGTGATTCCCGGAGGTTCGAGATTTAGCTGCTCCATCTCAACCTTTCTCACTCGTTGTGACAACTAACCTATTCCACTCACATACTAAACACGTATCAAAGTAGCAACATTTCTCTATTTACGGATATGAAGAGACGCACAGGCAAGTGACATATGTACACAATTTCCCGCGAAAACCATCCCGACAGGTCTAAAATATCATCACTTATACGTACTATAGGTGAATCAGGGCAAGACAAAGATGTTTTGGAAGAAGGATTGATGCATTTCAATTTTGAAAGAAAAAAAAGTTATATTGTGTACCGTTCAATTCTGGGTTTTTTTCCATTATGATCATTTGATGGTGACAACTGAAGCGACATTTAGTCTTGCGGAAGTCAAAATTAAAGATGAAAGTGCAATATCTTTTGCAAAGTACTGTGCGCCATTTTGTTAGATCTTTATTCGGCAATGCATATTCAAAGCAAATTTCAATACAGGGCAAAAGGAATTTCTCCCATGATAAATGTTGTACATCATACATCAAACATTCATTCGTTCTTTCAAAAAAAAAAAAAAAGTATGTTTTGTTTAAACCAGGGCAGTTTTTTGTGTTCTGAAAATAAGGTGTAAAACAGACTGTTTTGAGTAACCATGACAAAACAATTCTACCATTAAGGTATATTAGTGCATCTACTTTTTAATGTTAAAATGACACAGAGAGACTGATACTGAAAAAGAAAGATCACAAAATCTGTGAAAAATGATACAACTCTTTAAAAGGTAAAGTATGAAACTACTTTTGCTTCCAGTAAAAATGAGTTGAGTCACTGTAATGAAACATGCCATCAAACAACTGTAGAAGTAACTTTAAACCTCCTCCTAGATGGGAACAGGAAACGTGGGAAAATACAGGTCTTCAAAATATATTTGGACAAGCACAGAAAGATGCCAAATTGTTAATGAAAGACTATTTTGAGGAACAGTCCACAGCTACAAATTCTTTTTGATCAGGCTTTCTTGTGGCCTAATTAAATTAAGGCCCCATTTAACATGTATAGCTTGCAGGTGATATTCTTTGTATATTCCAAGTCATCGAGATTCAGTGGAAAAAAGGTAAAAATACATAAATTAACTAGTATATCGTTAAACAGCATCTTATTCCCAAAAGGTAATGAAACGTCTTCATGTTTTTGGAACAATGGCACAAAACCAGCAGTTTCTTTTCAAATCCTTTTTGTATTAAATATCTAGCAAGACAATATGGTGCATAAAGCAAGACTGCCGGAGAACAATCCAATAATGATGCTTGTTAAGTAAATGAACATCCTTTTAAAGACAACAGGGATCAGTTGCATTGAAAGCATGCACTTTCCTGTATTGATCAGATGACGAGCCAATCACCACCATGGGTTTGACAATAATACTGTGTATATACTGTAGTACAGCAGCAATTCAAGAGAGGAACATGCAATGTTATACTAACAGTACTGCTAAAAGGCGAATGTTTTTTTTTTATTCCACTGTTTAGACAGGACAAGTAAATGCAGATGCTTTTACACGTTATTTGGAACTGAACGCTACGTCACACAAAATGAGATTTCAAAATGAATATCCAAAGCTTCAATAGGACTCTTAGAGTTCAGTCATGTCCTAAATTCACCATGCTGTATCATGACAGACACAGATACTGTAGATTCAACTGTTTGCATCAGGATATATAAGCATAATACACTGACATAATAAAAACATGAAACATTAGCAGACCCTGACAGTGTCAGTTCATGTCTTGTAGGTGGAGCTGAACTACTCGCGGCAGAAAAATGCGGGCACCTGCATGAATAAAATGGCAAGATGGAGTAGTTAAGCAAGTTTCTTCCTCCTTGTGGTGAACATAATCCAAGCAAACAGAAAACTGAAGTAAACCGGACAAATATTGAGGCTAAAAGATCAAATAAAGATGGATGGCGTAACACTGATGTCTCTTAGCTTAGCGTGAGACACGGAGAGCCTTGCGGATACAGGAAAGGTGCTTATGAGAGCAGCAGCGCAGACTGTGGCTGAAAAACAGGGAGGTTGCGATGGCCTGGCGCTCTAGTAAAGCAGGATGCGACGTTCGATGGCCTTGCGGCAGATGGGGCACTCGCTCATTCGGTCTCCGCAAAGCTGACAAGTGCCGTGACCGCACATGAAGATCATGTTTTTTAGGCGATCCAGACACACGGGACACATGGTCTAAGTGGAAGGCAAACATGTTAAATGAGTTTTTTTTTTTGCTGGAAAAAAGTTGATCAGAAAAGAATACGTTGTAACTTTAGATGCCAGTGAAATTTTACAATTGAAATTGAGTAATCAAATGCAAAATAAAAACCCTGCATAGTCCTCACTGTGTTAATTAAACTTACAGAAAGCTACAAAAGTTATTCAGTCAAGAGCAGTGATTCCGTTTTTCTTTTGTTGTTTGATTAACATTAAGACTACATACAGTAGCAGGTACATTAGGCTGCTGTCACTTTAAGACCTAACACACGTTTACGCTCACTTAAGACAGACTGTGGGAACGTGAAAACTTGTCAAGGCGGATTTTTTACAATTCTGTGCGTATTAGAGTCTCCATTAAGTATCTGTTAACTGGCATGTCTAACTAATGTAATGTTCATATATATATATATAAAAAAAAAACTGAATGATACAGGATTGCGATTCATTAAATGTTAGAATTTTAAACCGATTATTGACCGACAAACAATTCACGATTCAAAAGTAGAGTTGTCAAAAGTACCGACTTTGGTACCAAGTCTGTAATATTAAAAATGTGGCGATACCATTGTTTCCCTCTAGCATTTTGAGCACTGTTGAACGGATTCTTAAACACCCCTGATTGGCTATGGTGCTGACGTGTTCAACATATGTCTCTGATTGGCCATGGTGTTGACGCGCTCAACATATATGTCTCTGATTGGCCATGGTGTTGACGCGCTCAACATATATGTCTCTGATTGGCCATTGTGTTGACGCGCTCAACATATATGTCTGTGATTGGCCATTGTCAAGAGTGTCAAAGATGTCATTGATGATCATTGTAGCCAATCAGAGACATATATGTTGAGCGCGTGGATGCAATGGCCAATCAGAGATGTTTAAGAATCCGTTCAACAGCGCTCAAAATGCTAGAGGGAAATGCTGGTATCGTCACATTTAAAAAATGTCAGAACCGACTTGGTACTGAAGTCATTACTTTTTGACAACTAAATATCGGCAGGGTTTGTTGTCGATGCATCAAGGAAACGAGTGAATCGCTTCAAACTGCGACGCTCACCTGCTCTTTGATATCCTGCAGTTGCTGCTGTAACTTCTGTACATCTGCATTGACATTAGTGTTGTCTTTGTCCCTCTGCAAAGCTGGGATATTTCCACTGGCTGAAAAGCAAAGCATAGGCCATTGAGAAAAGTTTAAGCGGGTCAACAGTTCATCATGAAGTTGGTGAAAGTGGACCCCTGGGCCTCAGCATTTGCAGACCGCAGAGTCTTCTAACTTGGCAAATTTTACAGAGGAATAGCTTGATTCTAGAAGTTTTGTGCCTGTTCTGATACTTTACATGGCGTATATGGGGCACTGTGGTGTGAAATCAACCCATAGCACTGAATCGCAGCATGCCGCAAGCAGGCTTATGGTCCCACTTAACGGCTACTTTAATTCATAAAGTGTGGGCCAGTGAGAATGACGTATGTTGGGGTGGAGATAGGGACTTTGAGCCCAAAGGAGCAGGAAGAAGTTGAGGCAGGAAGAACTTGGGGTGATTAATAGAATACTTACACCAACTTAGTGCCAGATTGTTGGGCTGGAGAAGATCCTGCGACCCCCCTGCCAATGAGTTAGAGCTCCCTGCTGAGAAGCAACCAGCCACAGTGTTACGTATTGCACGTACCCCTGCTGTTGGCTCAGGAGCCAATTCAGCCTGGCCTGTGGTATACGCTAGTTATAAATATTCATTAGAGGGAGCAAAGGGAAGAGCAAGTTAACGCAAGTATTTGACACATGGGAGGGCTTGTTCATCAAGCTATCCAATTATGGGTGCAGGACTATCCTCCACAGCAATTCTGCAGAAGTGACGAAAATCACTATCATAAAAGAAAGCTTTTAAGTAGGGATGCACTGATATAAAAATTTGGCCTGATAGTCGATAATTACTTCCATGTTAAAAGGATACTACACAAAAATTAATCTGCTTATCCTCATGCTATCCCAGATGTATATGACGTTCATTACGCAGATGGATACAAAGATGTTTAGGAAAGTAATCCATCTCTGTGAGTTCTTATAATGCAAGTGGATGGGACAGTCAAAGTTGATGCTTTAAAAACACCAATATCGAACACGACCCTAGTGGATGAATCAATGCTTTCTAAAACAAAAAATTTGGTGTGTTGGAAAATTCTAATATTTTAAACTTTAAACAATCACTTCCGGCCAAGCTCGCAGGATAAGTGACGCAGAAGCGTAGAGGACAGTTGGCCAGAAGCGATGGTTTATGGTTTAAAACGTTTCAAATATTAATATTAGTATTTTTCTCACGCCCACCTGTCGTTTTGCTTCAGAAGACATTGATTCACCCACTGGGCTCCTATGGGTTACCATTGTGGGTTTTTTTTTAATCATTTTTGAAGCGTCAACATTGAGGGTCCCATCGACTTGCATTATATGGACTCAGAGATGGATTATTTTTCTAAAAACCTTTGGGTCACACTTTATATATGGTGTCTTTAACAACTATGTAACTAACATAAAAAAAGGTAACACTTTATTTGACATTGTCCTTGTTACATATGTTACATGTACTTACTGTATTATTAATAGTAAGTTATGCATAATTACAAGTAACAAACCTTCCCCTTTCGAAAAGTAAATGTAGTTAATGAATATTACTCAGTACTTAAATGTATAATTACATTAACAAGGACAAATTAAAATAAAGTGTAACCAAAATGTATTGCAAAACAAATGTGCTTCTATTGAGGTGGGATACGTGTACGGTGAGGGACAGTTCTGGTGGTATGGGTAGGTTTAAGGGTGGGTTAAGGTGTAGGGGTTAACATTGTAATTATAGATGTAATCACAGAAATGAATTACAGATGTAACTGCATGCAGGCATTTTAAGTACAATGTAAAAACATGTATTTACACAACAAGAATATTGGATAAAATCTGTAGTTACTCTTTATTTTAAGGTGTCATTGTTACAGTGTAATTATATATTTAAGTACAGAGAAATATTAAGCAACTACATGTACTTACTATAGGGTTAGGGTAGGATTAGGATTTGGTTGAGGGTTATATTATTATTGGTTGTAATTTACTGTTATTACTATGGTAAGTACATGTAACAAGGACACTGTAAAATAAAGTGTTTTTTTTATTTATTTAAATGTTAGTACGTTAGTAACCAATGATAGTAGTTAAGGACACTCAATCAAAAGTAGGACCAATCTTTTTGTTCCACAGAAGTCACATATATCTGGGACTGCAAGAGGGTGAGAGGATTGTCCTCAAGATCCAATAATAATCAATAAATGGAAAATTCTACACCAGAGGTTCAATCCTGGTCCTGGGGACCCACCGCTCTGCACAGTTCACATGTCTCTCTTATCTGACACACTCAGTTCAGTTCATGAAGCTCTCACCTAAAGAGCTGATGATCTGAATCGGGTAAATACTCAATTTAGAGATTTGCTGCAGATTAAGTTATTTTTAAGCGAGATTTATATGATGGCAAAGGTAATCTAAATGTAAAAATAGGGGGATATGAGCATGCACATATAAAACTCTAATATCGTCCGATATATATATATATATATATATATATATAGGATGATATTAGATATATATTGGAATTTAAACATTTCTAATAATAGTAATATGGTATCGTGCATCCCTAATTTTAAGGTTTTCATTCAGTGGAAAAACATTTATTGCAAAGGTTTTAGAGACCATGGGCGTTGAGAGGCTTGAAAGGGAGATTTTTATGATGGATTAGTGTGAAAGAAGACAGACTGGTTAATTTTGAGCCTGACAAGTTGGAAAAAATTAGATGGATATTCGCTAAATGGGAAATTAATGGTGGCATAGTGAGAAACATTTCTTGGCTTCAGGGGTCGGCTAACAACACTGGATCATTTCACAGTCCCCCCACTCTTACTTTCCAAAAATGATGTAGAATCTGTCTAGCAGCATGATTAGTGGATGTTTCCGGTGTTCATATTCAAGTTCCCTTCGGTGGAAATTAAAGTTCTAGGCATGCAATTGGCCACAGCCTTCAGATGGCAGTTTATCGCGTCCACTTTTAGAGCGAGGAGCCTCTTGTATGTGGGGATTGAAGTGCTTTAGTCTTCAGAGTGACTGAAGCAGGAGAGAATCCCATCTATGGTGGCATTTCTCTCTCATTGCTTCGTCTACATGGAGGGGGGGGGGCGGACTGTGTTAGGTCTATATGAGATGCTGCTTCGGTCTTGTGTGTGTGGAAAAGTGGCGCCTTACAACAAACAGAGCTCAGGCACTAAAGACAGACCCAGATAAGAGCTAAAGGCTACATTCCTCTGCTGACTGGACTGTGTGCGAGTGTGTGTGTGTGTGTGGTGTGTGTGTGTTTTTGTGGATCAGCATGTCTGAGGGTCAGCAGAGATGTCAGCGTGGATGAATGTGTTGGACATCTAAGCGAGGCTAACAAGAAACAGATCCTCCTCTCTATAAATAAACACTGTATTAAAAAAAAGTGAACTTACACCAGTATCCCTTTGAACTCAAACTAAACCAACATAAAAAACATGGGCAGTGTCATGATCACATACAAAGGAATGATGTTGTAACAAATAGTAGTGAATCACAACTTAAAAAAAAGAAGAAAAAAAGAGATGGGACTAAAATAAATCTCGCATAGCCCCTTTGGCGTGTCCAATTATAGAAATATTCTATGCTTTCTGTGAAAAATGAATGCATTTTCAGTCGTCTGCTTGGAGTGGCTTCCCAAAAATCCTTAGAACTTGCAGCGCATGTTACGAAGACATTCCAGAGCAGTTACGAAGCTCATTCCAGGGTGTTGATATTATGCATTAAGAGGAGGGGCTACACGTCTGATTGGAGTCATGAAAACACATTTGGGAAATAACAGATTAGTCATAACAATGGAGAGAGAAATGAGTGTGGGCAATAGAAACAGAGAAGCACCAACCAAAGCCAACGTAAATATCAAACATGAGAGACATGAGAACGTAGGAAGAGAGAGAGGAAAGAGAAATAAAAAAACGGGAACGTGTGGAAGTTCACTCACTAAGGTCCTCATCATCAGTGGCATCCTCCATACCTTTCCCTCCACAGCACGAAACGAAGGGAGTGCGGCGCTCCACCACGGCCCGACACTGTACACACTTTTTCATCAGGCTGGCGCAGTCTGCGGGAACACACACAGATGCGCAAACACACACAAAGTGGGTTAGCTTCTTAATCCTATAAAGCCTACTGGATCATTGATAGTTCATTCTTTTAGCATGTAGCAAGTAAGTCAAAATGAAGGTTTTGTTTTGTTCAATGCTAGCTGCATGCTCTTGAATCCTTTCATTATAACCAAAAAGTGTAAACACAAAGTAAATAAGAGATTTATTGTACAATAACAGTTTTTTTTTTTTTTTTTTTTAATCGCTAGGACACATTTCTTGATGCTTGGGACACTTTTTCACAGTGAACACAACAGCAGTTTATGAGTGCTAAACTGTGGATCATTTATCATTGCTTTAGCATAAAATGCTTCCAATGACTACTTTCAATTTACATGAATGTACTTCTTACACAGACACAAATTCCACCAAACTCTATGCACCTACAGGCCAATTTGCACGTTTACATACCTTTTCAAAAATGTTCAAAACTGAATAAGACAGCCATTTGCTACAATTCTACAGTAATACCATATTAAAAATATATAAAAAAATGTAAAACTATCAAAGCAATTAGTTGTAGCTGAACACCTACACAGATGTTAGCCTTTCAAATTCATTACCATCAATTAAAAAGGGGAAACTTGGACACTAATGGAAACATGTGCAGTGAAGTATAAACAATAGATCATTGTCATACTTGTTTTGTAAAGAAACTTTAAGCTTTATTGTGTGAATGCATTGTGACATTCATAAATGCATTTTGACCCCAAACTGCCATAACTGTAATGCAGACGTTTTACTTATAATATTACTGCATATATTTTATATAATATATAAAACATTTACTGAAATAATATATATTTTTATTTTTAAGTGATAAAACTGCATAACAATAATGGTAATTTTGGGTGGAACTGTGGTTAAATGCCATCAAATTTTATCACATTTAATAAAATGGTCCTAAAATGCTAATTTTCTTCTGATTATGCAGTGAAAAATGACTCCATATTCACCCATATCTTATGCTCATCCCGTGTGTGCACACCTAGATGCCTTTATCTGTATCATAGTCATGTTATGTGTGATGTGACGTTCTGACAAGTCAGATGACCGAACGAGCTTTTTAAGCTGGATGAGAGACAAATCACACGGGGTGATGAAAGACGAGGTGAGGTGTGGGAGGAGAGAGAGAAAGATGACTTACTATCACAAGCGCACATGTGACCGCAGGGCTGGAAGAGCACCGCTGCCTTTTTATCAGAGCAAACCACACACTCCTCAATCTGTGGGTGAAGTAAAAAAAACAAAAACATCTTCACTATGGCACATAAGGAACACATGCATGGACAAAAGAAATTAGTGAGGAGGGTTTCTATACCTTGGTTCTAGACTGGACCTGTTCTTTGCAAATGAGACACTTCTTGACGCGAGGCGAGCAGAGAGAGCAGGTGGCGATGTGACCGCAGGGGCCAAAAAGTGTGTCCCTTTTCATATCCGAGCACACCATGCATTCCTCAAGAGTCTCATTATTACTGTTTAGAGACGGGCTGCGGGAGCCAACCTGCCCACTGAGAGCAAGAGATTAAGTGGGAGGGAGAACAAAATATTGATTGAGATATACAAATATATAAAGTGCAGATGGAGAAAAGCCGTTATACATAGCAGGGAAACGCATCATGGAGCCGAATTCAACTAAGCTTCAATAGATCCCCTACTGGTTGATAACAGACGTTCATACCTGGTCTTCTCTTTGTGGCATTTAGCTAGAGCCTTGCAGAGGCTGGGGTCAGGGCACAGGTCCAGAGGAGACTGGCCCTTCTTGTTTCGGATGGTGAGGTCAGCTCCGTTGGCCGCCAAAAAACAAGCGATAGAAGCTGCGCTCTTCTTCTCAGCCCCCTGAGTGCCCAGTCCCATGATCAACTGTGAAGATGCAACCACAGTGTCAAATACTATAGCTTAATATAGGTTATCTGTAAAAGAAACTCACAATTTATCATGCTGAAGTTTGAATAATTACACCACGCTTTTAAAATGAGAACAGTGCAGAGACACCGTTTTCCTTTCCGAGACACCGAGATTTCTGTTCCTCCATTGCAAGCCCATGCAACCAAAACCTGGATGCTTCAAAAAGTTACTAGTAGCCATAATCTGTATGAATTGATTGGTGTAATCCAAGTCTTCTGAAGAAGCATATTCGCTTTATATGATGAACAGATCTAATTTACTTTTATTCACATATAAACATTGATCAACGCACACAGAATATGATAAACGGAAGCTAAATCATACTTGCTTGACGTGCAAGAACAACCTCAGACAAGCTTGCTAAACATGAGGAATTGGTCTTCGTGTGTGTTAATGTTTAAGCGTTCAAGCTCAAAAGCGATTGTGTCGCTTCAGAAGGCCTGGATTAAACAGTTCAATTCATACAGTAACATTTACAAAGTCTTAATTAAGTTTTGGTTGAATGGACTTTCAATAGAGTGACAGAAATTACTCAAAAATATCTTCATTTGTGTTTCAAAGATGAATAAAAGTCTTATGGGTTTGGAAAGAAATGAGGATGAGTAATTGAAGACAATTTCATTTTTGGGTAAGCTAACCCTTTAAGACAAACAAAGTTAGGTATTTGTCCTAATACCAGAGAAGAACACATCAGTAGACATTTAGTGCATTAAATATACGTTTTTTTTTAATGAAATGTTATGTTGTGGGTGGTTGCTAGGGTGTAGCAACAGAAAGCTGTTCTGGGTGGTGGTGTTTTTTAGAGATGTTGCTATACAATTGTTCGGAGTTTCTTTTTACTGGCCAAGTCAAGTGTCAAACACCCAAGTTTCTAGATATGGCTCGGGTTCCTTCTTCAATGCAAGATTTTGTCAATTTTATCATTCACCAGGTGAAAAAAATATAAAAATCACTTAACTGAAATCACTGTTAAGCAACATAAGCAAAACTCTCAGTGATGCTTGTCTTAACCGCAATAAAAGATCAGTAATTGACTTTTTCTTAAAGAAACACAAGAGCCCCACTCATGTCAATGATGTAATGTTGGTTTAACAGATTCAACTGAAGTGATGAAAAGCTATGGACCATATTGAGATGAAAGTGGGCAGACTTCGGCATACTGATGGCTTCAGTGGAGTGTTTTAAATGGATGGCTCGACTCTCCATCTGCTGCATGCGGTAAGTGTGATGGTTTGATAGGGAGAGAGATTTGTCACACTGTTTGTGTTAATAAATGGCAGACTGCTGGCCTGGAAGCAGCCTCCTGTCACACAACGCATGATTTACGACAGCCGTGGGGGTGGCGATGATGTGAACTGGCAGGGCTGGGGTCAGGCGTAAGAAGAACTACAAAGGCTGTAACAGATAGGGTGCACGGGACCGGCATCGTCAGTCTGTCTGGTGTCAGACGTTAAGGTGAGACAGTTTCTGACAGTTGATCCAGTGTGTATTGATAGCATAATGTGTTAATGAAGATAAAGAAACGCTGCGGGATGGGAGGTCACCGATAAGTGCTGCGGGATGCCTAAGAAACAATGGCACTCATGGGAGAATTAAAGCCTAACAGCAGCAGCACTCGAGAGAAAACATGCAGATCAGTTGAGATGTGATCTATCAGCTGTACCAAATAAGCCCCGCCCTCTTTTTTTTGTCTACCAAAATAAACAGCCTAAAACTAAACTCTCTTACTTTTCTTTTTTAAAACACAAAAGGGGATTGAATCCTGTGAGCTGGACATTTCAAGCTTCAAAAAGCAGCATAAAAGCATATTAAGGGCCCTATTTTACCGATCTAAGCGCACGGCGCAAGTGCACTTAGGGCGTGTCCGAATCCACTTTTGCTATTTTTACGACGGGAAAAATGGTCTGTGCGCCCGGCCCATGGTCTAAAAGGGTTGTCCCTATTCTCTTAATGAGTAATGGGTGTAACGTGGGTGTAACGTGCAATAAACCAATCAGAGTCTCATCTCCCATTCCCTTTAAAAGCCAGTTGCGCTCGCGCCATGGCGGATTCCCTATTTACATGGCGGAATTTGCAAGCAGAAAAACTGAACACTTCTCTAGCGAGGAAACAGATCTGTTCATGCGTGAGGTTAAAGTGCGCGAGCAGAACATCTACGGGACAAAGTGTACACGCGTTGTTGACCCTTTAAAAATAACAACAAAAATATTGCGCCATTGACATTAGATCAGTTGGTCAATGGCTCAGTCTATTTGAGTTGCCTCAAAATAGCAACGCGCCAACAATGCGCCTGAACACACCTCGTTTTCAGACCAGTACGCCCATGGACGCATATGCTTTTGCTATTTAAACAACGTGGCGCAGGATGTGAAAATGAAAACTGCGTCGGGCTGAAACTAGCAAAAAACACTTGCGTCGCGCGTGGCGCTGCATTGCGACGGGTGTATGACAGGGCCCTAATTGTTCACTATGTTGCTAGTCGTCTTAAGTCATACAATAGCTTTGTGTGAAGAATGGACAGAAATGTAAGTAATTATTCACTGAAACCTTTTAAAATATGTAGTATTTTCAAATAATTGGCAAGTAAATGACCATTTTCATTTACAGATGAACTACCCCATTTAAGGGCAGTGTATCAAAACCTGTAGACAGTAAACCATTAAATATAACTGTATGAGCAGGAACGCTGTAATGAGTTGTTAGCTGACAGTGTGACATCACGTCAAGACATGGTTGGTTTCGCTCACCGATGTTCTGTATGAAGTGCTTACTCTTTATACTGTCACATTTAGGACCATTTACCTGAGACCACAGTATTCATTGCATTTTAAATCGGCCCTGATAGAGCTCATAGGCTTGGTAATTTGATTGCCATCGTTGTGCCAATGCATTACGGAGAGTGCTGTCTCCTAAAGCTGTCTTCTTTCTGCTTCTTCTCCACCCACTCAATTTCACACAAATATATGCAATCCCACAGAAGGGGAGGGGATGATCAGGGGAGAATGTCTCACCTGAAGGATTGTGTAGTGAACAGGACGTCAGACTGCAGAGGAACTGTGGCTCATTGGGCCAGCAACTCATGTGACAGCAGGGAAATGGTTCTTATAGCAGAGTGCGATCTATCATTGTTAACACAGGGAAAAGCCTGAGTATCTACACCGTCTCAGTGTTTAGTACTGATCTTAGGGCTCTTTTTAGAGACCTGAGTCTTGATGTAAGCGTTCAGTTAGTTTGGATGGTATTTTTGATAAAAAATAAATTAAAAAAATTCATTTAAGTTTCACAAAAATTACATTTTTAGGGCCCTATGATGTGCAGAACATACAGACTTCATATTTAACCCTTTAGAACCGGCTGTGTCGTCGCCGACACATACCAGCAAGCTGTATTCATTTGACCATAACTCTTCAACCGTTTGCACTATCAAAACCATTCAAATTGCCCCTGACAGTAGACAACATGCGCTTTTTGGTTCAAGATACGGCTTATTACAGTCATTTCATGCTTTCCGTCTGCAAATGACAGCAGCGCAGGAAGGAAGGATTTGAACAGAGAGATACGACGCGCGGCAGGTTAGAGTGTTTTGGATTGCATAAAATAATAAAAGAAACAAACAAATACATGGCGAAAGAAGTGTTAGACAGCAGAAGAGGGGATTGGGATGATTTTTAATGAAACTTGGGAAGCGGATGGCCGTTACTCTCTCACGTATCTAAGCATGTAAGTGAGTGCATGTGTATGTGTGCGTGCCTATGAATGCGTGCATTTGTATGTGTGCGTGTATGAAAAGAAGTGTCCTAAATGAAAACTGTGCAACCCAATGTCACAAAAAAGACGATAATATATATGTATTATAGTTCGTTTTCAACTTTAAACTGTTAGTTTATTTCGTTCATGATTTTTTCTGTTTTTTCTAAATAAAAATCAGTAAATTTATTCTCTTTTTTTTATTTTTGTCTATTTAAATTCTATTTACAAACTCACCACACACAATAATGGTCAATAACTGTAATTTGTTGAAAGCTCATCTTTTTCTGAAAAAGATGACACCTTGCACATTAAGATAGCACATCTATTTGATAAGATAGAAACACCTATTTTAGCTTCAGGTTCTAAAGGGTTAAACAGCAGTTTTTCTTTTTACACTTTAATATTCATAGACTAGTCCATATCACGATTAGATTATGTATACAGCCCTACTTTTAATTTTTCAATTAATTCAACATGCTTTTTGATGACTAAAATAAAATTTTACCATTAAAATGGAAAATCCAGAAATGTTTTAATATTAATGGAATATTTAAACAGATTGTAAAAGGCCCAATATAAGTAATCTTTAATATGTGTATGATTTTTTAAATAAACAGAATTAATTTAAAATACCAATTATTTCTTGTGGATCAATTCAGAATTAAGAAAAACTGAAAATGTGTTCTACATCACGTTCTGTTAACCGAAAGCTTTTATTGAGAACACCTGTACAGTTTATATAGTTCTCTGTACATACTGTGTTTTTGGAGGGCTCCCAGGGTTCCACTTTGCTGACGTCCTGCATGTCCTGAAGTTGGCGCAGCTGGGACAGAGTGTGGTGACGCAGGGCCTCGTGCAGCGGCGTGTCTCCGTCCTTGTCTTGCACGTCTAACTTCGCCTCGGCTCGCACCAAGAGCTGGACACAAACACGGGGACTAAATGTAACCGATGTGTTCTCAGTAATGTTAGATTTAATTATGCTCATGTTAATCGATGCTGACGAACAAGATAACAATGACATCTGAAGCACAGGTGACAAATTTCATCATTCATGTATATGACAAAAATAAGGCTTCAAATAGAAAAAGTGTAATGTTTGAGACAAAAAAGCATTTTTGTTTGATCATTAAGTGAGAATATTTCTCAACAGACCATGCCATTACAGACGTTTTAAAAGAGGAGAGTTGCACTGCTCTTATATGACCACACGATGGCGCTTTTGAATCTACTGATTCCCCTTCACCACCCCCGCTCCCCGTACCTCTCCTGGCGTAGTCCAGATTGCTCAGGACTAAATGAATTCAATTGAATTTAAATCTTAAGCCGGGGCACTTAGCTACATTGCTTCATCAACATTGCTTCATCAATGCGTTTGTGTTGAGTAGGACGCCAGATCGCTGGGTGAGGGGTGCAGACATCAAACATTGAAGGGAAATGAAGAGAACAGAACACAGCCACTTACTCGCACTATCTGGGTGTGCTGACGCTCGACCGCAAGGTGCAATGCCGTCTGCTGGTTAACGTTCTGTACGTCCAAATTAGCATTTCCCTATGGAGAGAGAAAGAACAAATCAATCGGTTGACCTCTGAGAAATAAAAATGGTTTAAACATGAACAATTATGATATATGCATTTATATAGATACTATTAGATAAGATGCCTTACAAAGCAAAACAAAGTGATTGTGTGTATTTGTTCATTTCCATTCCACTTTTTTCCCCCACTGATGTTCAATAACAGTCAGTGTCCATTTCACTTCTCAACAACTGAAGACAAAACGCCGCTCATGAGCATGCCTTTGAGTCCCTTAGGTTGTGTTAAGAAATGTGAGCTAATGGTGATTTGTATTCAGATATTCCTGACTGAACCCCCATAGCAGCATCTCTCTGCATTACTGCAGTGCAGCTCTACTGTGGTTCGCAGGCTGAGGCTTAAGTCACTGGTGTGAACCTTTTCTTTGTCTCTCTCCCTCTCTTCCCTCATGGCAGGTAGTTGACAAAGGGCTGCACTGAGCCAGCACAGCAGTCTCATAACACTGCTGGAATGTTGCAATAACGTTGTTACTGTGCCGCGGCATAACGCTGAGCCACAGTGTCACGCTGTAACTGTGGCGTAGGAGGTAAGGAGCTATGGAGAATCCTGGAGAATCCTGCATTTTTAAGACACTTGATGCAAGTTTAGGGACAGGTCAACTGGAGACCAGTGTTCTTCAATTCAAGAATTTATTTAGAATTTAAAAGCATTACATTTTTTGTCATTAATAACTTCATAATTACATCTGATGATTTTGAGCTTGCGGAGATTTGAAAGGGTTTAAAGGGAAACCTGCCACTCGCATGAGATCATAGCTAATGCAAATGGCAACGATCCAACAATCCAATCAATTTCCGTTGGACAAAGTCCAAGCCTACATTTTTGTCTTGTTCGAGATGCTGTTTTACTCGGATATACTGTCAGAGAGTGAATTTACTTTATCATTGAGCAGGTATGTTTTATGTAGCATAATTACACAAAGCTAAAGTCAGACCATACTGTTTTTGCTTAAAAGTCCCCCTGTAGTCAATAATTGTATCCCTTAAAACTCATCTTTGATCACCAAAATGACATATTTAAAAAAAACAATTCCTGTGAAAAGAATTTCTTCATGCCTTAAAATAGCTACAAAGTAACCCTACACCCTTGCTTCGTAAACGCGGATCTCCAGTTCAGAGATTCACTCGACCAACTTCACTGTAGTAAATGCTGCCCAATGGTGTCGCTCTTTACAACGTCGGACACATAACGGTAATTAATATGATTAGCCTTTTGCTTGACTACGTTATCAAACAGCTAATAATGTGTTGCTAATTTTACACAAACCATGCTCCTGTTCGCTTTGAACAACTTAGAACGGCAGTGGAGAAAGGCATATAGTTCATCATAACATCGTAATATACATTATATACAAAATTCAGCCGCTATAATGCTAAATGTACACGATTTTTCATATCAACAGAAAAATATAGCGGAATATCCTCTCATCTCTCGAGACTCCCCTGCTTTGCAGTTAATGATATGCTAAAGCCCGCCTGCACATTGACCCGATTGGTTACAAGGTAGTTTGTGACGTCAGAAATACCAGCGATTTCAAACCGCGTTTTTGAGAATGTCTTTGGTTCACTGCAGTTTTAAAGGGTAACTAAACCCCTGGTCAGAGCCTGACTCCACCCACTGGCAATATTTGAAAAATGCCAGAAAAGTGGGCAGACCCCAGCGGAGATCGCAGGGTCGCAAGACGACGTAAAGTACATGCATCTGATGAGTTTTATCGAGTTCATGTCAATAGCGTGCGCTCTCTGTAGGCATATTCTTATTTTGCAAGCAAAAAATCCAGCAAAATTGCCCCGGCGCGTTTGTCGACCCCAGAGGATTAACTTTAGCCTAACCATAAATTGTGATTAAAATATATATGAACACTCACATCAAGACGCCACTGCGGTGGTGGAGTCCATGCAGGAGGAGCAGCGTTTGGGCACTGCGTCGCTTTTCAGCACGTGTTGTGTGGAGAAGCCCAATTCCACCTCTATTGCGTTGGAGAAGCAATCCCGCGTAAAATGCAGGTTTCACACTTGAGCTCAAGGCGGTAACTTACGGTCTTCCAGGCCAAGTGCATGCAACCACTGGCGCCTAATTTCCAAGTCTGCTGGAAAGCTATGCAGTCCAGCAGTGCTGTTGCAACCAGCAACACTACACCTACGTGCCCTCCTGACCACTGTACTAAATACAGATAAATCTACGCTAGCTCGTACCAAGGGCGTTGTGAGCTCGTACCAAGGGTGTGGTGAGCTGGAACCTGCTTACGTCACGTAGTACCGCTTACGTCACGCAGTACCGCAAACATCCAATAGGAAAATTCAACTGCAGTAGCCACCGTTCAACCTGAAGAGGGCAGCACTCAGACGTTTTTACACCATATATTGTAGAATTAAAACACTTTATACCCAAATGTCAAAAAAGTTACTCGAATCAATGAACAGCACTAATAAAGCCCCATTCTTACAGATCATTAACTAAAAAAAGTTGGTTTAGGGTTTAGTTACCCTTTAAGGAGAAAATATTTAGTAATGGTGTTGATGACTTATGACTTTGCACATGGTTTGTCTTAAAGCATATTTATAACACCACACAGACATATAAACAACTTTAAAAACTTGATTTTCACCACAGGGGGACTTTCGTGCAAATTATACAATCTAATTCAAATAAAAAACAACTGTATGTGTGTTTGGATCATGGTTAAAATGCAGTGGTCGCCTCTAATTTCAAATCTCTACAGATATTATTTTGTTTATGGCCAGTTTGGCCTGTGATAGAGCAAAAAAAAAAAAAAGCCAATCTGATTCGGCCATGAAAAATCATGATCGGTGCATCCCTAATTATGACTGACCTAGTTCAATGAGAGCTGGGTAACAACTGAACTTTCTCAGCTCTTCTGCACCCCTAATGACATTAACTGCATCAATTATCCACCTGAATCCTTATCTGCAGGATACAGTACAGGGTCTTCAGGGGGGGTCCTTTTGAATAGTGCAGTGTGTGCATGATAGAACTGCTGACCTGATGGACTAGAAGCTCTGCCACCTCCACGTGGTTGTTGAGGGCGGCCAGGTGAAGTGCAGTGTAACCATCATCCTTTTTCTCATCCACTATCCATGGCCGTGGCAGTTTGGACAGCAGCACGCGCATAGCACTGCAAAACAAAAGTGAGAATACAAATCTCAGCATTTGAAAAGATGAACTAATAAACATGTAATTAGTGCAGGGCTTCCGTGGATGTGGTTAGACTGAAGGGTACATAAAGGCAACTGAAGTCAGGAACATAACCCATAGCAATAAAAACTGAAAGCACACTGCAAATCAACAGGGAACGACAAACCGTTTTCTACCAGCTTTTCAGACCAGCAGGTAAGAGCACAGCATATATCCATAATGCAGAGGTGAAAACAGAAAGCTCAATCAATCAAGAATTGATGCAGCACCAGCAATAAGATAGTTGCCTGTCCTGGAGAAACTAGCGCTCAACTTAAAAAAAAAAAAGAGTAAACTAGAAAATGAGTGTAGAGAATTTGTGTAGAGAATCTATGACCACCACAGACTAGCTGAAATCAAGGCAGAATGATGACAAAGTAATGGGTTGCAGTAATAAACTACTAAAGGGTAATGAGGGGTAATAGTGCAATGATTATTATGAGGAAGAATTTATTTTTATTTTTTATTTGGTGATACTTAAATATGTAAATAGTAGAAACATACGTAATTGGAAGTTATAGTAATGATCCATCATGAAAACCAATGAGTGAGTGCTTTTTCAACTTAATAACATTTGGTCAAGGTAAGCTCTTTAAAAGTTGAACATCTTAAAAATGTCTAATAAAAATCAAAAAAATGCAGTACATTCAAGCACATTGATCAATGTGCCACATAATGTCTGATTTATCTGTCCAGTACTTTAATAGCTAAATAGCATCCCTAGTAAATGCATATGAATGTAAAATAAAAGGAAGTAAATAAGTAAAATAAATAAAACAGCCACTATAGAGGTCATGCCACCCATCCAACCCTATCAAACCTCTGAAAGACTGACAAATCAAGGAAATTGCCAGTCACTTTATGCATTGCTCATCTGGTTATTCACAGTACTCAAGAAGAAATGCGGGGTTAGTATTCTCAAATGTCTTTAAATGTTAAGATTGTTCTTAAGGTGTCATTGGTGGGATGTCATGAGCAGAAATAAGTGAAGAGGCTTCTAAAAGAGAAAGAAATTGATGAATGTAATTTTCAGAGATGAGGTGGATTTGCAGAAGCCTCTGGAGTGCAGATTTTTTGCTGCAGGGAGAATTCTGGTAAACCCAAAGCCGGTATCTAGTTTCTTAGGTAGTGCGGAGAGAGAGAGAGAGCATCAGCTCAGTACACATTTGGAGCGCTGTGCAGCAAAGCAGCTGTACTGCAGTGTACACAGCATGCACATACACGCAGCCCAGAAACATCTTTACACCTGCGATGCTCATGGGGGGGTTGGAGTCTGTGGACATGCTCCTTAAGTTACTGACTGCTGATCATCTGATGAATAAGTTCAAGTAAATCTGATTGTCAACACAGTGAGGAAAGAAAGGAAAACCAAGGTTTTGAGTGCATCAACCTCTTTTGAGTGCATCAAGTCTTACAACAATAGATACATCCTGAGGCAAGACAAGAATTGGTGATGGACTCCTACCTTCAGAAAGGTAGTAGCCGGTACAGGAAATGGCCTGGCACTGGTGCACTCCTGTGTTGGCAATAATAATAAGGATTGTTGCCAATAAGGTGCTGGCATTGTGAGTGGTGAGCAGATGCGGCATTAGATTGACAGGCTGCCTGCCACGGTGGTGGAAATGGGAAGGCATTAATATTAATGCAGCTTGCTGGCACTACTGCATTGCAGTCAACTTTTTTTTGAGGAGGAGTTCAAAGAACTCTAAACATATGCAGTCTATGGCACAAACCTCCTGTAATTCCTTCCTGGAAATGATTTGCTCTACTGTGAGCAAAGGAAAATGCAGATGATGAATGGCTTGTTATTGGTGGCAAACCTTTATAGGGATTTGATATCGACCTGAGGTAGGTAAACAGTTGCCATTTAAGAGGTAAAGAACAAGGCTCAGAGGACACAACGTGGCTGAAGTAACAGTCTGAACGGCTAAATGAACATGGGGGCAAATGTAGAACTGAAAGAGAGTGGAAAAAGCAAGATGAGAAGTAAGGTGAAGGAAAAGCACGATGGAACTGGGTCATCCTGTGAGATACGAAGATCCCTCAGGAGTACGCCAACGAGGCCTGTTTTCTCCGGTAGCCTCATGGTAATTTGTCATAGACCTGGAGCTTACTGTTACTAGGAAGGGAAATAGCTAACGCTACCTTACTGTAGTACAGTGGTTCCCAACCCTGGTTCTGGTACACCGCCCCCCACCCCAATTATATGTGGGCCTGGATACGGTTACACTGGAATAAGCACCAATTTGTTTGATTAAGACCTCAAGACTATAAAGTTATGATGGTTTGCTGGCACCATCTCTTGGCAAACACAGTGGGTGAGACACTAAGTTCATTCAAATGTGTGTGCTGTGCCATTGGAGTGGTAGCTTTTTTCTTCATGTTTTCGTAAGCCATGTCAAGCACCAGATCATAAATAACAGCCTAACACCTATACTAATGCCAAAAAATAAAGAAAGAAAAAGAACAATGGCTGAAATGAGAGTAATTGAAACAATTAAGAATAATCAAGAGGGAAAGTGGATCTGCATCTCAGAATTTCTGCTGAGTGAAGAGGAGTTTGTTATTAAGTGCAGCTTTCTTAATGCCTTCTTTAAAGTGACTCCCTGCCAACTTGGACATATGGCTGTGCAACTTACTGTAATAAAATCCATTAGCATTAAAAGTGTGGTCAATAACTGAATTTTTACACTGGTTGTTACTGAAGACTGATATAGTAAAACATTTAGTGAAAATGTTTGAAGAAGGTATTGCACAGCATTACAAAGCATCATTCGCTTACTTTTACAGATATGTCTGTCTCACGCAATGTCAACGAGGGACCCGACGGCACAGTAATATCCATGACCTAATTATCTATACTGTTACTTGAGACATACTGATTAAAAAATATATATTGTATTTAAAAGTTAAATCTATATTTCACTTACACTATGCATATATGCTTTTGCTACACATTAAGTGTCAAGAAACATTAAATTGAAAATACCTCAAATAAAGTCCTCCAGTGATCTTAAAAGCATAATAAATACAAATTAATGTAAGCACGATTGATTTAAAGTCCCCCTGTGGTGAAAATCCAGCTTCTAATGTGGTTTATGACGTTTTTAATATGCTTTAACACAAACCATTTGCAAATTCTTAAGTCAACACCATTGCTGAGTATTTCCTCTTTAAAACTGCTGTGAACCAAAGACAGTCTCAAAAATGCAGTTTGAAATCGCTGGTGTTTCTGACGTCACAAACGATCAAGTAACCAATCACGTCAACGTGTGATTATCAACAAGTGTATCTCTGAGCTGGTGTGAGTGAGTGGAGGCGGGGCTAATTTGCATATTCATAGAACCGTGTATAATAAATGAGGCAAGGGTGTAGAGTTACATTTAAGCTATTTTAAGGCATGAGGATTTTTTTTCAAGGAAAGAACAATTAAATATGTCATTTTGGTGATCAAAGATGAGTTTTAAGGCATATAATGATTCCAGTCTTTCTAGATTGGAGGGAAGATTTGTGAGATTTTGAAGATTTTATAGATTGGAGGAAAGTCATTTGACAATGAGTTAACACTAAGAATTATTTTCCTTGTGTAATGATGGAACATTCTTCGATTGGTGACTGACTCACTTATGGGAGGGGTAGACATCAGTGCTATAAATCTTAAGATTTAATTCACTCCAACCCCAAACTGTTTACTAGAGGTGGGAAAATTCAATCCAACAAAGTAGCTCAGCTGGTGTTCAAATTCTCAGACACAAGCAGCAAAGAAACACTAGACTAACAAGCCAGCAGACAGATGTCTAATAAGTTTCTATTAAGGATACAGTTGGGTGTACTTGAAGTCAGATGCCCATTAACAGCAGTATGATGCATTGCTGAAAGGTTGATTTAATGATCCGCATTGGGGTTCTATTTACAGCTTGCTCATGCATTACAGTCAGAAAATGCATTTATAATACATGTTTGGGTCTTGCCAAGGAAAGAGTATTAATAGTAAAAGCAAGGAGTCGACAGTATGACCAAAACCTTGTATAACAATATGAATGCTTTTATAATACCTGAACTGTTTTTAGCAAAATGGTTATTTTAATGGAAATGCAACCTCAAATGAATAATAAAAAATAATAAAAAATCTAATACATTTCTAATTATACATTTTTGTAGATCAATGCAAAAAAAAGTGTTATGTACAAGTAAGTCATCTTAAAAGTGGATGCTGGAAAACACCATGAAAATAAACTATTTCTTTTTGGACATAGAAAGAGGAGATAATGGCTGAATCATGAGGCCATCAATGCTCAACTTCACCATCATTCTCTTACCTGCCGGTTTGAGTTAAGTAGATACAGTGACCTCCAAGTGACCATATGGGTTTCTATAGCAACCATGTATGAATTATTCAACACTTGAGCATGGGTCAGTTATTAACATGGGTCAGTATGCAAACTGTAAATGTAAACATTACTGATGCAGTTCAGTTTGGATCACAGTCTAGGTGAAGTTTTTTAAATTTGTGCTTCAATAAATGTTGATTCATTAATGGGAGGGAATTTGAAGCAATTGAGCTGAATATCTAGTGATGCAATGATTATTTAGTCTACAAAAGGAGCATCGTAAAAAGATAAATCCTTGTTGAACTGGGCTATAAGCTACTTTTAGAAATACATTTGTTCTTGTTGCAATAGCATGTACAAAGCAAACAAAAACTACATTCATATTTAAATGTTCTAAAATGTCATACTTTTGTTTGATAAGCATGACTAAGTCAAATGAATTACTAATTATTCCAGTACTTGACTCGACTTACTGTACCCAACTCCCTCACTGCTACTCATGATATCATCCACAGTCATGTCTCTTACCATTACGACACCTACTACGACAACTATTGGCTCAGAATAACAACTTGGCCAACCCACACAACAAGAACAAGCAGTTTGATTGGGCAAAAGGCAGTTTGGCTTGTGTCAGTTTGTCCTTGGATAGTCTGGTTTGATTGATTACGGTCCTTTACCCCAGTGGAGGTGGACATATGCATTTGGGGGAAAGGTTGAAATGTGCATTGTCCAAATAGTTTTCCGTTCTTTGGTTGCAATGACACGGGTAGAACATCTTGTTGGTGATTTGTGGAAATGTGAAATATAAGATTTAGAAATGTTGAAACCCACCCAGACATTTTAAGTTATTAATATGGGACAGCTAGCGAGCCACCACTCTTGATTTATTAACATGAAAGAACACAAATGATGCAGTCATTGTTCCTTGTCTATATACCACTCCAAGCTTGTGATTGTTCTGGTGTACACAACTAAAAATCAAATCAAAGTCTTCTAAAGTCATTGAACAGCTTGTATAGTCAAACCAAAATGTATTCAGACACTTCAACATTTCTCACATTATCACAGTTTACTCGCTATAGTTTAGAAAATGGTGATAAAATATGACAAGAACTCAAGTTGATATTTCACTGGTTTTGGCCATCCTTCTGTTAGACTGTCAAATGAATTAGGTGGAATAGATGTCAGCTGTTAAATTTAACTACACAAATAGATAATACCAATTTAGGTCGACCAATTATCAAGCAATGCTTCATTTTGTTCAGTCTGTGGTGTTAAAAAGGTCGCATTAGCAATTAAAGAAAAAAACACAAGCAAAACATGGTCAGGTCAAAGTGTCTGAATAATTTTTGGTTCCAAATTTTTATAAATTTTACTGGTAGTCCACTTTATGAAGAATTTTTGGGTATAATATGTCAGTTTACTTTATTTTGCTATCCTCACTTAAATTAACTATAGTGTCCTGCACCCACTAGTAAAAAAATATATCTGGTGTCTGAATAATTTTTGGTTTGACTGTAGGTAGTTTCTGTTGTTTTCCGCTTTCTTCGACTTTCTCTTTGTTTACGGATGTGACGTAACCACGAATAAAAAAATAAATAAAAATAAAACCCAATGATGTGAAACTGACATTTCCTGCAAAATCCAACCCAACAGTTTAAATTATGAATCTTTATCATAAGCTTTCCGCCGTCTGGCTTTTTGCCTTTATTGGATAGGACATTCAGAGAGAGCAGAGAAAGCAAAGTGCGAGAGAAAGAGTGGGAAAGAAGCAGGATTCGAACTCTGTTCGCCCAAAGCAGTGCTAATGAGGCTATTAGATCCAACGATTTTCTTTTGTACTTGCTCAATTGATTCACCTTAAAAAAAAAAAGTACATTTAAGAGAAAATAAACTGGTAACTCTGTTTGCAATATTCTCAGACCAAATGTTGCTCATACTGTGCTGTTACTCTACTGTTGGGTCTTACAGTAAACGTGTAGGGGGGTTTGGAGCTGAGAGATCAGTGGTACAGCCGCAGTGGGGCTGAGTGGAACAATGGTGAGGAGCCGAGAGACCGGCTGCCACAGGCTTTCCCCCCAACAGCACTCAGGTCGGCCCTCCATAAATCACTTTTATGCCGTCTGCCGCTCAGCAGCTTTACCCACTCCATGATGGAATGCTTAAAGGACTGGAGGAACGAGGGAGAGAGAGAGAGAGAGAAAAAAAACAGGGTGGAGGATAGTGTTTTAAGTACACTGAATATGGAAGGCGTGTTTAGGCAGAAGATGATACAGCGAAGTGAGGGTGTCTTTGATCCTGAACGAATAAAACCAAATGTTTTGACTCATCCGCCTACCTTTTAGTTTCTTTACAATGCCAAATAAGAAATCAAACAGGTCTGTCGCATCAGTCGCATCTAGACTTAAAAGCTGTGCCAAAATTAATCCGACAAATAACATTAGAAAAGTAATTTGTCTTTTTGTGCAGACTCCAAGGCCCATAGTAATTAAAAGCCCTGCTCAACTCAATACTTATCACCATTCAACCTGTCAGGTAATAGTGTGATTGATGAGATCTCTTGCTACAGAGGTACCTGATCTCAGCACTTCCGGGGACAGCTTTCAAAACTACAGAGAATTACCCATGGGTGGTGCATCCGGTCAAAGCTCTGACTGTCAGAGTGAAGCTGAGTCAAAGTTCTCAGATCGTGGCTGGAAATCTTAGCTGTGCAGCATTTGAAGTGAACTATGGCAAATGTAAGCACACATCAAAAATTCCAGTATGGCTTTATACATTCGATTTTAATGGGTTAAACAAACAAAAAAATTCAAATTTCTCAATGTTCTCAATTATAAATGCAATTTTTAGAAAAACTTAAAATGAATACACTTTTTTTATACTGTACCTTACGTACACACCGGGACGAATATCGGCGCGCGTTATTCGCCAGCGTTTTTCAACGCATTTTTTGTTCACACCCAAGCGATTTTCGCTGACGATGAGCCGAGTGAACATGCAAATTCATTCCCTGACATTAGATGGCGCTTAATGTAAAACAGAAATACAATACCACTCCATAACAGTATATACTCTGCCACTCCATAACAGTTCTCTTTTAACAAGATTTTTGTAGTCGCTGTCGCGTTTGTCATATAGTTCTTGATTCCGACACCAACGAGACCAGCAGCTCTACATTCATCTTGCCTTTCATCTTCCTCGTCATTTCTTCCCGGCAGTGTCTATGGGCAGTGTAGACGCTACTTGGCGTATATCTTCTTCGCTGTTACGTATGTGTGCTCGGCAAGACCGTTTTGTGTTTGAGCGCCCCCAAGTTGTGTTTTACTGTAACTTCAGAAGCTCCAGACACGTGAGCAAAAGCGCCAATCTCATTGGTCGGATAGTTTTTGACGCGGCGCGTCAAACCAAAAAAAACGAACCCGAGGCGTTTTTAAAAAAAATTACGCTTTTACGCGTGGCGTTTTTCGCGTCGGTGTGCACACTCACATTGGCGCCCTTTGTTTAGTCACGAGGCGTTAAACGTCGGTCGAATATCGCGCGCGAAATTCGTCCCGGTGTGTACGGGCCTTTACAGTGTTGTGAAGTCTAAATTTAAATCTAGCATTTAAAATGACTGACTTTAGTTCAACAACTTATTTAGGCCACCTTTCCTAAATAAATAGGCTTAACTAGGGGAAAATATGAGCAAGAAATTTTATGAGATTCACTCAATTAATGAATCTACATTTTCACAACCACTTGAACTGTAATCCAGAAGGTTGAACCAGGATCTCTACAATGGACACAGGCACAGTAGTATTTCCGCCACTGTTCAATGTAGAACAATTTGTCTTAAACTGCAGATGAGAAATAGAATTCAAGAAGCCATCAATTAGTCGCCCTGCTTTCTCTGATCGATAACCTATTCAACAAAATTTTCACAATTTATGACTGAAAGGAGGAAACTAGATGGCACACATTTATACAGTATATGCATAGTATGCTTCCTGTATCCCAGAGTGAGTGGAATTTAACTCAAGAGACTATTGACTTGACTATTGACTAGGCAGTCCTAGGTTTTCATCCTTATGTTTGTCACCGCAAAGCTTGTCAACCTCTCACTATTGAAACTTAGGGTATGTTTACACAACAACAAAATGCTTAAACCTGAAGTTTTTTTCTTTGAGTTTTCCGTGTATAGACGATACCATTGTCAATTCCCCATTCACACGGATCCGCGAAAACGACTAAAAACGCCGTATTCTGCTGCCAGGCCATTAGATGGCGATGATACACTTAAGACAGATCATTTAAGACGCATGTGCATGACGTCATTGTTTTCACAGATTCACGTTTTTACTGTTTACACGGAGACCACTTTCAAAAACTTGCACTTTGAAAACCGCTTTGAAAAGTTTGTGATTTCATCCACACAAAATGCTCTTGTCATGTAAACAAACAGCCAAAAAACGCCTAAAAAGTTTTACGTTTACAGCTGAAAACGGTGTCGTGTAAACAGCCCCTTAAGCTAAACCTCCCGTGTTTTCTTTTGACATTTCAATGAGGGGTGACTTTCTTTGAAGATTGATTTTTTTGAGGTCCCAGATTTTGGGTGATGTTTTTAAATTTTCTTGAATTTGTGGTTCCCTTGCTGCAAGCAGTCCCATGAACTATAAATTTTGTCTTTTTCAATTGTGCTGTTTGGCTGAGGGTTCGGCCTCAAGCTGATGCATTACTCTGAGTGCATTACACCTGGCAAATAGTCAATTTCCATAACACCCATAAATACAGACAGCATTTGAATGCCAATACGTCAGACTGTGAATTAATTGAATAGTATTTCATAATTGAAAAAAAAGACTTGATTAAGAAAATGTTCTGCAAGCATTATACAATCTTGAGGATTGATGTGTTTTTTTTTTACTTTTTATATGTTTTTAGTGATTTACTGAAATGTTAAAAACTCTTATCCTCAAAGACTTGCCCAACACTGCTGTAAGCTATGGAAGGTGGGAGAGGAGAAGCCTCAGGACAATTTACAACTAAAGATTTAAATTATTTAACAGAGACATCACACTAAATAATGGGATAATCCTGGCATGTCCCAGAACCAAGATAAATCATATGCTCAATACAGGTTCAACAGCTGCAGATAAGCTAGGGTACTTTGAAACACTGTAACAGGTTTGATCCAAATTACACTCTAGTACTCTATAGACTTTTCATAAACGTAACGTATCTTATCTCACACCGAACTGCGTATGTTACTAAGTATAGTGTCGAGGAGAGGCAAGATCTACCATATGCAGCATGTTCCGGCACTATTTAAAAGAGAACCGAGAGTACGAAGTGTTTAGATGGAGAGAGTAAGGGGTGGAGAGGCTGGGTGTTAGAAAAGCAGGGGAGGGGAAAGGAGTGAGGGAAACATAAGTGGAACCATGAGAGACCACTTTATTTGGTGCTACTAAAAATAACACAGCGAATAGCAGGCCAGCAAACCAGTGCTGCGCTAACGCAGGCTAGCTACTTGCCTTGCTGAATGCACAATCGATAGGTGGAACGCTGGACGGGATACTTCCCAGAGCTTGTAGGGGGACAGCTGCCTCGGTGCAAGGAGGGGGGTTCTTTTTTGCACTGGTTGACTAAATATGGTCACAGGGAGATGAACAAGATACTAAAGAGGAGCTGGTTTTCAAACACTTCCCATGGTAAAAAGCGCTAATGATTTTGATCTTCAAGGTGCAACAGCTGGCTCCTTTTGTGACTAGCGGCTCTTCGTTCACCTTCAAGAACATCATGGAGAGTTTCTGAAAGCAACATAATCACCTCTAGTCACCTTAGATAAGGTTAACCAAGAAAAGGGTAAAATGGTTTAGAAAAAAAAAAAAAAAAGGTATCTGCAAGCTTCACAGAGGCAACAATCTGCGTACTTGGTGGATTGTTGATGTACATTTGTTTCCAAATTAGAACAGCTACTTTTCCACTTTATAAATTTGCTTATGGAAATGAAAAAAAGGAATTATAGAAGGCAGTGGCTTGAGTATAAAACTGCCGTTTCAAAATGTAGAGCAGAAATAAACTAGCCAAAACACTAAAGCGCTAGAGAGAGCTCCAGCAGTCATGCACATCTTCACAGAATTCATTGAGAATGCACATGCTAGAGATGGGAGGGAGGAGGGGGTGAAAGTGCTGCAGTTTTTTTCTGTCCGTTTTTAGAGCAGCAACGACAGCTCCTCGTGTCAGCATGATGTCTATTCCCTGCCTAAATGTAAGCCGTGAGTATGCTTTCTTCACCCGGCTCCACCCCTCCCGCTTTACCACTCTTGTTTCTTCTCCACAACACACGTTCAGTACCCCCCCCTTCCCTCCCTCCCCAACCCCCCGTCAGAGAAGCTGAATCAGCGAGTCAAGCATGCGATGGCTGCAGCAGCTGGAGAACTCCCGAGGTCATTATGGCTCTTCACACACAGAAGAGAAGAAAGAGGGAGGAGCAGAAAGCAGAGGAAACTGAGCTGACAGGTAATATATGCTCCATGTGCCTTCCTCCCTCCGGACGGGAGTTCGCCCCCCATGCCGGCTGGTCCGCACTGGCGTCTCTGCTTTTTCTTCTCCGTTTCGGATGCACTGGGGGTGAAGCGCGTGGCCGGTCAGCCGTGGTCGGTGAGAGGGAGTGGAATTTACAGCTCTGCAGCAGCATGAGGAAAAACTACTTCTCTGGGAACACCACACATAGCAGGAAACGTAAGTGCTACCCCCCCCTTCACAAGCAAAACGGCAGGGATGTGTGAAACAGCCCGACAGTCAGGTGTAGGTGGAACGGGGGGAAAGTTGCTGTCCTCTGCATGGATTTGCTTTGCTTGCTCGCTAGAATACTGTCACTTGCTCACTCGTTTGCTCTCGTGCCCTACCTCACTCTCTCCGTGTCTCTTGCTTTTCTAGTGCTGGTCAGGCTGCTGCAGCACAGCACTCTCTGGTTCATTACCTCCTCGTGGCTGCAGCACAGAAGACATCTAAAAGATGGACTCAGTAACTGAAACTCACTGCTCGTGAAACATGCAGCATTTATCTGGGATCTTTTCACTTTGAGGCACTTTCGTATGGAATACGACTGTCGGGATGGTTACACACTTCGCCAACACTCATTTTTCAACTGGTCAGCTCTAATAACTGGAACCATGTTTGGTGATTCAAGACTTCTGTAACTACAGGGGGACAGGCGTACGCCAGCCATGAAGGGACATTGGTGTCACGGTGAGATGCAAGTTTCAGGCCAGGTGGGGGGTGAATCGGTTTGATGAAAAAACAGATGTGCTGGCATATTAATTCTCTGGGGAGGGCTGCTGATATGTGTGTCAGTGAGTGAACCCACAACACCAAGGGTAGTAACCCAATTTCTCTCTGCATGCTTTCCAATCATTAGGCAGGGGCAGGGCTGTAATGCTGCAGTGCCATCTCCCCCTCTCAACACACTCATCCCTAAATCTTTACTAACACTGTGGCGCCACAAGAGTCCAGCCATACCTAGCCATCATATCTAACCCCGTCAAGCACCAAACTCACCCAGGATTTCCACCCGTGCTCAGAATAGCCCGTCTAAGTGTTCTGTTATATTTCCACCCATGCGCCTCTCCTTTTGGCCTGGTATTGGATAGGCTCCTGAGAGGAGGGGGATGAGACAGGGCGGTGTTGACTTGTGGAATGTGTGGAGCTAGAGCAAAGATTCATTAGAGAGCTACTGAACATTTCATGCTGCCATGCAAACAGTTATTGATCTCTAGCACATAGAATTAGAGCTCTAGAGAAGCTTCTAGAACAAATAGACCCAGGTCAACTCAGGGAAAAAAGGTATGGAGGGTGGGGGGTTGCAGGAAAGAAAAGAAAAGGTTAAAAAGAGAAGAAAAAAGAAAAAGGAAAGAAGAATCAGCACACTAGTTCCAAATCACTATTGCTGAGTGGGCATTAGCTCTTGCATGTGACCTCTGGCCTGGTCTGTGTGGCTAAAGCCCAAATCCTGCTCACAATAGCTTCCTGTTCCACTTGGATCAACCTCATTTTTGGACCTCAGCAACCAGTCTGACATACAACTGAGAATGTGGTTAAAGAACGGACAACCAGACAGAAAAAGGCAGAAAGGAGATACATACTGTGTTGAGGACAGTGTTACATTAGAAATGCAACTTTTTTCATTTATTTTTTTAATGTCTTTTGAACTTTCCTGGACAACAAAAAACATCCAGGCTACAAGGATGGAAGAGGACACTTTACCTTATTTTTCAACAAAACACTTTTACCAATTACAGAAAAAGAACTTTTTTTTCCAAAAGAAACCAATGGCACTGTTCTTTTCCAACTTCCCTACGGATACCCCACACTCTCAGAGGACAGCCAAGGTCAACAGAAGATACAATACTGTGTGAACCCCAATATGTGTAATGCATATTGGTAACACAGTATTGGGATGGGGCAAAAGAAAGCATGACTTAAAGAAACTGTGAAAGTGACCTTATGTATAATGCTAACCATTGCATTCTGCAGAATGGTTATCTACCGACGGTGATTAAACATGCGTTTGGTTTATATAAGGGCTGCGCTAACCAAACATCAAATCAGAGAAGGTAAGGAAACTCAGCTGTGTCGGGGGCTGCCTACTTGGTGTACATACTTCTTTATGTGCCCATATGAACATATAACAACTATGGAATGTAAAGAAGTATGTATTCTTGGTCAGGCACTGATCCTCAGTTTATAAACTCTGCCATGATTCTCTGCATCACTGAATTTTGGTACATGGAGACAGTGTGAGGAATTTTGTAACTGGGGTGCAGAAACTTACTACAGCAGTGGATTCTGAGAGAAGTCGCTGTTCTTTTAGTGACTTCACCAGCAATCCACACCACCCCTCCCCAATTCAGCAATTGACATGCTAGATCGTTTAGTCTGGAATGCTGCAGGTAGACAAATATTAAAATAATGGTTTGTAGGGCCCACTTTCTTGGTGACAGAATAGGTTCAATCACTGCAACCTAAAAGATCCAATGACGGCCTGAGACATCGCCATAGGAACAGGAGCTCCTTTCATTATTGGAGTTTGCGGCATTTAAGGCTATGAATTGTGGCCAGCTGCAACCAAGATCTTGTACTGCAGGAGCGGCATACGCCAGAACCATTAATACCTTAATCGTTTCAAACTTGTCTAGAAAGGGTAAGTTTGGGACAACTTCACTTTTTTTAATCTTGAAAATGTAATCTTGCTACAAGGAAGCTACTGAGGTAACAGTTCCATAAAGGTGAGCAGCGCTCAGCTATTAAAAGGAAGCTTCTCTTACATTGCGGGATAGTACAGTGGTCTGTTTCACCCTGCCACCCGTCCCTGCCCCCATTGTTCATGTTTGCTAGGCTTGCCAAATGCTTTGCTGGACCACAGAGTAGTCAGATTAGAGCATGGAAAAGTGACAATGCAGGATCA
Source organism: Leuciscus leuciscus (assembly GCF_965113295.1). NCBI lineage: Eukaryota > Metazoa > Chordata > Actinopteri > Cypriniformes > Leuciscidae > Leuciscus > Leuciscus leuciscus. Next base: position 15,984,888 of record NC_138730.1, on the reverse strand, counting down.
GAGGGGGTCTGCCTGTCAGCTGATTCCAATTGTCCTTTACAAAATGTAGACCGAGGCCTTCAGAAGAGGACATCCAAGCATGTTTTCTTTCATTTTTTGGTCTATTGGTGTGCAGCAGGTTACAATAGCAATCACTGTGAACAGAGTAGAATGAATGTCCGAGTAGAACAAAGGTATTACACAATGCTGAACTTTAAAGCTGATCAACAGGTGATGAAAACAGTTGTGTGAGGGAATAAGGTAATCAAGGACAGTTGTACTTAAGGGTTTGAATGCTTCTAACCTGCTCCAAGCATTTGGCTGTGCACCAGGTCATCTTTCTATTGAGGTAATATTTGGTTCGTGGTGATGACTAAGGTCAGAGCGCACCTGCAATTTCTTGTCCGATAAACCCTTCCGTCTTAAACCTCCCACTCATTCACGTTACAGGCCAAGAAAAATGTAATGGACGCATTGTGTGCAAAGATACAGTAAGGGTTTTTGGTCATGACTGAGAGCTTGTGGCCCATTTTTCTGAATGTCAGACACTCCCGTCTGTCCTCTGTAGGGCTGTGCTCTTTCCATTTTTGTGCACCGCTTGCTGTATGGTTCGCTCCTGTCAGTCGTATGGCTGTGTTCCCTCTTTCTCGCCCTCAACCCCAGCCTGAGTGACATGCACAGCAGATGCTGACATTATCAAATGTTCAGCTGCTATCCCTGGCTTTTGCCCTCTTATGGCCAGTGTATTTAGGGGCCGAACTTTGTCCAGAATGCCGCAAGCAAGTGTCTGTGTAATGCAGGGAGGGGGATCTGTGGAGTAAATAGCACTTTACTGACCCCGGTTTAATGAGCGCCATATTGAGCAGCAATGACCCCTTGCTTACACTCTCAGATGGCCACCTGCTAAGGAGCTAAAGGCTTTTTGGCCACCTCAAAGCTGATGGACAGTCAACTGCGTGTTATAAAACAACGCTTTGGCTTGTGCGTCACCGAATTGTCTGGTGGAGTTGCTTCTGCCTCGGATTGTGACTGACATGTGGTACAAATATCTGTGTTAGTCATTTCAGCATTACCACACGAGCAGTCTCAGAGGCGCTCCCACCACACTCCTTTATTGGATTAAGTAGGCAAATTAGCCCAGCAATGTAGCAGAGTATGACTGAATCTTTTCAAATTTTAGAAAGTGACAACTACAAAAAGCAGCACATGCTGACATCTTGATCGCCCAAGCGACACTCTGCCCTCGGCAGGCTTAATCCATCAGCAGCTGTTATTGCTACAAGACTCGCGGACACTCGATTTGAGTGCACCATGATGGATTATTATCTTTTTCACTGAGCACACTTCTCTCCTTTTTTTTTTTTTAATAATGAGAAAGAAAACCTCTGGAGTGCAGTGAAATGTATTATTCGATAAGTATAGAGAAACAGTCTGAAATGAGCCCATGCGACATTGCTTGTCATGTTTCACAAAGTTTAACTGCTTAAGGTCATAAAACAGGGTCACATAAGCTGATTCTTATCAGTCTCATTAACAGCAAACCACAATGCTTTGCTAAAGCTGGTAAAATGGAACCAAATCACCTCTTCAATGGATTTGGTCCCCTTCAACCAGCTGTAGCTATGCTTTGATGACAACATGAATTGTTTCTATCCTGCCTTTTTTTGCTTCCGCAGGAAACCAAGATGATATAGTTCATTAAATAATTTCAGTGAAAAAGTTTCTTTTAATAAACGTTAATACAATGTATTATGACTGCCTTTTCTACAAGCTGAACAATTCTTTCAATTTTTTTTTTTTTTTTTTAAGAATAAAATTTTACAAGCATTGGTTTTACAAGTTTGTGTTTTTAAAGAGTGGGTTAAAATATAACTGCGTCAGTCACCATTAGAGAGCAGGCAAAGACAAGTTATGAAAAGAAGGTACAGTGACGCAATTGGGTGTAAAGTTGGGCTAAGCAGAGGACTGACATCCACATAAGAAAAGAAAGTCAAGGGAGTGGGGAGGAGAGCAGTTGCAGCACATGCTCACTGCGACACATGCGGGAACGGTCGCCTGCGTGCTTCTCGGTAACCCTTCTCTGCCTGCAGACGGGAGTGGGGATGAAAACCAGATGATTCTAAGTGTGGGGGGTTGTACACACAAATCATACACAGAGAGAGTCCACCAATTATGGCCCCCTGGCACACTGACGCAGCGCAGGCATGCGGTGTGAACCTCCCTCTCCTCTGCATCAGAGCAGCATCCTTCCCTCAGTCACATGGATGGCAACGCTGCATCATAATTTCACCCATAATTACGCTGATCTGCCACCATGTCATGCTGAACCTGCTCTGCACCTCCATCCATAACCATTATATACAGAGGTAGTTAAGAAATAAAATAAAAAATTCTTTCAACATCATGATTTTAGGTCAAAATTTATATGTAATGATGTATGTTTTAAGTGCTGTAACTGGTCAGTATTTCTTGTAGGATTTTTTAAAATCACCTCTTGGCTTTTATTCTTGTATTAATCTTAAATCCTGAGTGAGACAAATGAAATGAGCTCATAAAAGGGTCAATGACAAAATAAATAAGTGGCCACAATAAATGGTGAATTCAATCTTCTTCTTTTTTAAATCTAGTGTAAAACTAATGTCAAGTTCATGTTGGTTTCCTGTTTTTAAAAACGATTCTACCATTTAAATGTAAAGATGCTAACAATGTGGTGTAGCTAAAAATAGGTTTTTAAATATATTTTTCAAAAGTATATGAATGATTAATTCACATCTATAAATGAGTCGCACTAGGGGTGGGTGATATGACCAAAATCTAATAATCACAATAGGAGTAATTTTATTTCACAACAACGATATATATTACGATAGTTATTTTTGCTTTAAATAAGGTTTTAATTATATAAAAAATATGATAGCATTGAAATATATTTCTTATCACCATTTTCAATATAATTAAAAAAAATAATACTAGCCTAAACAACCTCTCAAGCTTACTGAAGAAGACAAGTAAACAGTGATAAAGAAAAAGCTAAGAAAACAAACTACAACAGAGCAAAGACAAATTAAATAGACCTACTTAAACTTCAAGCATTAGAAATATTGCATAAAATGTATAATCAAACGTATAAAAATCAATGTATAGACTTTACAGTTTAAATTAAATATAGATCTATTCTTATTAAAGTGATTCCGTCAAGAGCAAAGAGAGATTTTCTCTATTTTGATGTTGTTTGATTAGCATTAATAAATGACAGCAGGTCAATTTGGATGCGACTGCACGGAGTAAGTACTCCAGCATTTACATTCACTTTCTGTTTACTTGCAAACACATGGTCACTTTGATAGGTATGTGTATTTAACTGTTCAGGCCCAATTAGGTGGCAAAAAGCACTCTGTTCAGTTCACAGCGCTGAGAAACAGTCTCTCAGAGAGCGTGCATATACATCTTTCACTGCTAAATGAGCATCAACGGTTTAAAAATCACCTGTTTTTAACCCGCAATGCTTAAAAACGCATGCAAACAATAAGCTTTCATGCAGCACAGCAACGTCACGTGAGCGTAAGCAAGAGACGATAGTCCAAAATCTCTACCGGTTGACAAATTTCTACTGGTATTATCAGCCACCCCTAAGACTTTGACCTTGCTATGTATTATTTTTTTTGTCAGTAATGATGAGTCAGTAAAAATGTCAGTAAGTAAAGCAGTTTTTCCCCCCCAAAATAATAATAATACAAGATTATGCCTTAAACTAATTATGGTTTTCTTTCTCAATAATTTTATTCTTAGGCATGTGGTCAAAAAAGGACAAAAATAGAAGGAAAACACAAACCTAATAATAATAATAATTAATAAAAAGTATTATTTTATTTAAAGAATAACAGTAAAATTACAATACTAATAAATTATGGCTGTCTTAATTTCTTTGCTTTCAAATGTTAAAGCACAGAGCTTTTATTGTGGAGGAAAACCACCGGGTAGGGCTGCTTAATTATGACAAAATATCATAATCAATTATTTTGGTCAATATTGTAATCATGATTATTTAACACAACTAGGGGTGGGCGATATGACCCAAATCGTATGAGTAACTATCACAATAGAGAGATAAGATACATATAAAGTCATTGTATGTATATATGGCATTTTTATGAATTTTTTTATAATAAAAATTAATAAAAAATAAAAAAAATTAATAAAAAAGCCCTGTCATTGACCCCAAAACTGCATGTATAATAAGTATTAGGAAAAATAAATGTGACTTTTAATTAAAAATTGCAGTCAGAAAAATAAATTACATTTTTTTGTTAACTACCGTAAGACGAAAAAGACAAACTATGACCCAGATCTCTATAAATAAATCCAATGATTGGCTCAAAACGAAGCAGAAAATGGAAAATGCACCTGACAATGTGGCAACAGCAGAAGCACAAACACCTATAATAATCTGTGCTGATCACTGGCTTTCATATTCTACATTTTCTCTACAGACATATAAAACGCCTCATTGATCAATCATTTTCATTAGTGCCAAATCCAGTTCCTATCACACCGGGCTCCACTGGCAGCATTAGATGGGACGATTGGCTAAGGCTCGAACTAAACAGCTGTAATAGAGGCAGCATTTGAGGGTGGGACTCCATGCGGCGGTGAACAACCAGGTTGGCCCATTTGTACAGTAGTAATAGGGGCTTATGCAGTGGCTGCCTCTGGATGGCCTGTTTGTGGACTGTGTTATGAGTCATGGGCTATTAACTGTACTGTTTACAGTGCTGGAGCACAACTGCCTTCCAGCAGCCATCCAGAGAGTCACTGAGAGGAACCAGTCCTGCTCTCAGCCTGGGACTGTCATAAACACACGAGGAGGAGGAAAAAACAAACTCATTTATGAACACTTACGACACCCCCAGGGTGCAAACTCACAATGTATAGAGATATGGGGATTGCTCAATGAATATTCAATAAGAATTTAAATAAAAAAAATACTACATTGAAAAAGCCTTGTGTCTTATAAAAAGAGTTATGTCTAATTAAGTATGAATTTAAATAATAAAGTGCACATAGCATGACAGTGTGTGACAGTCCAACAAGTTTGTGTCTGGGTGTTTAAAATTCCTATTTTTAAGGTTATGACTGTACTTTACCTTTCACCGAGGCTAAAACAATTGAGAAAGCAGCGATGGATGTACATCAGTGTGTTAAAGGCTTTAGGAGAACATGCACGGATGAAAAAGAGTTTTCCCTGCGTTGACAGGTTTCTGTGATTAAATTCAACAGCTGGTTAAAATGGTGCAAGAGGAGACAGGCTGCTACCTACTGGTTTTAAATATTTACTGGGTTACTTCAAATATTAACAGGAATATTATTAAAGAGTGGACAATACTGAATTGCAGGATAAATATAATAATATTGCATCTCATGTAAAAATTGTCTTTGAATTAATTAAAATAATGATGATTATTATTATTACTACTACATGCACAAATGTCTCCAGTTAGACAAGTCCTAAGAAATGCATGTGGATTAAATTAAGAAAATGTAATATTTTAAAGCAGAGTTTAACTAAAAGTCTTCAGACCTAGTAAATGCATGCATAGGTCTATTCTCCAGGGTTGGACTAGAAGTAGCTTTGGCACAAGAAAGAGTGCTGCTCAGAGAAGACCGCAGCGGTGGGAGATCATGCAAGAAATAGAAGTAAATGGTGAGCTGGAGGAGAGCTATATATCTCTAGGACTTTCTGATGGTGAAGGGACAGGTTCTGCTCCTAAGCAAGGCTCTACTGTACGAGCGAGCCATAAATACTAACCCGGGGCAGTTCTTCATCCGCACAGTCAATAAAAAAGGATCCCCATGTTGCCATTGGGAGATTGAAGTCAAGATTGATCATTTCACTGAGGGATCTGTAACTGAACTGTGCAACAATTTTGTACTGCACAAAGATGCACCAAATCAATCCTTAATTAATTACTATAATACTATATACACTGAGCTTATGTGCTACTTTTTCTCATTCTACTAAGTCTTATTACTAGATTAGACGCTTCACAATAATATTTTTTAAATGGTTATTTATATCATTTTCTTTAGTGTATCAATAGGAAATCTCACTTTTGGGTTAACCAACTTAAGTACATTACATATTATAACCAATGCTAGCAGAGGGCGCCAACGGTTTGTTGTTACACTTTACAGCATTATCAAATCCTTGTTTAATATTGGCCAAACAACATTTAATTCAAACATCCACTTCTTCATGACAGAAATGCTTTAGCCACTGTCATTTCTTAACCAAGAACATCAAAACATGCAAACTCAGAGGGAGGGTTTCAACTTTTTTGAAATATGCGAACTGTTGTTCATCGCGATTTGTGCCACTTCCGGTATTTTGCTGGTTAACTGATAAGGTTAAATTGCAATGGAGGAATTTTGTAATTTTTTTTATTTTTTTTATCGAGGAATTGTGACAGCCCTAATTGGAATATTTGCAGAAGGAATGTTTAAAAATCGAAATGTTTAGCACACTAAAGCATAAGATATAAATAACCATCTTAAAACTCTAACGTGCATTTTTTTGTTCTCAAATCAGGAATAGCCTATTATGTATATAAAAAAAGCTACATTTGCAGCTCAAAGACCTTCAACAAGTTTGAAATTCCACCCAGAAGGAATTACTCTACCATTCCATGAAAAAAGTAAGAAAAAAAGTGCAGAAGTTTGCCACTGATCCAGGAAACAACATGCATGAAAAGAGTTAAAACAACCATGAGGCATATTCTGACTGCTTGATCTGGACATTCAGGCTGATATCAAGAGAAATGTGTGTTAAAGAGGAGGAGGATGACAGTAGTGTCTTAAATCCAACACATTCTGCACAGAATCCTCTACAGCTTCTATGAAAATAGCGATCCTACTGTAGTTTGTATGTGAGTGGGCATCACCACTTGTGAAACTACAATGGTAAATGTGCTGCAGTAAAGATGAAATGATTTATTTTGCGTTCACACGTCTCAAATTAGACCAGTACAGGCCCCAGATATGAGCTGAAACCATTGAATAAATTCAGAGCAGTGTAATTCTCACAAACCAGAAGCCCAATTTCAGTTATGCAGCATCTGAAGCCATACCTGGGGTTCCCTCGCAGAGCCGCGTGGTGAAGCGCGTTGAAGCCGTTATTGTTGGTAATGGTGACGTCTGCACCTGCTTCCAGGAGCACAGAGAGCATGTCATCCCTCTTCTTGCTGATGGCATCATGCAACGGCGTGTCTCCCTCTGAGTCCTGTAGGAGGCAGCCTCAAGTTACACACGCTAATATAATGCCTAGCAGGTTCATTTCAGTCTCTTTACTGACAGACAGAGAATAAAAGAGGCTGTGATGCAGCGTGATGACCACAGAAATGCTAACATAATCATAAATGCTGGCATCCCATTGCAATGTTTAGTGTGACGGCATTTCCTAAGCTTTTGAAATGCAGGCAACGAAGCAGCGCTGAATCATGGTAAATCTGCAATATATTGTTTCACTGCTGAATAGAGGAAAAAAAATGTCTAAAGTGCCGCAGTGTTAATCACCTGGGAAAGCACCATCTATTTGTCTAGTCTGCAGTATAAACAGCATACTAATCAAATAACCGTCTTAAAATTTAGGCAATAGCTTATGGAAAAAAAAAAAAATATATATTTTACTGGGAGCTAAAACTGAAAAAGACTAATTTCTGAGACGACAATATTTACTGAACTTTCTACAAAATATAAAAGATATGAACCAATATAAATCAAGCCAAAATGTCATTGCTGCAATCAGTTATAGGCAAATATCAGCCTATAACTGGCTGATATTTTGAGATTTTCAGCATCGGCCAATAAGTATTACTGAACTATTGTCCAAAATCTGCCAATGGCCTTTATCAAATATAAATGATCAATCATATATTTTTTGTGTGTTTTTGAAAGTAGTCGCCTATCAAAATACAGTAAAAAAAAATATTGTGAAATAATACGACAATTTAAAAGTTTTCCATTTCAATGTATTTAAAAATGTAATTTATTTCTAAAATGGAATTGAATTTTCAGCATCATTACTCCAGTCTTCAGTGTCACTGTCACATGATCCCACGGAAATCAAATGTTGAATTTGGTGCTTAGTGCTTACAAAACATCTATTTTTATTATCCATTTTGAAACAGTCTTTGATGTTTAATATTTTTTGTGGAAACCATAATATACTACAATTTAAAAGTCTGGTGTACTGGCGTAAGATTAAAAAAAGTATATTTGAAGAGTTCAGATGCAAAAGCCTCTAAGTGCCATCTGAAATTTTCTTCTAGAACGATCATTTTTATCAAGCTCGTATATTGAAGTTCAATAATTTCACTTAAATGGCAATGCAAATTACCTATTAATTGTCATTTAAGTGAAATTACTTAACTTAAATATACAAGCTTTATAAAAATGATAATTCTTCAAGAAAATTTCAGATGGCACTTAGAGGCTTTTGCATCTGAACTCTTCATTTTCTTTTTATTGTCTTTACTGTGATCAATTTAATTTAATTCAATTTAATGTTACAAATCCAGATTTTTTTTTTTCCTACAAATATAAATATACAAGATTAAGATTTGTAAAAGATACAAATTCTGGATTTTTGTAACATAAACATTTTTCTACAATATTGGTCAAAAGTTGTATATTAAACTTTTGACCAATAGTGTACAAACACTACAAGAAGCTACTGACTAACTATCAGCTTTAGCTCAAATGATGAGACTGAAAGCGTCACAGAAAGACGAAGCAAGGAAGAGAGTTCACTCTCTAAACTGAGAGGTACTGAGACACCAGGGGCTAAAAATACTTGGACAGATAGTTCACCTGCAGACTGGGGTGGCAGCCGAAGTCAAGTAAAGTCTTCACCACCTGCAGGTGGCCCTTGTTGACAGCGATGTGCAGGGGTGTCTGTCTGCGTTTGTTTCTGGCGTTCAGGTCGGCCCCGCCTCGCTGCAGAACCTCAATGACCGAGCCCTCGTCCCCGAAGGATGCGTGATGGACAGCTCGGTCTCCATCCTTATCCTGAAAGAGTCACGCATCAATCACTGTCAGCATCCCCATTTAAACACCAGCGTCTGACTCTAAAGCCTTCACAACTAGAACTGGCCTAGAACAGGAAAAACGCTGAGGAACACACAATCATTACTGAAGCAACCGCCTTATAATGATGCAAATCTTCTGGCTAATTTATTTGAGGTTAAAAGTGATTTGCAGCCATAAATTACAACTAATAAACTTCTTTTCTACACTGGATGCAAGAATTCAAATGTGAAACTAACAGAAAAACAAACATCCTTTAAACCATAAAACATCCTATAAAGACTTTAGGATTTCTTAACATTCAGCCAGTAAAAGTTAACCTCAGTGTTGTTATTGTTATGTTTAACTAAAAATATGAATAATTCTAACTAATATTAGAAATGTTTCCTTTGCAACTGCCTTTAATAAATAAATTCAAGTTAAATAAGTTTAAGTTAAATGTGTAAACTAAAACTGAAATAAACATTAATTTTAATTTTAAAAATGACAAAAGCACAAAATTACTAAAAAGAACTAAATTAAAACAAAATAAATAAATAAATATAAGCTCATACAAAATAAAGTACATAAATAATACTAAAATAACACTGGTTTAAATGAGAGCACAACCCCCCAATGTTTAAATCATATAAGTGACATCATTGAATGACTTTACAGAATTTGAACAGGGTGCCTTGCTCGTGTATAGCTGTTAATCATATAAAATGTGTATATTAAAAAAAAAAAAAAAAAATATTTGGCAATATAAATATAATATTAATTTACACCTTCATGAGATTTAAAAAAATATATATAATTTGCTGCCACTCACAATTCATAACAGACAACCAAACAAAACCAGTGAAACGGGGGATAAAGTGATTTGTGGAAGTTTGCATCAAAGCTAACAGCATTCACAGCAGCATGTATGATCTTTTCTGCTCCTGAAACATCACCGGGAAATAAATATTGGGGCTTGATTGTGAGCGGAGAACCCTTCACGTGGCTTGAATAACAATGTTAGTGTGTCCCAGTGTCCTGTATTTTTCCCTCCCTGCACATAATCAAACAGTAGATGTGCTGACTGCATGCTAACGTTAACCGATCCTCATAACACGGGAATCGAGGTTCAGTAACTCTCTCAATATGCCTCTGAAGTAATTGTCTATTTAAATATAAACAGACTTATTTCACTTAGCATTCCTATTACAATAATGTGAGCCTGAAACTTAATTTCATCAGTGCAAGTTAATTGTAAAACGCGTCAACGGCTTTTTGCACTAAGTGACAATATTACCATTTTTCTTTGCGATATGCTAATTTACACTATATAAAAGTAGCAGTTCTTTGCAGTAAGTGCAAATAGTTGTTAGATGCTATATAAATAGTGGCAGATACTATTTGCACCTCAGTACTGTTGTACATTAACAGGATGCAATAATAACAGTGTAAATGATTATTCATGTAAATAATTAAATTATCGTCTTATTGGGATAATAAAACCTTCCCAACACCTACCCCTAACCCTACCCCATAAACCCTATTATTAAACACTTTTTAGGCACTTTATTACCACTTTTCAAAAAATTTTCTTAATTTCTATTGAAAATACATGCCTTTCTGATCTGATATGTGACGGGAAAAGGAAGAAGAGCGAGTTCGGCAAAAGGCGGATTTGAACTTGGGTCGATCGAGTCAAAAGCTACTTCCACATGCCATACACCCTACGCCACAGCAGACGTCGAGTGGTTGTGTGCCTTTGCCCAACCAGGCATTGGTGGGTGGAGTTAGTGTAAATAACATTTGCCAACAAGACAGGCTATTTACACTTAGTGCAAATAGACACTATTTATATTTATACTTAGTGTAAATAGACACTCAGTTAAAACGCTGCTCTCTGAATATCATCCTGTGTCTGTGTGTGTGTGTGTGTGTGTGTGTGTGTCTGTGTGTGTATGTGTGTTCTTTTTTTTTTTCCTACAGAGCAAGGTTCATCTGTAGAAGATATTAGCCTTTATATAACTATATACAGAAAAAGAAATATGAGAAACTGTTAAACAGCAGAATTGATTTCTATTATGATGCATGTTTGCGATACTTGCATGCGATGCAAAAAATAGTCATCTTTTAATAGAGACATAGTGTCTACACTTTCCAGGGGAATCAACCGACAAATGGCTTATTATAAAGCTGTCTCTATATTAACAGGGTGTCTACAGATATAAATTTAAGACTTTTTAATGCCACTTTGAATGAAATTTAAGACCAAACCTGTGATGGAAATACACATTATATTACATGCGTATATGTAATATTTAACCTAAGTAATTGAAATAATTTAATATTCACTCAGGGCCTGAATTTCATTTTGGAAAATGGGGGGGGATTTTTAATTTGAGGGGGGAGTTTAGACTTTTTTTTTTATTATTACATGTAGCCTATCTCGCCTAAATGTATGCTCACTCATTGCATTTTTACAATGGGGTAATTTTGGTCTTAAGAATTTACACAACTCAAGGAAGCTTGAATTAAACTTTGAATTAAATTGAAAAAAGTAGCACAAATAAATACAATAGAATAAAGATACCAATAAATAGAAATAAAGAGAAAAGTTTTTTGCTTAGGTCTAACACTAGTATTCAGAAATACTACAGAGACTGAATAAAGTAGGCTAATCAAATGTAAAATAACACTGGGTAGTATTTTAGTCCTGACTAAATTAAATACTTAGGCTATTAATCCTGATTCCTTAAAATTAAAGCTATGTTTTGTTGTTTTGACAACCAAATGAATGACAGACACATATGGCTGCTGTCCCTTTAAAGCCTGGAACACACCAAGCCGACGGTCGGCCGTCGGGCAGTTTCCGTGCGTCGGCCGACTAAATCTTCTCAGTGTGTTCCGCACCGTCGGCTGAAATTGGTCCTCGTCGGCTTTGTAACGGCCGATTCGACATGTTGAATCGGCGTCGGGCCGTCGGTGAAAGAGGGAACTCTGATTGGCTGTTCAGCTTAGTGACCGAGTCAGTGCACGAGAATAATAGCAAAAATGCGGGCAAAGTCAAAACGGTACAGATAGAAGGCTGTTCTAATGATATGTCATCTTATCTGAGTATTCCTTGGCGAATATTTCAATATTAACACGAGAGGAGTGGAATAAAGACAGTGTTTAGCAGGATTGATATTCAAAACGGTAAGCACGCACTGCTTTGTTTACGGTTTGTGTAACTGCAGCCGGCAGCGCCGGTTTCCCTTTTTGAATGACGAATATAGACGAATATATCTGCAGAAATAGACAGCTGTCTCATTTACACGCAGGCGCAGAACGCGCATTCTAGCTGACAGTCGGCTGTAGTTCTCTCGGTGTGTTCAAGTGCAGCTTTTTACCCCGACGCGAGGCGACAACACAGTCGGCTTTCATCAGCGCTAGTTCGTCTGCGTCGGCTTGGTGTGTTCCAGGCTTAAGAGCTAGTGCACGGATCCGGTTTTCATTATACGGTCACGTGCGATTTATGCTTATTTAAGACATAACCGACTGTGTTTAGAGGATATTCACCAAGACCGAAATTGACAATTTTCGCATGTTTTTGACTGTTACAGCGATAAAATCCACGAAAAATAACTTTTGTTACCCACGAGCTGTGTGTGAGGCGGCTTTACTCTATGTATGTGTGCAGAGAAAAAAAAAACATCTCTCAGAGTCAGACAGCGCGCAAGTACTGAATAGTTTCAAAATGGTAAACTTTAGTTACTCATGATGCAATGCTGGCCCGATTATGCAAGTGACAAATCCGTCTATAGAGACAGAGCGCAACGCGTCATAATCTGAAGACCACGCCCACCAAGGGGGAAAACAAACCAACTGTCTCCATTGACTTTGCATTGCGAGAGGCTGCCTCCTTGTCATTTCTTGCTTCTAACAAAATACAGAATAATGCCTAAAAGCTGCTATGTGACAAGGTGTACAGCAAACAAGCTAAGAAACCCAGAAATAATTTTTCATAAGCTGTCGACCCCAAAAAACGAGCGTTTGAGGACATAAAAGTGGATACAGGCTGGAACGAATGGGTAAATTGTGGGATCCTGACACTCAGTATGCACTAAAAATACACTACGTGTGCAGTAAGTTAAACATTTGGTCACTGGTGAGTCAAATATTTTATATATTATATTTCTGTAAGATAAACTATCCTGTGTTGCCGATTACAGTCTCCTCCGGCGGGCGTACGTTAGTTCTCAGAGTAATGAGACACGTGACGCTCTGTCTCAACTGCCTGTATCCACTTTTATGTACTAAACACTCGTTTTTTGAGGTCGAGAGCTAATAAAAATGTATTTCTGGGTTTTTTAGCTTGTTTGCTGTACACCTTGTCACACAGCAGTTTTTAGGCATTTGTCTGTCTTTTGTTAGAAGCAAGAAATGACAAGGAGGCAGCCTCTCGCAATGCAAAGTCAATGGAGACGGTTTGATTGTTTTCCCCCTGGGTGTGGGCGTGGCCTAAATACGCTCTTGTCTCTATCCCGACCGACTACCGAAACGCGAGAGTGTGTTATCGCCGCCTGCAGCGCTTAACGAGCTGATAGAAGACGCAGCACCGCTGAATCACTCACGCTGTTTGTGAAATTGCGTCTCGCAGACAGTTTTAAAATGACTGATTTGATTTTATAATCTGTGTGGATTAATTTACCAATACAACCTACAGGCTAAAGTGAATCAATGTTTGCGGGAATTTCCCACATTATAAGTGGGAGACCTGCGGGAATGATTAAAATTATGTGCAATCCCGCGCCGAAATTCGAGCCCTGTCACTATTTGTTTATTGAACTAAAATCAATGTAACATTTGCAATCGTGAGAATATTCAGCAAAATAGCTCCCGTCATGGTATGTTACTTAACTATATCACATGTTATAAATAAATAAAAAACTCAACATTTTGAATTTTTACCTCAGTATGTTTCTTCTGGGAGTTTTTTTATGTTTGCCGTTATGCTCATTTGTTTTGATTTCTTCCTATAAAATCTATCACAGAGACAAGCAGCGCGAGCCTCAACAGCGTTACCAGAAAAAGCTTACATTATCATTATCAATAGCTGTTTATGTAATCAAATCTGAATCATTCTCGCGATTCGATGCTTCACTGGTTATTTGACGGATATTAGGTCCGTCAGACTGGAGAAATTTTAGCGGTAACGTGACCAGAAATATTTAAGACCTATCGAATCTGAATTTAAGACATTTTAAGACTTTTTAAGGACCCGCGGCCACCCTGTATTAAGCAGGGATAGGTCAGTATTTTAACATTTATTTTGTGGCTATAATGCCGAAACAGTATTTAACATTTATCTTAGCACATTAAACAGACACACGAGGACACATTTCACTCAATCCAACAAGTCACACTGCCAGAAGAAGTGGTATTTCTATATGCTGGTTAAAGGTGCAGTAAGTGATTTCTGAGAAACGCTGTAAAAGTGGATTGTGGGAGGCCAAGTCAAGTCACGTTTATCTTTATCGCGTTTATACAATACAGATCGTTTCAAATCAGCTTTACAGTGACAACAGAAACAGTTCCACTCGACTGTAAAGCAGCTCTAAAAAGAAAATGGTATTAAATTAATTGGGGGCGGTTCTGCATTTTGGGGGCGGAGCAATGAAGAGAGGGGCGTGTCTGATTGGGTTGATCTCAAATCCCTAGAGTGTTTCTCAGTAATCTCTTACTGCACCTTCAACTAGCTCCATGAGGTCGACTTTTGACAAGAACTTCTGCTTAAAGGTGTTTGAACTATGAAAAGCAAGATCTAAGTGGGTTAATGTAAGCAGTCAAATGGCAGCATATTCGGCCTGTTGTTCTAAATGCAATCATCTTTAGAGAAAAAAAAAAAAAAATCAGGCAACAGAGAAGCAGAGGTGATTCAGGAGCCGGATAAAGGAAGAGGCAAGTACAAACCTCAGCCTCCAGGTCCACATTATGTTTCAGCAGCAGTTTGAGGACGTCCACATGTCCATTTTGGCTGGCTGCCTGCATGGCGGTGTGTCCTGCGCACTGACCGTTCACCTGGGAACAAAAGCGACACGTCTGATCACATCGTGCAATATGCATCTTTGTGTCATTCTTTAAAAAGGTGTATGTGGGCTCATGTGTGTGAGTGTTTACATGAGAGTCTAATTGTCATCTGCATTGCGGTAAGCAAAACAAGTGTGCAAAGGCATGCATATTAATACTGGAGCCCCTGGTGTATTTGCAGGACATGTCTTGTCCTGCCGAGCATATCATTTGGCCAGTCACCCAAGCCAATCTGACTTCCCTACCCATCCCTCCCTCTGCTCAAAGCAATTACTCGAGTGAGGGGCGGTAGAGGACAGAGCCAGCCGTGGCACCAACATAAACCAAACAATGTGAGAGGAAAGATTGATGTACACTGCCGTTCAAAAGTTTTTTTTAATGTTTTTAAAAGAAGTCTCTTCTGCTCACCAAGGCTGAGTTTATTTGATTAAAAATACCAACAACAAAAAAACAGTAATATTGTTAAATATGTCAATTTAAAATAAATGTTTTCTATTTAAATATATTTTAAAATGTAATTTATTCCTGTGATCAAAGCTGAATTTTCAGCATCATTACTCCAGTCTTCAGTGTCACATGATCCTTCAGAAATCATTCTAATATGATGATTTGATACTCAAAAAAACATTCATTACTATTATTATTATCATCAATGTTGAAAACAGTTGTGAACAATTTTTAATTTTTTTAGGATTCTTTGATGAATAGAAAGTTCAAAAGAACAGCATGTATTTTAAATAGAATATTTTCTAACATTTGAAATGTCTTTACTGTAACTTTTGATCAGTTTAACTCATCCTTGATGAATACAAGTATTGATTTCTTTTATTTATTTCCCCCAATTTTTTTATAAACATTCTTACTCAGCATTGATAATCAGAAATGTTTCTTGAGTATCAAATCATCATATTTGAATGATTTCTGAAGGATCATGTGACACTGAAGACTGGAGTAATGATGCTGAAAATTCAAATTCAAATAAATTACACTTTACTATATACATATATTCACACAGAAAACAGCTGTTTTAAATTGTAATAATATTTCACAATATTACTGTATTTATTTTATTTTTTTATCTAATAAATGCAGCCTTGGTGAGCAGAAGAGACTTCTTTTAAAAACATTAAAAATCTTAAAGATCCAAAACTTTTGACTGGTAATGTATACTCTGTGTGTATATAAATATATGTGACCCTGGACCACAAAACCAGTCATAAGTCGCACGGGTATATTTGTGGCAATAGCCAACAATACATTGTATGGGTCAAAATTATAGATTTTTCTTTTATGCCAAAAATCATTAGGATATTAAGTAAAGATCATGTTCCATGAAGATATTTAGTAAATTTCCTACCGTAAATATATAAAACATTTATTTTTGTGAGTGAATGCAGCACAATCGTGAACATAAATGGACAACTTTAAAGGAGATTTTCTCAATGTTTCGATTTTTTTTGTACTCTCAGATTCCAGATTTTCAAATAGTTGTATCTCAGCCAAATATTGTCCTATCCTAACAAACTATACATCAATTGAAAGCTTATTTATTCAGCTTTCGTGTGATGTATAAATCTCAATTTCATAAAATTGCTCCATGTGACTGGTTTTGTGGTCCATGGTCACATATAAATAATAAATAATATAATATATATTCCAAGACCTGGAAGTCACAATTTTAAAATTCCCTCACATTTCAAGTCTTCAAAGACCATGGGAATCCTGCTAAAACTACAAAACATTTCAAGGATCATTGCCTTCACACATGTTCATCGTGGACTGCAATCTAGTGTCTAGTCTCAGTTTTCCAAACCAAACTCAAATTAACATCCCCCTTATTTCCCTGTAATCAACATGCTGTGCAATCTTTGGCACAATCATATTATTATCGTGGTGATTAGACTTCCCCATTATTATTGTGGTGAGACCAAGTGCTTTGAGACATTTCAGGAAAGTGGTCAATTGATTTTCACTTTAAAATGCACACAAGCAACGCTCTTCAACAGTTCATGAACCATGAAACCATGGTTTTAGGAGTATGTACAGATGGCACAAGAGAAAGCACACACTTCCATTCAGAGTAAATTTGCTTGATTGTTATGTTCAGTCTCATTTAAAGCAATTAATGTGGTCCATGTCTTCATACAAACTGCTGTTGAATACTTTCAGCACGTTAGGTACTCGTTTAGTTTCAGGCTCATAGGAGTTCCCAAAAAGAGCAAAGGAAACCTCATACATATAAGAGCAGCCCTCATTCTTTGACTGTGCGTTTGATCTGATCTGTGAGATTTCAGTGAAAACTGAAGGTGCAGTGTTCAAAGAAAATGGTCCCACTACAAACGAGAAGTATGTTGCTCTCTCAAAAAACGACGTGCTGCATAGGTTTCTTAATTCTGACTTGCACTTCTAAAATGTAAAAATCGCTACCTATTTGATCAAGTCGAATAGAGTCTTGTCACAAGTATCACACTAAATATGGACTTTTTGTCTTTAACTCTCCTTGTAAATTCTATAATTTGCCACGGTGTGTTAAATGGAAATGATATCGCATATTGACACCACCCAAAATATTAAAGCTACACTGAGTAGGATTTTCTCCCATCTAGCGGTGAAATTGTTTATGACTACCAACTGTATATTACTTTCTAGCCCCTCCCATTCCGAGGGCGTTTTGAAAGTGAAGTGAAAGTGACACGTGACGGCCAAGTATGGTAACCCATACCCATACTTGGAAATTGACCTCTGCATTTAACCCATCCAAGTTAATGCACACACATTAGGAGCAGAGTAGTGAGCAGTTAACACACACACACTGCAAACATGGATACACACACCCAGAGCAGCGGGCAGCCTTTGTGTGACGCCCGGGGAGCGATTAGGGGTTAGGTGCCTTGCTCAAGGGCACCTCAGTCATTTCCCACCGGTTCTGGAATCGAACCAGCAATCTTTGGGTTACCAGTTCAACTCCCTAACCACTAGGCCATGACTGCTCCCACTGTTTTAACTCCTACAGTGGCCGTATTATTTCAAATTTGCCGGCAGTCACGAGTAATCTCCCCCTCGCATTCGTCACGGTGCCACTGTGTGGAAAAACGCACCTAATTTCCAGGTATGTCCCCCTTTGGCTAATGTATTTTCAAGATGGAGGCGCAACATTGCTTCCGCCATTCGAGCGACTCGCTCGTATGTATTCTAAATGGCAGATTCTACGTTTACGAGAATACTTGATTTGTTGGTAGAAGTAATTACACATTTATGCGCTCATATAATTTTGAAAGAACAAAGTGTTTTTTGCTAATAATCAACTTAGAATCAAGAATTAACTTCTTTCAAATTCTCGGGAAATCTGCTGAGCTTTTTGTGTGTGTGCAAACTCAGGCATAGTTATGACTAAATAGCAAATACAGTTAGGAAACCTGTAGAATATACAGTTGGGAAAAACAGAGAGCTATAATGTACAGTCAAACCAAAAAATATTCAGAGACCAGATATAATTTTTTATATTTTTTTTACTAGTGGGTGGTAGGGCTGTCACTTTCGAGAAAAATCAAATTCGAACGGATATCAAATATCAAGCAATGTATTAGAATATATTCGAATATCTACGAGTAAAATGAAGTTAACGAACAACCTCGATCCATCAGGAAACGCCACATAGGTCACTGAATTTCACTGCGCTTCATGAAGAATTTTTCTTTTGCGTGAAGAAGCTGTTCGCCGGAGATGTGTTAAAAGATTGTGGAGTGCATTCATGATTATTATTAGGCTACCGGTATAATAATCCTCTTGGCGCTGGGTCTGAGTGAGTCATTTACTCTCTTACCTTTGTTCTTTGATTAACATGAATGACACTTTAAGACCAGCCGCTGCTGACAGAGACGCGATCTGACACGCGTCCCATTTTCTCACAAATCTCTACGTTCATTTAAGACTTTATTTATATAATTTAAGACTGCTCTTATGAGGACACTCGACAAAACGGACATTTGGCATAATTTGTGTGTTATGGTTTGTTCAAGCCCGAAAGAGAACTAGATACTGACGCGCGTCTTTTCTGTGGGTTGTGTGTGTGTGTGTGTGTGTGTGTGTGTGTGTGTGTGTGTGTGTGTGTGTGTAATAGGCAGGAATTACAGCGTCTCTTTAGTCTTGTCGTTATCTTCCATTTTCAAAACAAGCGGGCTATTGGCTATTATTCGCTTGATTTGGTCACGGGCCTACGCTACAATACGTTTAGAGCGGCCGCTACTGGATGAGATGGCAAACAGTAAAATAAAAAACAAACGGTCTAATCATAGACTGTAAAAAATGCGCAAAACATGGTACTTTAAAAAAACTGGATAGTTTATTTATAGATCGATTTCGGATATTTCACGTCATGTTCGAATGCATATTCGAACATCGAATAAAAAGTGACAACCCTAGTGGGTGCAAGACACTATAGTTCATTTATGTAAGTGAGGATAGCAAAATAAAGTAAACCGTGACATATTATACCCAAAAATTCTTCATAAAGTGGACTACCAGTAAAATCTATACAAATTTGGGACCAAAAATTATTCAAACACTTTGACCTGACCATGTTTTGATTATGTGTTTTTTTTTTTCTTTAATTGCTAATGCGACCTTTTTAACACCACAGACTAAACAAAATGAAGCATTGCTTGGTAATTGGTTGAGCTAAATTGGTATTATCTAATTGTGCAGTTAAATTTAACAGCTGACATCTATTCCACCTAATTCATTTGTGAAAGTCTAACAGAAGGATGGCCAAAACCAGTGAAATCTCAAATGATTTGATAACTATGAGTTCTTGTCATATTTTATTACCATTTTCTAAACTATAGCGAGTAAACTGTGATAATGTGAGAAATGTTGAAGTGTCTGAATACATTTTGGTTTGACTGTATATAAATAAACAGTTTGTGCGTGTGTCATGGTAGAACTCTTACGTCTACATCAGGTCTCTTCAGGATGTCCTCTACTTTGGCCAGGTCTCCATTTGCGGCGGCCTTTACCAGCTCTTCATTAATGTCTCCAGACTCCTGAGTCTCAAAAAGTTTCTTGAGGAGCTGAGACAGGCGCTCTGAGGGCAGAGAAGGACTCTCTGTCAACACTGCTATAGTGTCATACACACTACACGATGACTGATGGATTGATGCCTGCTTGTGGCTGACTGAACGCCACTGAAATATACAACGCTTTCATCCTCTGGCAATTCAATTCATGTCACTATATATTGAAATTAGGGTTGCATGATACAGCAAAACTGTGATATGGCTAAGTGCAATTATCCACCAAAAAAAAAAGAAAGAAAAGAAAAGCTTGATTGTTTAACTTTTGAAAATAAAGAAATGGGTATGAGCATTGTAATTTTTCAGTTGTCCTATAAAAGTAAATTATTACTTTATTAAATACTCTATTTTACAGTAAAATTATTACAATGTTAATACATTTATTTAACATTTTAATATATTACTTTAATAATAAACAATACAAATCATAATTATTATTTTAAAATAGCCATACTGGGACACAAACTGGTAATGGCTTGTTTTTTTGTTTTTTTACCCAATATGACTATTTTATAGTATGATTTCAATTGTTTATTTTAAAATAATATTATTAAAATGTGTATAACACTTTCCAGCAAGCCATTACCAGCCACATTTAATCACATATTTCTCAAATAGTTTAAACAACGTCTTCAGAATACAAAATTTTATTTCTCAACCTTTGTTTTTATTATTTTTATTTTCTATGTACGATTCAGGAGCTTGACAGGCGACTTTATAAAATGTAGTTTAATCACTCTCTTCTCAGTTGTTGAAAAGATTAAATAAATTATCAAAGTTTGATCACATGTTTCATTTTCCAATAAAAGACAATACTTTTTACATGATTTTGTCACTTTTTTCTCTCACTATTGAGCAGCCCTAATTGAAATGTAATGATATCAAAAGACACCAGTAAAATACCCATGTGTACTACCACTCAGTTTGGACCACTACATTATTAAAATTTTCCATAATACTAGTAAAGTCATTAAATCTATGAAATAACACAAATGGAGCTCATGGGAATAAGTGACCATTTAAAAAAAAATATATACTACTATTTACTATCCTCTCCAGTATATTTATTTATTTAAAAAATGTGTGTGTGTGTGTTACCTCCAGAAGCATTAGTAACAGCAGATCCAGAAGGAGCCACTTTAGTGACAGCGGCCGGATTGTACGTCCAGGACGTCCCGCACACCTCGACTTTAAGGTCACTGTCAGAGTAGATCTGCTGCACTCTGCCCACTTTCCCAAGAGTCTGCTCAGAAGAAAACACAGGTGTGAGTGTGTGACTGTCCTAAACGAGATTTACTGCTTTTAACACACTTTATTTTCCCTCAAAGCTCAGAAATGTCTGGAATGCTAGACAACTTTGTGTTCAAACTGTTCGTTATGCACGGGTACAAACGCCCCTCTGAGAGCAACATCCTAAGTACTGTGGAGGGAGAGAGAGAAATGTGGTGGTCGGAGGAGAAAAAAAATCAATAAAGTGTAAGGTCTGGCTTTTAAAATTGAGATTGGCTCATTTAAAAAGAGAATACCCAAAGGCTCCTAAGCTTGCAGGACCCATTTCTCATCTATATGACTCATAACTGAAGCTATTGGAATTCTAAGCTTTGTCCATTGAGGACAACAAAAGGGAGGTGTTCCAAGAAATATAAGCCAAGCACGCAGGCCCAACGCCACACACAGCATCTCATCAACAGCTTCAGGAGGCAGAGCTGCTTGAAACAGCCTGTAGATAAAATAAAACAACTGTGCTATTGGTAGTGGATTGCCAGTGGCTGCAATTTAATGCCCATCAGCCTCAGACTGGGTCTTTATGACAATGATGAGCTCTCATCATCGCCTGCTTTTGCGGGTCATTATATTTGCGGCCAAAATAAAGAAATTTAAGATGCTTAGTAGTAGTAAACGTCTTTCTGAATTATGAACAATTGAATATTTTTGTGCAGACTTGAGTCAGATGTCTCAGTATGAAAAAAGGTCATTAGGTTCATTACTCAATACTATAAAAAAAAGTATAAAAAAAAAAAAGCCGTGGCCTAGTGCTTAGTGTCGCAATGGTGCCAAATTGCCAATACGGGTGACACGGGTTTAAATCCAGCAACATTTCCTGATCCTGTTAATTTTTTACATAATTTTTTTATGATCAATTATTTATTTATTTTCTTACAATCATTATATACACATTAGAGAGGAAACACCCTCACAAGAGAAAGAAAAACCTTAGGCTGATTACATCATCATTAAAAACATAACAGTGGCACAGTAAAGTGTTGCTTATTCTGGTACCTGTCTCTCTTCTCCTCCCCATATCCTACCCAGCCCATTTTTTGTCCTTTTTATATTTTATTTATATTTTTGTATATAATAAAAGAGCATAACTCAGCCAAGAAACAATGTCAAGTAATCTTTAAAGGGATAGTTCACCCAAAAACTAAAATTGTGTCATGTATTTACACACATGCTGTTCGAAACTACAAAATAGACATTATGAAAAAGACTTCCATTGTATGGACAAAAAATTATTAAATATATTTTGCGTTCCACAGAAGTCACACAGGCTTGAAATGACATGAGCGTGAGTAAATGATGACAGAATTGTAATTTCTGGGTGAGGATGAGGTAGGTGACGCTCACTGGCAGCATAGCTTCAGCCCACTCTCCGTGTCCTCTCTGGAGCAGTTTGATGCGGTCGATGTCATAGCAGATCTGGACCAAGTCTCCCACCAGGAACTGAGAGCTGCCTCCCTCCGCCCCAGCCGCCACCTCTCCGCTGCGTACGACGTTTGCCTTGGTGAGCACCGCTGGGTTGAACGTCCACCTAGAACACACACAAGGATCTGTGTTCATTAAAACTCAAAGGAAATTCATGGATCCTCAACGACAGTAGTTTACACAAAGCAGGGAAACAATTAAATGGAAAACATAATCAATCTACTATTGTTATATGGGTTTTGCAGGAGCTGGGCATTAATCATAGAAAAGTCCATTGAGCAATGCAATGACAATAGTGAATCAGACAGATTTATATTAGCTGAACTTCACAAAGTTCCTCGAAACTATTAAAAAAACACAAAAACACACACGCTAAGAGACAGCTTCTTAGTGCTGGGCAACGATTAATCGCATCCAAAATAAAAGTTTGTGCTTACATAATATATATGTGTGTACAGTGTAAAATTATTTTGTATATATGAATACACACACATGCATGTACATATTTAAGAAATATTTGAATGTATATACTGTACATATATTTATACATAATTTATATTATATATAAATAATACATATTTTACATATTAATAACACATTTTTTCTTAAATGTATACATGCATGTGTGTGTATTTATATATACAAAATCATTTTACACTGTACACACACATATATTATGTAAACACCAACTTTTATTTTGGATGTGATTAATCACGATTAATCGTTGACCAGCACTAAACATTGTTTTTATATTGTTACACTGCTTATATTGAGATTTTTTAGTTCAAAGAGCAGTTTCATGCTGCTAAGGCCTCGTTTACACTGCAGGTCTTGATGCCAAATTCTGATTTGTTGCCTTTATCCGATTTTTTTGACCGTCCGTTTACACGTTCTTTCAACTGTGACCCATATCCGATTCATGTGTTTACACTCGCCATACTATCTGAAACATTGCGCATGCTTAAAGGGTTAAATTCTCCTGCACAGATGGGCGGACGCGAAATATGCTTGATGCTAGCTCTGCGATATATGCGAAGTTCGCCAAACATCACCATGATTTTGAGGCGAAGGAGGACGAAAAGTGCCATCATTACACATATGCTTCAGTTATTGTGTGTGAGAGAGATCTCAGGACTGGTGGGAGCATATTATCCTGCAACGAGGAGCAGTGGGTCCGAAAATGTTGTTGTGTACGACAATATATTGTGTCAAAGTTTTTTTTCACACTCCTCTCCTACGACGACACAACGTTTCGTCAGGCCATCCGTCCCTTTGCAGATGCATGTCGGGGTTTCTCTCGTCATTACACTCAGCAGACGTTGCCTAATGCCTCAGAAAATCCGATCCGCCTGTTAACACGACAGTCACATTGGCACATATCCGATTTATTTCCACATATGAATGAGGCCTGAAACTGATCTCCAAATATCCGAATGCATGCGTTTTTTTTCCTGTTTACACTGTCATAGAACACATCCGATCTGTGTCACATATGAGCAAAAAATCTGAATTGGGTCACATTTCACTGACAGTGTAAACGAGGCCTAAGAGGACTAATGTGAAGTGTTTCTTGTAATGTAATGTTATGTAAATTATCTAATTACTTATTACTATTTATTTATTACCAATTATTTACTTGGATGTGTAGAATGTGTACATACAAATTTAAAATTGTAATGTATATTCTTATTAATCCACATTAATATTAATATGATTTGTCATAAATTTGAGGTTTGTGCCTGTCACGATGAAACAAAAGCAAAAGAAGAAGAAGAAAAGAAAACTGTGGTAATATATGGCCCATGATGATGTAAACAGTCTATTCAGAGGTGCCGTGTGACTGACCGGTTTCCACTAGGATATTGAACTACTATGTCATGGTCTTCATCGATGCCGCACACAGTGCCTGTGGTGGTGAGGGTTTCAAACATGCCATCAGTCCAGCCTCCGTGACCGTGCTGCAGCGACTGAACGATCTCCAGGTCCAAATCAATGTTGACCAAGTCTCCGATCTGCAGGCCTCCAGGGTTCCTGTTTCCATTCTGTTCTCCTACAGAAGGTCACAGAGGAAAGAGAGAGATGGTCGAGAGAGCAATAGAACAGCTAGGGACTTCTCATGGGACCAGTATTCATTACTCTATTGTTGACTAAGAAAATTCTGAAATGGCCTAGTCATGCTTAAGTGCATCTACACTACCATTCAAAAGTTTTAGATCAGTAAGATTGGTTACACTTTACTATTAGGTTCATTAGTTAACTACCTTAGTTAACATGATCTAAGAATGAACAACACTTCTACAGCATTTATTAATCTTAGATAATATATTCATTTCAACATTTACTAATACATTATTAAAATCAAAGTTTGTATTTTTTAACATTAGTCAATGTGAACTAACATGAACCGATGGATTTTTATTAACTAACATTAACAAAGATTAATAAATACTGTAACAAATGTTTTGTTCATTGTTAGTTCATATTAGTTAATACCTTAACTAATGTTAACTAATAAACCTTATTGTAAAGTGTTACCATTTTTTTTTTTAAGAAATTAAAGAAATTAGTTACACTTTACAATAAGATTTCATTTGTTAACATTAGTTGATGTATTATATAATGGGTATATATAATAAATAATTGGTCTGAATCAGGCTGAATAACATTCCTCTCTCCACCAATCCTGAATAAAAAAGGATTTGCACGAGAATGGCCTGTTTCAATGTCAGCATGGCAATTTTCCAGATTGTATTAATTCAATTCATAATATTAAATATTTTATATAAATACAAATGGAAGCATTACATATGCATCTACAAATATATCATACATCACACCGTAACTCCAATATGCTTGACTCATGTGTCTGCATCACAGTGCGTTTCAAATGAATGCATTTTAGTAAAGTGAATTGAACTTCAACTGTGAACACTGCATAGGCACCCTGTGAATTGGACCACAGCTTAAGACTTTGAGCTATGAGGGACCATGTCTTAAGGTTTCAAGAGAAATTAATTTAAGTTCAACCACTTTTGTTTAGAACCTTCTGTTATTGGCTTGGATAGCAAGGAGCCAATTATGGATTGGGGCCAAAAGAGCTTTTAAAACTGGAATGTGTCACTGTAGCTATTTGTGTGTTTGAAGATCTCAGCATCTAGTGCTGACACCTAGTGGAAGCATCTCATGCAATACACTGCAATGGAGGACTTCACTCAAACATATTCATCTTAAATGTGCCTACAAGTATGATATATTTGTATAATATTAGACATCTTAAAGCTTACCCAACACCGGACAGTGGTCTCTGTAAAAAGCGCCTCCTTTGGCATCTTGTACACATTTCAAATCAGACTAAAAAACAACAACAAGACAATTATGAGAGATTTGTTCAAACTGTTTTGTGTGCTTTACAAATTCCTAAAGTCTCAATGATACAGTAGTCTATGCTTCATCCTCTTTATCCAAATCTAATTAATAATTCCAGTGGCAGATGGCTGCGCACACCCTACGGATATATAGCAATAACAGACAAAAGCCGTAGCCCGACTGCAAAGAGATTGGCTGAAATTCAGACGTCGCAGAAAGTCGAACAGCCAATGAATGGGTAGCCTCTCACTTCAATAACTGAGGCACGCTTTACGCAGGCCACTCCCATTGCTCTCTTTGCCTTTGGTCTTCATGTTGATTCTCGCTCTCTTGTGAAGAGACAGAAAGGGGACAGATTTCTTTTATCATGCAGATAGCTCACCCAGCTGCCCCTCACAATGCCTGCCCCGCACATGGCTCTTATAAAGAAGCCCAGCTTATGGGATGCTGGTCTGTGTGTGGTGCATTGTGCGCGCGGGGGGGGGTGGGTAGCAACACAAAGGCCAGTTAACTGCAGTCTTTTGTGCATGTGTATAGCGATGGGGGTGGCTCACCATGCCCTCGAAGCCCACTCGGTAGAGGTTCTTGGCCCCGTTGTCCCAGAGGACGTAGGCTGCGCTGTGGGGGCTGGCAGCACTCCAGTCCTGGATCTCTGTCACCTGAAACAGAGGAGGATGGTAAAAAAAAGAGCAAAGAGAAGAGGAAGTCATGCAGACGACAAGAAATTCAAAGAGTTACTAAATATCCCTCACTCAAGTCACATGACTAAAGCTGTCTAAAGTCTGATTAATGCAACTAACAAACACATTATTCAAGGGAAAAAAAGGATGAAGTACCATGGGTATCCCAATATAGACATTGTGTGAAACTGAAATTACAAAAAAAAAAAATGGGACTGAATGGTGATTATATGCTTATTTTAAGCAGCTTGTCTTTGACTTGACTTTAAAGTCGCAATGAAATGGAAGTAGCAACAGATTTTTTCTTCCGCATTGTGATGGGAATAGTATAGGGTGAGGACTTATTTTGTTGATTGGATTTTGAGATGTGGCTGCCGTGTGCAAAAGTGGAGGCAGATGAACATGAGATTGAGCGGCAATCTAAGCAGACTAAATGAGTGGAGGAGTCCTGCAGGAATGGTGAGAGAACATTTGTGCTTGGTACGTTTTTCATCTTTAAACCATACTTGCTAGCCTGGAAATCCAGACCCAAATCTGAAAGATTAAAATCAGCCAGCTCGAGGGGCGGCACCAAGCATGCATTTGAAAATCTCACTGCACGCAATTGGATAACACTTCGACCAATCACAACAATAAGCCCCATTCGCTTAGCTACCAGCAGAGCTGACTTGTAGATTAGACTCTTGCCGTATCCGGTCGTCAAAACAGCAAAAACGCCCTTCTTGCAAAGGAAGGATTCGAACGCCGTTTTCTGTTCCTCCTTTAGATAAAAAGCCAAGTCTAACTCGTTCATTGTTCCCCTTTTACACCAGTATTTAGCATCATTCACTTGTGACCAAATTGAAGAAAATGCTTCTTAAAGGCCCGCTGAAGTGCCTTGGAACGCGCAGCTTTGAATGATGTGTTGACGTAATTTCCACTGAAACAGGAAGCTAAGGCGTCCCATATTGAATATTGAATGGCTCCTCCCCGTTTCAAATAGCCAATAGTATTTAGTTTACCTCACAGACTGCAAATCGTACTTGACAGCACCATTGAAGCGAATCCGAAGCGCTGATGATATGTTGGATTCAATAGTAGAGGTGTGAATAAATTAACCAACGTACAGTTGGAAAATGGAATAAAACACGAGCGTTTGAGCAACCGAACACGCATCTCCATCCACATTGCTCCGTGACGTGTCAACGGTCGCTTTGGCCAGGTGGTATTTATAGCACAGGGGGCGGAGCTTTAGATTCTAGAGATCGTTTGATTGGACAGAAGATGTGATAAGAAGCTGAAGTCCGTGGTGATGTCATAAAAATCCATGATCCATTTTAGCGGAAGTGAGAGACTACGTTTTGAATGCTTATATCTCCTAAAGGCGAATTTTGTCATTGTTTTGGAACACACCAGCTTATTCATTACCTTAAGGCTAACATATTCATGATACTAAAAGCAAAAATTTTATTTCAGGGGGCCTTTAATACAAGGTGTAAACAGGGCCTAAGATGATCCATAACACACATTTAGAAAATAGACTGTGAATTTTCATTTCATGCAGACTTTAAGCAGTGAGCTTAAAACAACAGCAACCACAACTTGCCTCAAATGCCAGTTGTGTTTAATTATCCAGTGTCAAACAAGCTAAGATTTCCTCCACAATAATGTACCATATGAAACTTCAGTCACAGAATCCAACAAATAAATAAAATAAAAACATAAGAATAGTCTGATTCGCAATTTGTCTTATGCAATTTGCAAGCCCTTCTTAACCATACAAAGCATTTCAACAGCTATGAGTTTGAAATATTATGTAATGGTAAAATGGCTAAAAATAACAAAAATACTAAACAAGCAGAGTTTCACCACCAGACATGCCATTCAGCGTGCCAATCGCAGTGACAGAAACGCTGCTCTAATTACAAATGGTGAAGTAGGCTTGAAGAAGGCTCTCGCTTTAAAGGAAGTGTTTTTGAGAGCACTCTTTAAATGCATTTAACTGGAGTGGCCTGAAATATCTGATAATCCAAAGACCAAACAAATAGTTGACTTGCACAGTACTCTTTTTTAAAGTGTCACTACTCTTGGTGGAAAATATGCCATTAAAAATATCAATGTTATGGGAAATATTACAGAGCAGCAAACGGCATTATGATCCTAAAAAAAAGTTAAGTACACTAAATTACACAAAAATGGTTTCCTACTGGGACAATGTGTACAACCCCTAATAGACCCCTTAGTCGACCACATTTTAATGTCGGTTAGTTGCAAAAAAAACAAAAAAACTCCACAGGCATTGGCAAAGTCATGCAGTCTGACAGAAAAAACATTAACACCTGGTCCATGTGGTAGTTTTGTTGGGCAGGAAATCCAAAACTTCGCCTTTCATTCATCGACATCAAACATGGCTTATCATTTGAAAAATGTTAGTAGCCTAACGTTAGCCATTTTAAAATGGCTGCTTGCTCTAACATTAATGTTAGCCTAGATAAAACAGCGCTATTATTAGGCGATATACATGAAAAATCTTCAGTCGGAGGCAGCCCTGGTACAAATACATTTTAAAAAGTGCTGCTCTCTAATTGGGCTTTGCAGGTTCGTCAATATAAGCAAAAGAGAGCAATAGAGCACTAAATTATTACAATGAAAACTCTAAACGCGCCTAACACTAGAATACAGCTAGGAAAGAGGTTACTGAAAAGACTTAAAGGGGTCATGAATTGAGAAATCAAATTTCCCCTGATATTTTGACATATAAGAGGTCATGTGCAATAAAATATCCTGCAAGTTTCAGAACTCAAAACTTGCTCGCTAGTCGAAAAACAGCTTTTATTGAAGCCAAGCTTGTACAACGATTCATTTTGGATTTTGTCACATTAAGTCATAGAGCGACAAAAGACTGCCTCAGCAGAAGAAGATCAATGCGTATGTCAGTAACACACTGTTCGTTTGTTTGCTTCATTTTACTGCAGATTGGTTTTTAAACAAGAGTTGACGCAGGCTTTTCAGAGAGACTGAAAAGAAAAGATGATGCAGAGCCAACAACATTGGATTTAACAGTAATGGCGCAACACACAAGTGCGATCAACAGTGTTTTTACCATGCGTCACTATTGCTTTGTCTGATACAGATTGTTTGATATGTATTGAGTATTTATACTGTAGCGCCGCAGTTAAACTGAATATTGTGATAGTTGTAATTTGCTGTTCATTCCTTTGCTTCGTCATTTCTGGGTTAATGCGTTGGATTTTCGGATACGGTAGAAAGCAATGTAGAGAATGCTGCTTTTGCTATTGTTTTGATCGAAGTCATTCGCTGAAATCCTGAATAAAAGCTTCAGTGAGCAACATCTGTTTTGTCATCAGTAAGACATTACAACATGTTTAATTTTATCATCTGGCGTCCAAAACTACCTTGTAACCAATCTCAACATCGTCAATGAGTGGATCTCTGAGCGGCTGTGAGTGAGTGGAGGCGGGGCTCATTTGCATATTCATAGAACCGTGTATACTAAATGAGGCAAGGGTGTAGTTACACTGAAGCGATTTTAAGGCATGATATTTTTTCAAAGAAAAAACATTTAAATATGTAATTTTGGTGATCAAAGATGAGTTTTAAGGGATAAAATGATTGACTACAGGAGGGCTTTAAAGGAACACTCCACCGTTTTTTGAAATAGGGCTTATTCACCTTCTTTCCCACATTTAGATAAGTGGGCAAATGCATTTTTGTCTCAGTGCATGCATTGTTTTAGTTTGACAGGGTCGGCGTGAGCTTAGCTTAGCATAATGAATGGAATCCTTTGTTGCCAGCTAGCATGTCCTGAATAAAAGTGATTTAAAAATAAAAAAAACCCTACCTAATTACTTCTTGTGGCCTGCGTATTCACAACAAGTACAAATAGTGATGCAGATTAACACTAGGCGATTTCCTAGGCAGATATTGACTTATATATTAAGGACTATATTAGGGGGAAGCACAGGCGAAGCACTGCTACTTGGGCGTGATATCTCTGCGCCCAAGTAGCAGTGCTTCGCCTGTGCTTCCCCCTAATATAGTCCCAAGTCAAAATCTGCATAGGAAATCGCCTAGTGTTAATCTGCATCGCTATTTGTACTTGTTGTGAATATGCAGGCCACAAGAAGTAATTAGGTTTTTTTATATTTTTTTTTATATCACTTTTACTCAGGACATGCTAGCTGGCAACAAAGGATTCCATTCATTATGCTAAGCTAAGCTAGCGTCAACCCTGTCAAACTAAAACAATGCATGCACTGAGACAAAAATGCATTTGCCCACTTATCTAAATGTGGGAAAGAAGGTGAATAAGCCCTATTTCAAAAAACGGTGGAGTGTTCCTTTAAAGCTAGTGTAGGCAATTTCGGAGTGGCTAGCTAGCTAGCTTTGAAAGCATAAGATCCCACCCTCCCTTCAGAGTCTCCAAAGCACATGAACGCAAACAGCAGATTCTGCAAAGCGTTACGAGACAAGAGAAGGCGTTAAATTCCCTCATGTCTCAAAGCACATTAACATTACAATAATCATGAACGTAAACCACTTACAGAGCTCTGACATGTCCACCTGACTGCTGCAGATTTTTCGGCGTTGATAGTGTTGACATAGAAACGCATAAGTCCAAGTGTGAGGACATGAACAGCTCCGGGTAGAAAAGTCACGGGTTGCCATCTCGGAATGACGGTTATGACATGGCGTGAACAGCATAATTGATGTTTTGGTTCATGAGGAACTATAAAAGACCGCCTATGTTTGTTTGTTATGTTTGCGCGAGCAGGTGCGCGGAGGTATGGAAATACATATGTTGACAGGCAGGTAGGACATCATATCACTGCCTTCAGACTGAATGCAATGACTGGACAAAACGTTTTTGGGTCCTGAGACTTCCATCGAAGATACAGTATATGTACAAGTTTTTTATATTTAGACCACTTCTATTATTGATTGCTATCAGGATGAGAAGAGAGTGTAAATTATTATAACAATATATAAAGAATATAAAGTTCTTTAAACTTTATTTGCCACAAACAAGACTTACAAAGCATATGCAACACGCATAAATGTTTCATATTGTTGGTAAATGTTTCAACTCTGTAACGAGATACATTTCAACATTGGGCATTTTCAAAACAATTCCACGCGTGCAACGGCAGGGACATTGATAATTATTTAATATGCAAAACTGTTACCCCATCATAGCAGTGGGCGTTTACTTCCAAGTCTTGAATGTGATGCCCATCAAAACGGAGTGTTAGAAAGAAAGGATCAAAAACAGGATAGAAAATAGCTTATTACTTCTAAAATTAGGATGTTTTTTGGTATAAAAATCTTGATAACATCATAACTGGACCTCAGAGATCATTATAAAATAAAAATAAATGCAGTTCCTGACCCCTTTAAAATCATGTGCCAATAAATGTAACATTTTAAAATGCTTTTAAAACACTTTTTAAACTGCAGAAAGTGTGTGTCAACTAGTTGAAATGACTTTCCATTGGTTTAAATGTCAGATATCAATGATTTCGTCCCCATGGAGAGGGATTTCAACAACTCTCCAATTCAACCCTATATTTGCACTTGTAGTATATTTTAAATCATTAGGCCAGATTTATCTTTTTATATATATCAATAGTTTAAGTAATGACTAGTGTGTGAAATTGAAAGAAAGAAAAAAAACAGTAACTTCTCATGTTACTGCTCATTTATGCTGAATATTTTATGCTGTATGGTTTAAGTTGCTTTGGATAATCACATCTGCTAAATAAATGTAGATTAATAATGTAACAGGCTTGTATTGGCACAATCTCATTTTGCTTCAATGAACATGCAAGAGCACAACACGCAGTGTCTATACTTGACAGAGGGAATGTTTTTAATCTAATAAATGATGAGTAAAGAAGGGTGAGCATAGCCAAACATGTTGAGGCATTACCTTCCCTCTTCTTCCATTCCCGCCATCCTGATCCTCCCACTGCCAATCCACTCCCCGCACCACCCGTCCTCCTGCGAAGATGCCCCGGGCCGTGATCTTCTTTGACTTGCGACGAGATTCCAAAAGAACTCTGTGCAAAAACATACAAGAATGTTATAAAGCAAATGGCAAAAGTACAGAAGTTATGCGCTGGAACATTAGAGCATAAGTTTTGCTCCTAGTTAAGAGGTGGAGAAGTAACTTCGGTAACACTTTCCATGAAGCCCATACTTATAATGAATTATAGCCCCATTGATACTCATTTATAAGTATTAATGAGTCTTTATAAATATATTTATAGAATAGTAAGACCCATACAGCATTATAAGAACAGTTATAGTTACATCTATATTATTTTTATAATTGTAAGTCATGCATTTGCTTTTTCAATGTGCATGCTCATAATCCATTATACACTGATTTATAAATGATCAAATATAAAACAGTTCTAGAGACACATGTTTGATGTACCAATTAGTTATCAATTATGTCTTTAATGGCTAATGTTTGCATTAGAGGTCATGAATGGTAATTTTGATTTGTTAAAATCTCTATCTCCTCTATCTCTTGCTAGTATGTAACATAAAAAAAATAAACTTTGTATTAATAGTTTTGGTGTTTTTTCCCATTATTTTATTACAGGAATCATTGTTCATTATTTTCAATAACAAGTAAACAACTTAATGTATAATGAGCACATCTTCATGATTTCTTAACATTAGCTTTAGGAAAACTGCATCCCATGTTTTCACTTTCCTTAAAGCCATCAATGATGCATTTATATAGGTTAGTAACTGTATTATCACTCACAATAAGTATTTATAAGAACACAACATGGCTATTAATAACAATGTATTCACTTATTTGACAGAAATAAATCTGAATTACTAAAAAGTCATTGTAACTAATATGATATAGCATTAAAGCAATGATGGTTGCAACTTTATAAAAACATTCATGAAATCATACAACTGACTAATTAATACTTATAAACCAGTGTATAATGGATTATGAGCATACGCACTGAAAAAAGCAAATGCATGACTTAATATAAAACAATATAAATGTAACTATAACTGTTCTTATAATGCAGTACAGGTCTGAATGAGTCTTTATAAATATATTTATAGAATAGTAATACTTGCTTATAAATAAGAACAAGAATTCATTATAAACATGGTCTTCATAGAAAGCGTTACCGTAACTTCTTGCTTCCACTGTTGGATTGTCATTATATTGTTCAACTCGATTTACTTTAAACCTCTGATGTCTCCTGAAAGCTGCAAAGCACCCAGAATGAAAAGTCCTGGATAATGTTTAACATCTCTTATTGTTTCTGTTTCTACAAGAGAACTTGTCTGCCATCTGGAAGTTGCCCCATGCTGAACCACAGCAGACCGTCTCAGGTTCTCCAGCTTTGCTGACGTTCATTTCTAAAATGCCAATATTGTTGGCGCCGATAGCCTTGTGGTTAGCGTGCCGACATATAGTGCAACTCTTTAACACATTTAAAAAGAACTTTATTAAAATTGTAGATGTTTACAAAGATCCTTCTATTAGCCTATCTATTGAATCCCACAATAATATTTAAATATCAGT
This sequence comes from Leuciscus leuciscus, assembly GCF_965113295.1. NCBI lineage: Eukaryota > Metazoa > Chordata > Actinopteri > Cypriniformes > Leuciscidae > Leuciscus > Leuciscus leuciscus. The sequence continues at coordinate 15,950,392 of NC_138730.1, read as the reverse complement.
AAGCTTAATATATATATATATATATATATATATATATATATATATATATATATATATATATATATATATATATATAAATATAAAATCATCATTTATTGGGTACTTTCAATTGGGAGGTGGCTGACCCGAACCCCTAAATTTCAACTTGTGAAAATGATATTGAAATGTTTTTTTTTTCATTGTTGTTTTTAAAAATATCTTTTTGATTTTTTTTTAAGTGAAGTAAAAAAAAAATATATATATATATTTTATGTTTAAATCATGAAACTTTATGTAAAAACAAAAAGTGTCCTGCATTTTCATATCACCACCGAAACAGTGTGTGTTTTAGTCCATTGGCTGAGACTGATTTTAACCACACCCCTAGTTTTTTTTAATCAGGAAATATTACTGTGTATATACTGTTTTATGTGGAATATTAAAGGGATAGTTCACCCAAAAATGAAAACTGTCATCTAATCACCCTCATATTGTTCAAAACCTGTATGAGTTTCTTTCTTCTGTTGAACACAAAAGAAGATATTTTGAAGAATGTTACCAGATAGTTGACCATAGCAATTGACTTCCATAGTAATTATTTTTCCTACTATGGAAGTCAAAGCTCCCATCAACTGTTTGATTATCAACACTCTTCAAAATACCTTCTTTTGTGTTTGTTCAACATAAGAAAATAACTCGGAACAACTTGAGGGCGAGCAAATGATGACAATAATTTTCATTTTGGGGTGAACTATCCCTTTATGATCATCTGCATCTTTAAAGCAGCTGGAAACCACAGCATGAGAGAGCAGCTGCCAAGGGAAACTCCCTGCAGAAAGGCCTGGCTTCACTACTGTCTTTGTGTGTTGTACTTAGCCATTCTCACGAGGGGAATAGAGGCACACTTAGTTGAAAGGAGACCAGCTGTTGAGCTGACCTATTGTTTCTTTGAGCTCATGTTGAGGGCAGTTATGGGCGGCCGACACGAGATACGTCTAAACAACTGCTAGGCTTCTTAATAGCCTTACCATATGGAGACACTGAAAGAGACTTTACTCAGGCCATTCAAAAGGAATAGATGGCAACTCTAGGAACAAAACAGCAGCTCAAATTTAAAAAAAACTAGGCTATTCCTGGCAGCCTGTAAATAAAGGCCCGGGTATACTTCATTTTCAGCGTTAAGCTTCGTCTTGTGCACAGTCGTGCCCACACAGGTTTTAAACTATAGGAGACTCAACCGCGGATGAGCGTGAATGGACGAGTTCGACACATGCGCAGTACAACTGCTCTTCTGTACTCTACAAATCATCAGAGGGCAGCACTGAGTCGTGTCATTTACTGGATAGGACATTCGCTTGGAAGGATAGAAGAAGAAAAGTACTAGGGGTGCGCCGATCCGATATTCGGTATCGGTATTAGTCCGATACTGGCCAAAATCACTGGATCGGATATTGCATGAATCGCGGGAGTATAACCCGATCCGATACGATCACGTCCCTTAGTCCTAAATTGTCATACAAATGCTTAACAACACCTGAGAGACATGCCGTAAAGAGAGATGAGCAACACGCGTCACGCAGCGTTGCCAGATTTTCACATACAAATCCCGTCCAATTGCTTCTTAAAAATAGCCAATCGCGTTTCGGGGTGGGAGAGACCGCGGACTTGGCAACACTGGCATCACGTGAACGGTAGCTAGAGGTGAGTGAGGTAAGCCCTCTCAGCAATTAAGTTATCATGTCAGCTGTGTGGAGTTATTTAAAATAAGACGCGATACGTTCATAATTAATAAACAGAACAGCGCCAGCAGGAAGCGGCGCGCCTCACGCGGGCACGGCTTATGCTCCGAGAACGGATTACTGCACTAGTGATATAAAACGCATCTTCCCCATGAACAACACAAAGTAAATACACTCGCACGTAACACACACACACACACACAGGTCTGTTAACTTAAGCAATACTTTTAATAAGGTAGTCTAATATTTTTCTGACTAACAAATTACTGACACAGTAAAGGGTAGATTTAAATAAATAAAAACGAAATTTAAATAAAGAAAAACGAAATTTAATTAAAGAAAAAAACGAATTTAAATAAAGAAAAACGAAATTAAGTTAAATTAAAAATGAGATTAATTTAGATTGATAATAAGGGGTAAAAAGCTTAATACATTTTGTTTCTATTGTTCTATTTTCCACAATGTCAAAGCAACGCAGCTTAACCCAAAATACAAGCTTGCAGGCATGCACTTCTGTCCTTACAAACTCCGCTGTTCTGCGCTCTAGCCAGAGAATACTACCGTTGCAGGAACACTTTAGTAGGCCAACTCAAGAAGCATCAAATAACGAGGTTGGGTTCCTTCAACTGTCCATCCTATTAAAAATGGCTAGGCCTTATAAGATAGTTGTAAAAAAGAGTTCTCGGAGCATATAAGCCCTGCCCGCGTGAGGCGCGCCGCTTCCCACTCGCGCTGTTCTGTAGTTTATTCAAAGTTTATTCATTCTGAACGTGTCTCGTCTCGTGTGTCTATCTATATTTCGTCAGATTTTATAGTGTTGAACATATTCAAGCGCGAATGAGAACCATTTCGAGGGGGATGCCAGGTGTAAAAAACAAACAAAAAAAAAACGAATATTCGAATGTCAAATTCTCAAATCGAATACCAACCCACCGAACGAATATTCGAATAGTCGGGTACAGCCCTATGACTAGGCTACATAAGAGTTTTGTGTTACATCCAGTTTTTGGCACTGGAATTATAATTTTTGTTTTATTTGCACAGTTGCACTTTAAATTTCATTAATTGAATGGTGCTGAATAATTAAAAATGCTGCTACAAGTTCTGTTTAAAAATTGTTTTAATCAAAATTAAGCAGCAGTATTGCACAACTGAGTCATGTTGTGGGCTACTTATATAGAACATTTATTGCACTGTTTGAGCATGATGCTTTTTAGATGGCTAGGTTAAGCAGTGCATCCTCCTGACAAATGTGTTATTAACAGCTTAATTAAGAAAAAAATATATGGTATTGTATCGGTATCGACAGATACTCAATTGTGTGTTATCGGTATCGGTATCGGACATGAAAAAGTGGTATCGAGCCACCCCTAAAAAGTACCACCATTGCAAGCAAAGTCTAGAAGAACCAAAACAAAAACAATGGAAAAGGATATGCTGTGTTACCTGTGGCTAAAAAAAAAAAGTTGTGTACTTTAGCCTAAGTGTTTTTGACTTGCTCTTGCTTGACTTATGCTCCTGTTTATGCCTTGCTCTTGAAGAAGGCTAGTTATTTTACCATACGTGACAGTATCGCTAACTGTTCCTCTAAGTTGTTGACAAATCTCTTCATCCGCCCGGACGAGGAGAAGAGCTTTAGTTTCGGTATCACTCCAATTTGAAGACAGTGTTAAAGGGATAGTTCACTTTGAAATTAATTTTTGGTATGTTTTAGCTTACCTCAAGGGCATCCAAGATGTAGGTGTCTTTTTTCCGCAGTTCGTTTTCTCACACAAACCGCTCGTTTCGTGTCTTAGGCCATCAATGTGTACTTACGATGGGGAATTGTTTAATTTGGACTCTGTGCATGCTCTTTGAGACAGTGACCATCGACCTGCATTATATGACTGACAGACAAGAACGGTTTGACCTAAAAATATCAAAATTGAAACTACTGCGGAAAAAAAGACACCTACATCTTGGATGCCCTTGAGGTAAGCTACAACATACCAAAAATTTATTTCAAAGTGAACTATCCCTTTAATGTCAATATTTATGACATGTTGACTGTCTGACTTCTTAACACTTTTAGATTCCCTCTTGTAATTTCACCAAGGAAAATGTGTAGCAGAAGAGTTAATAATGTGTTTTTCATATATCTTTCATAAATTAAAATTAATTTTGGCCATATTTATATAGTCTGGAAAAATATATATAATGGAAGTGCAAAATTATTATAAGCCAATGTCATAAAGAGTGATAAATGCTATTCAAACCAATTATTCGCATTTCTAAAAACATGCACCATACTGTATTCTACTATTTTCTACTACTGTATTCTACTACCACCTCGTGGAAAAGTAGAGATGATTTATTTTGGACATTTGTTTAAAATTTGCACGTTTACTTGTTCATACGGTCTACTAACGCAGTCTGATCCAACTTTTGCATTTTTTCGAGCTTACAGGTTGAATTTGGAAACGTGACAAACCAAACTTCATTCACTAGCCTCTCTGGATACCTCGTATCCCAGTTACATGCACCATAACAACGACTTTTTTACCATAATGTTGGGAATTTTGCCCCCCAAAAAAAGAGGTTTGTCACAGATAAACAAAATGGTGGATACAACAAGAATGATCTGTGAAGCCATTTGATTGGCTCGTAATTTTCCTGTCATAAGGTCAGATGTGAATTAAATTGCTTTTATACGCTGACAAGTAATTAATATAGAGTCGGCTAACTTTTGTATCACACAAAAACTGCAGTGAATGTCAAAGGAAAAGCATTTCATGTCATAACATGAAAATTCAATCGGCTGGAGCAAGAGGAAACATAAGAACTTGCTAAAAAATGACCAAACAAGCATGGAAGACACCAGGGATGTTTTGACTGGAGTTCGGTTATCCAATTGGATCAAATCTAGAAAATGTAGGGATTTCAAAAGAAAACAGGGATTCTGAAATTGTATTGGACCACAAAATCAAGTCTTGATCAAACAACCTTCAGTCGGTAGTAGGGATGTCAATTTTCACAAAATCCCATGATCGATCGTCGTTTAAATTAACGATCAATTAATCGATTAATCGTTAGCCTTAATACTGCGATATGCGTCTACTGCAGTGGCTATGACAGCATGACAGGGTCTGCAAATGCTGCTCAAAACGCTACGTTCCTCACCAAATCAATTAGAATGGTTTTAAATATAAATAAAGGGCTAGTAGGATTGTAAAATGTTTCGATGTGATTGATAATTAAATTAATTATTTAATAATCAAATATAACTACTAATACAACGTGTCACCAACGCCGCCTAATATGCGCTTAGAATGTGTGACTGTTGTGGACGCGCTCTTCCTGGAACAACTGCACGCGCTGAATGAATCTGCTACCGTTAAACTGGAGCACTTTGCTAGCACGTTATTTATCTAAAAGAAACGCATCCTATATGAGATTAATCAGGTATATTCAAAATAAACATAACATTACAAATTATATCTGCACAAAATGACGCAAATTCATGCACAAGTGAACTTGAACTAAGTTACGTGCCATTCATTCAGAACTACTCATGTTGTGGACGCGCTCTTCCTGGAGCAACGTGACACAGTAACTAAACCCAAATAATTCACAATGTTTTATTACAATATTGTTCTCTTTATAATGTTATGTGATATTACAGTCCCAATAGTCATTATTAGTCGTGCACTGCCGTTTGAGCTGCGCGCGCTGAAGCTGACGCTTTACTACAGAGTTAATTCTTAACCAAATGCATCCAATATGAGATAAATCAGATATAGATAGGCCTACAGAAAATAAACAGTATTACAACTTACATTTGCACAAAACAAAAGGCTGCGAATGCACACGCAAACTTATAGTCATGATGAAGGTGTAAAATGGTCCCAAACATAACTCCGGCGCGCTCGCTTTACATGTTATGCGGTTGAGCAGCGCGCACGCGCATGAAGACCTGCTTAATCGATGATCGATAAGTTGTATCGATTAAATGTATTATCGACAATTAATCGATCGTCGATTAATCGTTGACATCCCTAGTCGGTAGTAGAGATTTCAATGTGAAGTCAGACACTTTAGTATGTGTCGTTCAAATCTTTTTGGGAGGATATTAGGGATAGCATCATTGATTCAGGATGGACATTGGGAACAAAATGTAATAACACTTTAAAATATGGTGAAATAATACAACATTTGCATTTTCACTTGATTTGTTTAACTGTGACAGTGATAATGTACTGTAGATGAAGTTGGCCATCTATGAAGCCTTTCAGAACAGTAAAGAAAAAAAATGTTGTCCCCATAAAATGATACATGTATGTATCTGGACCAGGGTGATCCTATCTAATGTTGCTTAATAAAAATGCACAAAAGCAAGATGCGTTAGCTGATCCTGGATAGCAAACCTTGTGATTTCCGAATCTGGATTCTTCTTCTCCAGAGACTTTAATTACAACTGGGCGCAGGTCGACATGACAGTGCAATGTCCCTCAAGTCAAAACCAACAAAATCAAGACCAGTGGGCCGGCTTTAACGTCATGCACTATCCAACTGAGACCTAAGGTAGCTTGCATTTAGATTGTTGACACACACTCCGACCAATGATGCAAACTGGTCTGCGCCACCAATTAAACGTTGGTAGTCCCACTGAAATCCTGCCGTACCTGTCGCTGCGCAACACAGCCCATAACTGAAGAAAATGTTGCATGCTGGGTCTGAAACTGTCCAGAGAAGCGCCCTCATCCACAGAGGGAATAATGTCAATGAGTGAAGACCACAGGGAGGAAAGCCACACTCACCTCTCACTACCCGGGGTGGTGATGCGGTAGAACCTGTGGCGCAGATGGTGTTTGTCACCATGGTAACAGGTTGTGCAGAGGTCATAGTTGGTGCACTCTGCGCATTTCCACCGGATCCCGATGATGGGCTGCTGCCGACAGGTGTCACACATGGTGCCGTCGTGCTTGATTCCTGAAACATCGCAATTGCACGCATATGACAAGGGAGTCGACTTCCACCTGCATTTGTAATCTGGATTACCGGTACATTCTCCGATTCCAAAAATTACTTGTAGTCAGATTAGCCTATATTACTTTGTAAAATACTCATCAGATTACAATTACTTTATTAATTCAATGATTACATATTCACACAATGACAGTAAATTATTCATAACTTATTGATTCTCAGATGTTTTTAATGGTCACTTGACATGCAGGTATACAAATAAAATATAATTTTTTAAGTAATTATTAGCTTTTCATCACAAATCCCCTGCAGTTCCTCCAAAACCCCAGTTTCATGCACTTCATTCATGTTGTTGATACAGAATGGAATGTATTTTCTTTCTTAATATTTTTATATAAATTCTATTTTTGGTTACACTTTATTTTACAGTCTCCTTGTTACATATGTTACTTACCATAGTAATAACAGTAAATTATGCATAATTACATTGCAACTAACCCTCAACCAAACCCTAATCCTATAGTAAGTACATGTAGTTAATTAATATTACTCAGTACTCAAATATATAATTACACTGTAACAATGACACCTTAAAATAAAGTGTAACCCTTTATTCTAATGTATCCCTGTTACAGTGTAAATATACATTATACAGTAAGTACATGTACTTACTATAGGGTTAGGTTTAGGGTTAGTTGCATGTAATCATGCCTAATTTATAGTTATTCTTAATACAAGTAGCCTATTTGTAACGTGTCACAAGAACACGTTAAAATAAATAAATAAATTGTATAAAGAATATATTTTCTAGTCGTTTTATATATGAATACGGTACAAAATAATCCTTGATCAATGTGATGAACGAACCAGGTCAAAAGTAACCTAAAACATTTAAGACAAAGCTATTTTGCGTTTAACGTTCAAATCAATGTGGTGTTGTTGTCACGTGACAGACGCACCTGACCGGATCAGTCCTAGACTGGGGTAAGCAGTCTCACTCACCTGTGGGCGCACTGTCCAATATCCTCACATCATAGGCTCCGGAGCAGCGGTAATTGGCGGCGGTGCCGTTGTCCCAAACCACCACCACCTCCTCCGGACTCTCAAAACTCCTGACGGTGCCGACGTGCCCCTCTCCCCCGTCCTGTTTACCCCACTTCCAGTCAGGACCGCGGATAACTCGAGCCCCCACTCCTTCCATCATGACTCGGTTATTCCTCCCGGTGGTCATTTACGAGCAGACGTTACGATTATATGTAACTTAATTATGACTAGCCCTTAAGCCAGCTCAGAAAATATGGTTATAAATGAACTAATTCGTCCCGTCTTACATATGTGTCAATGGCCAGTGAAAGAGGACAATTTAGCGGTATGGACAAGAAAAGGTTTTTTTGCCCTTGTTTGCTTAATTCATAAAAAATTTATGTCTACTGATAAACTGACTAAACATTTATAGTTAACTATTAGTTACATAGGCGACATATAAATGTAACCTCTAAGTTGTTTGCGTGGTAGAGTAAGCAAATTTACTTGGTAATTCCCAATTATACTGACAGCAATGTTGTGGAAAATGTTGGCAAAACGGTCAATTTCAGTCTCTAACGCCCCGTTTTTTTTTTTTTAGCAAAGGCCAGTTAGCTAGTCCGGGCTAACCAGCTATAGCTAATACCTTCCTAAAGTTGTGAGCGGTTACTTGACGTTAGCAAAAACGCAACAAAAACTTTCGGTTTAGAAAAAAAGAATCGTTGTTTTATCGTGTAATGTACTAAATTGTTTTGCGAACTTTGCCGTGCGTTCGCAAACGTTCAACAGATGGTCCAACTTCGCGTGACGCGATCCCGAAGGTCTGCGCGAGCCGCTGTCCGTGAAAAGCGTCTGCAAACGGCAGAAGAGCTTCCAGTGCAGCTAATCCACCTTCACCAAAGCTTCCTGGTTTTTAATGGAAACAGGATTGCTAAACGAATGGCTGTAGGTGAAGTAATCGCATTTCTTCATGCCCGAAACAAATGCACGCACGGGTCTGTAAACAGCAGCCACATCGCCACGGATGAAGAGACCTTTGTTAGTGCTTTCCCAAAAAAAATTACACCAGCAGCAGAACTTAATATTTCCTGATCGAAAAGGATCCGGAGATGATTTCTGCAAGATATCCTTAAAAGCGATCTTTAAGCCCAGGTAATGACAAAGGATTGGTGAAATGCGCTCTTGAGAGATGTTTCATTGAGGTGCAACTCAAGACGATCGCGTCGCCATTATTGTCAATCAGATTCAGAGCTCGAGCCAGTGGAGGTGGGACTGTTTGGGATCCAAGCAGTTCCCGTGGCGTAAAATGACGTCACGTCAGGATTTAAAGTGAGCAGAGCCCAGACACAAAAGAATTTGTGGGGTCTGTCCCGTTCTTTCACTCTCAATGTGTGTCATTATCAAGCATCATTATTATATATTTATATTATATTGCAGTAGTGTATTTAAAAAAATTATTTCACATCACAATATATCATTCAAATGCTCTGTATGGAATGATTTTTTTCTGTTATTATTAAAACCTAAATCCTAGATGCTGGATGTAACTTCAGGGTCAAATACAAATCAAAGTCAGTTTCTCAGTAGCACTGATTTCGCTGAGCTCAGGCATGCATTTCTTCATTTAAGACCACATATTAAATGTATATTTCATATTAAGACAAATTTAACAATCATATATAAAACTATTGTAATCTGGATTGCATAATCAGATTCCAAAAATGAAGTACTTGTAATTAGAATACATTACATTTTAAAATACTTGCAATCAGACTACTTTTGACTGATTACATGATTACATATTATTCACACAATGGCAATAAATTATTAATAATTTAGACAAGGCAAGTTTATTTATAAAGCACATTTCATACACAATGAAAGCAAAGTGCTTCACATAGAAAATGTATTAGAATATTCATAAAATCACAACATATGCATAAGAAGTAAAAATATAATTTATAAGATATAAAATTAACAATAAAAGCAGAGAATTCTGAATAAATGTAAAAAAAAAAGAAAGCCTACTGCTTATACTGTATACGTTAGGGTTTGTGCAATTGCACAGACAGACTAGCCACTAGTTACTGAAAACTAAGACCCAAACAGCTTTTGAATACTGGATTTACAGAAACCATTCCACTTTTTAAAAGTTTTTTTTTTTTTTTTTTTTTTTTTTTTACCCATTAGAATCCAGGTTTTTGATAGGTTTGATTTCTGTTAGTTGTTAAAGTAGAACTCACACCCACATTAAAATTACTTTATTTATATATATATAATTTGTTGTTGTTGTTGTTTTTACTTGCTCATTCTTGCTCGTTAGATCTTTGCTTCACACATTCTAGCCCTATGGTTCTAGCACACTGTTACAATATTCCACTTGTAGCCTGTAGAGGGAGCAAGTTGTGAGAAAGTTAACAGACAACCAGCGGTTTAATTTCTTGTAGAGAGCTGCCTTTATATAGGCTATTCAAATAAACAATTGAAAAAAAATTAAAATGACAAAATTAGATTCAATATTCACGAAAAGTATCCTTGTTTTAAATACTTTATGGTCTTTTTTAACTTTTAAGATCTTCCTTGACTTGTCAGGGTACATATTAAGAGAGAACAGTAAGTATTACAAGTTTTATTATACTGAACCAATGAATGTTGTGATCCCACTTCTATTTTCATTTAACAGGTTTAAAGGGGTCCTATTATGCCCTTTTACAAAGTCTTGATTTTGTTTTTGGGGTGTACTAGAATATGTTTTCATACTTGATTGTAAAAAACCCCCACAAAAACCCCACATTATTTTTCACATATTTTACATTATTACAGCTCCTCTCTCCCCAGTCTGGTTGAACGCGAAGTTTTCGATGAAGCCCCTCCTTCTGAAATACGAAATGTGCTGTGATTGGCTAGCTGGCCCAGTGTGTTGTGATTGGCAGCACTTGGTGCATGTTTGGGAAATGTCCCATCCCTTCATAACTGCGAGCTCTACTCAGATGTAAATTTTAAAGATGGCGTCAATTTCAAACCATTTCGAGCCCGATTAAGACCCTGACAATATTAACGAACGAGAGGATTGTGCTGAACAGATTTCAAGCACGGACTTTGCAAGCACGGATTTGATAGGATGTTTCAGAGGGCGATTTGTGCAGTTCCCCTCTCCAAGCGGACAGGAGAAACGCACTTCCCCGTCATACAGTGAGCTATTAGTCATTGTTACTCACGCTGTAGATAAGCTGCGGCTAGAATGGGACAGCGCTCAAAATCAGACCCAGTCAAAGCTGGACGACCGATTTCTGACCAGCCACACCCCAGCCCAGCCCCGTAATCCTCTCTCCTTCTTCCAAGACCTCCACCCGGAGGTCCCTCCATTGGAAAGTTTGAACAAACCACTCAAGCATATTCATCTCTCATTGCAGCCTCCTGGTTCCGGTCTTAACTGTCCCGCCGCAGATTGCGTTTCGGGCGGTTTTAGGCCAAGCCTTCTCGACGAGCAATGCCTCAGACACTCTGTGCGTTCCTGGTTTCGGATTTCAGGGAAAAGCCCTAGGGTCATGTGCGCATGGCCTGTTTAAGACGGCGTTCAAAGCCCCCACGTTCAACGTGGTCGGTCAGCCCGATCGGGCGATGGGACAGTTTCCTGTTTCAGAGGTTCCCACCACTTATGTGCCTCGGGGCCCTATGCAGGGAAACCTGTTTATAACAAAAAGTTCAGCCGTGGTCACTCCACATGTGCTTCCTGTTTCTACAGACGCCAGAGGCTTTCTGGAATCAGTGAATGTACTGGCAGCGGCAGTTCGGCAGGTTCCAAAAATAGAACGGTTAACGCCCCTAGCAGAGTACTTGGCCTCTTGGTAGCACCTGCCCGAGATCTCACAATGGGTGTTACGGCTACACCATCCAATTCAGGAAAGGCCCACCTCCTTTCGGCGGGATCCTTCCCACAACGGTGCGTCCTTGGGAGGTCTCGGCTTTGAGTCAGGAGATTTTGTCACTCTTAGAGAAAGGGGCTATGAAAGAAATACTCCCCACTCAGATGGAGTCCAGCTTTTACAGCCGTTATTTTGTTGTGCCCAAAAAGAATGGTGGTTTGCGTCTGATTTTGAACTTACATCACATAAACCGTGTGCTCAGAGTGAGAAGATTCAAAATGCTGACGTTAAAGTCCATTTTGTCTCATATCCAAACCGGAGATTGGTTTGTGATCATCAATCTAAAGGATGCGTACTTCCACATCCAGATTGTCAAGAGACACAGGAAGTTCCTCAGGTTCGCTTTCGAGGACAAAGCTTATCAATACCACGTTCTTCCATTCGGACTGGCTCTGGCTCCTAGAACATTTACAAAGTTTATAGATGCGGTTCTGGCCCCGTTGTCCGGATCTTGAACTACCTGGATTATTGGCTGATATTAGCTCAATCTCAGGATTTGGCAATAGTTCACAGACACTTGGTACTCAGTCATTTGAGGAGCCTGGGTTTATGCATAAACCTTCAAAAGAGTGTGTTGCTACCATGTCAGCGAATGACTTTTCTGGGCGTGGATCTAGACTATCGCATGATGCGGGCACGGCTGTCTCCGGCATGTGTTCAGTCGTTACACTGCTGTCTGAGTCAGTGCAGGACAGGAAGTCTAGTCCACGTGGATTTATGCCACAGACTGATGGGTCTTATGGCAGCAGCGTCCCCTGTGGTTGAGTTGGGCCTGCTCCACATGAGACCATTTCAATAGTGGACCAAAAGCCAATGGATCTCACCTCTTTGCCAGTTATGATCACGTGCTGAGGCTTTCACGCTCTTGAGTCCGTGGACGAGAAACCCGCTCCTTCGCAGAGGAGTCCAGCTGGGGGCATGTTGTCGCAAACCGATTTTTGGAGTCTGGAAAGAGGTGTATCGTGGTTGACACATAAATCGTTTGGAGATACTGGCAGTGTTTCTGGCACTCAAACGATTCTTATCCTATCTGAAGGGTTATCACATATAGGTTAGGACGGACAACATGACTGTGGTCTCGTACCTGAATCGCCAAGGAGGGCTACGTTCTCGTCCCCTGTACAGGCTGGCGAAGCGTGTCCTTCTTTGGGTGCAGACCAAGTTTCAGTCAGTCATAGCAGTTCACATTCAAAGGCACCTGAACCTGGGAGCGGATCTACATCCAAGGCAGGACTTGGAACCCGGAGTGGAGTGGAGGCTGCACCCTCAAGTAGTGAGCCTCATATGGCAGAGGCTTGGCTGAGCGAGCCGAGGTGGATTTGTTTGCTTCGAGAATGACTACGCACTGCCCGCTCTGGTTCTTCCTTTCTCCTTCGTTGCCTCTGGGAATAGATGCTCTGGCTCAGGAGTGGCCCAGGACCAGACTTTATGCCTTCCCACTGATTTGATTACTCACAGCGGTTCTGCTCAGAGTTCCAGCGCACGAAGTGGGACATCTAGGCCCCGTTCTGGCCCACTCAGATATGGTTTTCAGACCTGGGGCCGTATGTATAAAGTTTAAAGTATAAAGTAATTTTTTTGGCTAACACTTTATTTGTGTCCTTGTTACATATGTTACATTTACTTACCATAGTAATAACAGTAAAATATGCATTTATTATATGCAACTAACCCTAAACCCAAATCCTAATCCATTAAAAGTAAGTACATGTTGTTAATTAATATTACTCAGTACTTACATGTACTGTTACTGTATAATTACACTGTAACAATGACACCTTAAAATAAAGTGTAACCAATTTTTGTCTTAAGTAGCCTATGTCAAAATTCTTTAAAATTCATTATTAAAAATGATTTGACAAAAAAGGCAAACTACAGCTACAGGTTTTAGAAAAACAAAAAAAGCTCAGGGAAAAGATTACACTGACAACAACATAATCAGTTATTAATATTTCACTGGCTCTCTCTTGTTTTTGCATGTTCATAATTTATTTGTGTGATTTGATATGTTTCATTGTGTTATCACAATTAAAACAACTGATTTAAAGCACAACTACAAAATGTGCTTACAAAATATTTAACATATTGTTAATAATATTTGGAAAAAGGGTGAATATGTCAATTTTCCAACACTTTTGGCCACTACTGAATGGCTGTTTATTATGACCGCCGCTAGCATAGCTAGCGAAAGCGGTCATATAGGGATTGTCAAAGTTTTTTTTTTTTTTTTTTTTTTCACCTTACTGAATTTTTCGTCAACGATACCAGGGACACCGAAGCACCGGGGAACATGAAATTTGGTGGGCATGTAGCCCCACTAGACTTCTAAGGAAAAATTTCGTTTGGTCCCCGGGGGCCACTCCCCCCCCGCGCTGGGCCCCCCCAAACCCCAAAAAATGCAGTTTTTCCTAAATAACTACCTGAACCGTGGCACCGAGGATGAAGAAATTTTTATGGTATGTTGGTCTACTAGACTTTTACGGAAAAATTTCGTTTGGTCCCCGGGGGCCACTTCCCCCCCCGCGCTGGGGCCCCCTTAAATTTTTCGTCAACGATACCAGGGACACCGAAACACCGGGGAACATGAAATTTGGTGGGCATGTAGCCCCACTAGACTTCTAAGGAAAAATTTCGTTTGGTCCCCGGGGGCCACTCCCCCCCCGCGCTGGGCCCCCCCAAACCCCCAAAAATGCAGTTTTTCCTAAATAACTACCTGAACCGTGGCACCGAGGATGAAGAAATTTTTATGGTATGTTGGTCTACTAGACTTTTACGGAAAAATTTCGTTTGGTCCCCGGGGGCCACTTCCCCCCCCGCGCTGGGGCCCCCTTAAATTTTTCGTCAACGATACCAGGGACACCAAAACACCGGGGAACATGAAATTTGGTGGGCATGTAGCCCCACTAGACTTCTAAGGAAAAATTTCGTTTGGTCCCCGGGGGCCACTCCCCCCCCGCGCTGGGCCCCCCCAAACCCCAAAAAATGCAGTTTTTCCTAAATAACTACCTGAACCGTGGCACCGAGGATGAAGAAATTTTTATGGTATGTTGGTCTACTAGACTTTTACGGAAAAATTTCGTTTGGTCCCCGGGGGCCACTTCCCCCCCCGCGCTGGGGCCCCCTTAAATTTTTCGTCAACGATACCAGGGACACCGAAACACCGGGGAACATGAAATTTGGTGGGCATGTAGCCCCACTAGACTTCTAAGGAAAAATTTCGTTTGGTCCCCGGGGGCCACTCCCCCCCCCGCGCTGGGCCCCCCCAAACCCCAAAAAATTCAGTTTTTCCTAAATAACTACCTGAACCGTGGCACCGAGGATGAAGAAATTTTTGTGGTATGTTGGTCTACTAGACTTTTACGGAAAAATTTCATTTGGTCCCCGGGGGCCACTTCCCCCCCCGCGCTGGGGCCCCCGTAAATTTTTCGTCAACCATACCAGGGACACCGAAACACCGGGGAACATGAAATTTGGTGGGCATGTAGCCCCACTAGACTTCTAAGGAAAAATTTTGTTTGGTCCCCGGGGGCCACTCCCCCCCCGCGCTGGGCCCCCCCAAACCCAAAAAAATGCAGTTTTTCCTAAATAACTACCTGAACCGTGGCACCGAGGATGAAGAAATTTTTATGGTATGTTCGTCTACTAGACTTTTACGAAAAAATTTCGTTTGGTCCCCGGGGGCCACTCCCCCCCCCCCGCGCTGGGGCCCCCGTAAATTTTTCGTCAACGATACCAGGGACACCGAAGCACCGGGGAACATGAAATTTGGTGGGCATGTAGCCCCACTAGACTTCTACGGAAAAATTTCGTTTGGTCCCCGGGGGCCACTCCCCCCCTGCGCTGGGCCCCCCCAAAACCAAAAAAATGCAGTTTTTCCTAAATAACTACCTGAACCGTGGCACCGAGGATGAAGAAATGTTTATGGTATGTTGGTCTACTAGACTTTTACGGAAAAATTTCGTTTGGTCCCCGGGGGCCACTTCCCCCCCCGCTCTGGGGCCCCCGTAAATTTTTCGTCAACGATACCAGGGACACCGAAGCACCGAAGAACATGAAATTTGGCACCGAGGATGAAGAAATTTTTATGGTATGTTGCTCTTAAGGGCCCACATCAACCTAGCCCATAATCACTCATTTGTGATTTGCGCCCCTCCCATAAAAAATGAAAATGCAATATTATTCTGCTTTAATCGCCCCTATCTTCAGTGGAGATGTTCAGAACTGCACCATATTTCATGTGTATGATTAACTTGACATCCTCTGGGGGTATCCTCTGCTAAGTTTTGTAGAATTTCATCCATGGGGGGGTATAAAATAAATTCATTTATGTGCACATTTAGTGACTGTACACTCATCGGCCTGTAGATGGTGCTGTTGAGCGAAGGGTTGCTGGTTTAGGATGATACTGTCACACACACACATGCAGGAATACAAACAAACGCAAGCATGCACACACACTGACATCCACACGCACAGACACACACCCATACACACACAAACAAATCCACATGCACAGACACACACACACAAACACACACGCGCACACATGTACGCACACATACATACACGCACAGACACACACACACACACACACACACACACACACACACACACACACACACACAGACACACACATACACAAACACACACACATATACACACACATATACACACACACACACACACACACACACACACACACACACACAGACAGACATGCACATACTATTACTTTTTTTAGGTATATACATAAACACGCAATACAGCCAGATTACTCCACGTCATTTATTTTTGTGGAAAGCCAGTGCAGGCCTGAGCGGCGGTCATATTTTGTACCGCGATGCGGTACATCTAGTTGACTTTCTAACTGATCTTCAAACCAAAAGCACGCTACTTTTATGAGGTTTGCAAGCTTCCATGGAGTTGTTGGAGGCGTTGATGGAACTCATGTACGCATCATTGCTCTAACTATAAACTATAATAAGGAAACATAGGCTATATCAATAGAAAAGGATTAGGCTATGTAGCATCAACACTAATTTGTAATAATTTTGCACAATGCCAAACCATTTAAAAAATAATAATAAATTAACAATTACTATTGCACACCTGCAGGTTATATAGGTGCGTAGGAGAGAAGACCAAACAAATAATAAAAATAAAAATAAATAAAAAAAGGAAATCCTGCACACTATTAATACTTGCAAAAAGGATCAATAAATATATATTAGCAACATTTCGGTCTCATGACCTTAATCAGGCATATACCTTATATGCATTTGTCATGATCAAAGGTAAAGGGATGGAATTATTGACATTTATTGTTAAGATAAAATGTATAAATGTGATGTATCATTAAGAATAAAGAATGAATAAACGTATAAATTAACATTAAAGTTAACTCCAAGATTAATTCTGCAGAAGAAGAAAAGCATAGATATTCGAAGATGAGTAAATTATGATGATAAGGCAACAGGATAGTAGGCATTGGGCAACGCAGCAGTTAAGACTTTTATTTTGTCATCCTCCATGCCGGATGTTGAATAATGTAATGCTGGTGAGTCTCCGCAGTCCGCAGTTTCAGCGAGGCTAGTTGAACGGAAGAGGGGACACCGGTGGAGGACATTACATGTAACTCCAAATCAATAAACTCACGTTGTCCAAAAGAGTTTGTCATCAGCTAATCGGAAATGTTTTCTCTTTCTACTTCACTACAGCCACAGGTATCAAATCACATTTGTTAAGGACAGCTCGTTTCATAACTTTCCATGTACGCAGGCTAGCTGGTTAGCTAGCACTTAACAGTTACATCAGAACTGTGTGTCTGTAATCTCAAGATCTGAGAAAATAGCTTTTAAACATCACGCTGAAAAGTCAACGTCATGTCTCATATTATTAGTTCAGTCATTATTGCTGCAGCTGACTTGATTAACGTTAACGTTACTGTGTTATTGATAGGTCGTGTTTATCATTGTTTGTATAATCATAACATTATAGCACAAGAGTATTTTTCCATGAAAAGTCATGAATATTTAATCCACCACAATGTCTCAGATGAGTTAAATAGTATATTATTATGTTTAATAGATTCAGTTGTGGAAATTATGTTTTCATAATCGACTTCAAAGTAAATAATATCTTGCTTAGAATAATTTCATAGCTAAAAGCACACAGTTAAATAATATTGTAAAAATAATACTACTAATATATATATATATATATATATATATATATTAATGCCGTTTTATATGAAAAGACTCACAATATTGTTCACAAATGATGTTCCCCCCACATTTCTCAAATGTGTTTTATATTTTACATTTCTATCTACTCAGATCTACTGATGCTGTTTCCTTGATAAACAAGTACACAAATTTTGGATAAAACTTTCATTAGGGGCAAAACTGAAGGTGAAATCAGGGTTATTATAAATATAAATGTTAGTTGAACAATTTAAACTAAATAAAAATGAGAAATGTTCATTTGGCAATAAACAGAAATACATTTAAGTTGAAGTACTAAAGTTATTAACTGGAAATAAATACAATTAAACTAAAACTGAAGTATAAATAAATTAAACCTAAATAGCAATACTTTCAATAAAATGACATTAGCACATAACAAAATTAAACTAAAATCAGCATAACTAAAAATATAAAACTAAAAGCTAATTCAAAATATTAATAAAATAATAATGATTAAATATTCATATTTTGTATGAATTTCATATTTTGAGATTGAAACTTTACCCTGGGACGAGTCAAGGGTAAATCTATCAAATCTAATCTTTTAAACGGCATTTGAAAAGCACAAAAAAAAAAAAAACGTATGTTGAAGGCCTGGTTAAAGGTGTGTAGGATAGTTTTGATGTTACCCTTACATGCATAAATAATAATAAAAAAATAAAAAAAAGTTATTTCCCAGGACATTAAAGAAGAAATGCTTTGGTTTTGTTGTGTTTTTGTCAGGTAACAGTCCAGCTGAGTCACCTCATCAACGCTCTGCATTCTCTGACGGGTTCAGTGAGCAGCAACACTTCAGTCAAGCACAAACACAGAGAGAACAGCCCAGAACAAGAGCTGAACAGCACAGAGGTGATTACATTTAACATCATATATATATATATATATATATATTAGTACACATGTAGGTTATTGGAGTTTTTTCCCCTCTGTTCCTTCCAATCATTAGCTTTTTTATGGAAGTGTGCTCCTAAAACGGATCAGTTGAATGTTATCAGCTTTTAAATGAAGTGTGCTGTTCTGAAGCTTAACAGTTCTTCCTCTTTAAATCCTGCATGTGTGGTGTTGCGCTGGGAAGCCGTCACTGACGCTCAGGGATTTAGGTCTGACAGATCTAGGAGTCGGTCAGCTAGATGAGCTGGTGGAGAAGCTTCTGCCCCGTGTTTCTCAGCAGGACTCGCCATCACAACCGAGGGCCGAGACAAACATCTGGAGGACTTCCCATCTCTCCGCAGATTCTTTCTTTCACAACAAACATGGTGAGACACTTCGCTTTCTTGAAACCTGAACCAAAGACGGAAATCAGAAGCTTTGTTGATTTTCTTTTATTTTGTAATCTTGTTTTTTTATTATCAATTTCACATAGTAGAACTTGCTGTATATTTCTTTTGTATTTTGATTCCATCACATTATAATTCGTTGACGTTCCTTGCGAAGGTTGTTGTTTCTTCAGTGCTTTTCCAGCATTTTCTGGTGCCAGTTTTCTATTTTCATAACGGGATTCACAATAGTTCATTGTCGGAGCTGTAATTGAAACCTTGAATATTTAGGCTATTTATTTGATTGTTCAGCTTTCTCATGATGAATCTCTTATCTATGGAAGCTTGTTTCCGTCACAGAATAAAACATTTTAAAAGATAATTGCGACTTTATTTATTAGAATTGCGAGAGTCAGAATTGTGATATAACTTTGCAATTGCGAGATAAAAAGTCAAATTCTAAGGGGAACAATAATTTATAACACGCAATGGCGTCTTTATATCATGCAATTCTGACTTTATATCTCCCAATTGAGTGTTATAAAGTCGGAATTGCGAGATATAAACATGTAATTCTGAGAATTTTTTATTTTATTTAATAAACTCCAAATTGCGAGTTTATTTCTCTAAATATAAAACATTATTCATATACTTTATAACACCCAATTCTGACTTTATAACACACAATTCTGACTTTATATCACGCAATTCTGACTTTGTAACACACAACTGTGACTTTATATCACACAATTCTGACTTTACGTGAAAAAGTCAGAATTGTGAGATAGTCACATTACCTTTTTAATGTTTTATTCCGTGGCGGAAACAAGCTTCCATATTTGTCTGATGAATTAACAGATTAATTTCTTCTCTCTTATTCAGGATTTTCCAGAATGGGTGGTGTTACTCCTGTCTTCTCCAGGCAAAACAAGTCTCCTCTCCAAACACTATGTACAGATCTCCAGTATTTGCCATGTAATGTGTACAGTTTATTATTCAGTTTTCACAACAGGCAGCATCATTTTAAAATTATAATCTGTGTTGGCCGCTCATGTTCATCAAATTGAAATTGTGTTTTTCAGTGTTGGTCCAAAATCGAGGCTTTAAAACTCTGAAGTCCAAAACACGGCGTCTACAGGGAGGCTTAGACAGTTCAGCCGAGCCTGAGGGATTTACACCATCGTTTATGAAGGTCACCCACACAGTGCTTCCTTTGGAATGATATAATTAGCCTGATGTGTTTATTTCCATGAAGAGATGCACCCAAAAAATTTAATTTTCATGATGTTCTCTCCCTCATATCCTTCCAAAAATGTATGACTTTTTCTTCTGTGGGTGACAATTCTTCAAAACATTTCAACTACATGACCACATGAGAGTCACTCCCTGCAGAAACCTAGATGTCGTAACTCCCTTAAAGGGACAGT
Source organism: Leuciscus leuciscus (assembly GCF_965113295.1). Classification (NCBI taxonomy): domain Eukaryota; kingdom Metazoa; phylum Chordata; class Actinopteri; order Cypriniformes; family Leuciscidae; genus Leuciscus; species Leuciscus leuciscus. The sequence goes on along the minus strand of NC_138730.1, from coordinate 15,929,832 downwards.
TCACTCATTAATTACTGTCATTCCAAACCCGTAAGACACAAACACAAATGAAGATATTTTTGATGAAATCAAAAATAATGACCACCCATAGACTGCAACTTTCAAGGCCCAGAAAGGTAGTAAAGACTACCTAAAATAGTCCATGTGACTACAGTGGTTCAAATGTAATGTTATGAAGCAACGAGAAAACCTTTTGTGTGCAAACCTTAAGGGTTTGGAACGACATGAGGGTGAGTAATTAATAACAGAATTTTTATTTTTGGGTGAACTAACCCTTTAAACAGCGTAAAGAAAAACAACCTTCACATTTACAGGATGTTTCAGAACTGTGGTTTTTGCACAATCCCTGGAATAAGCCATTGTCTTAATGGCATGTAACCATATATAAAAGCCCTCCTTTTGATTTCCACCGAAGAAATTAAGACATAGGCAACAGGTTTTGGGACGGCATGAGGACGAGTAAATTATGACAATTTTGGTTGTATTGCTTGATTTCAAATATAATGCTTTAGTATGTTTTCACTACATTGTAAATGTATATTTGCTAAAGTTTATATTGGTGTTACAATGTTATTTATATTTTTGTCCGTTAGGGTTTCCTCACACGAGACAAAGGGCCAGATGTTGAAACTCTGGACAAGCTCCTTAAAAACAAAAATATTCCTGATGGGCAACATGATGCTTTTAAGACTGGTTTTGCTGAGGGCTTCCTTAAAGCTCAGGCCCTAACACAGAGAACACAAGGCACGTCGTCTTAGATAAATAACAAATGATGAATTTTGAATGAATGTTAGAAGGTTTTCAACTTGATATGAGTGTTTCCTTTCTCATTATTTATTGTATAAAAAACATATGTCATCATCTTCAATAGAGTCACTAAGGAGGATGCGACTGATACTATTGGTGCTTTTGCTGTTGGGCTTGTATGGACTCTCAAAAACACCTTTCTTATCAGGTAAATAATCCAAAGAAACTTCTGCATGTCTGATTTGCCTCTCTAACTAAAGGCTGAAATGCACTACACAAAAGATTTGTGATTTGACAGATTTCGCAGACAATCGAATAGTGTATGATAGGTAAAAACTGGTCAAAATAACAGAGTTTGTTGTTTTGGGAATGGATTGAAAGTCTACTATTGTTGGATCTTGAGTCATTTAGTACATGATGCCCAGTTTTTCTCTGTAACCATTTTGCAAAGTCAACAAGTGTATGACATAGTGTTCATTTTAAATCATGTTGTGTATTCCAGCCCTAAAGTTGAGTATCTGCTTGTTAAGTCTTACATCAATTCTGGGTCCAAATGCTCTATCAGATGCCAACATAAACAACAAATGCTGCCAATATACACTCAAGTGCGCTGTGCTGTAATACTACCAAAAAAAAAATCATGATCCTAACCTTTATCTCCATATCTAAATCTCCAATGGCCAGACAGTGATTCATCTTTTATGAATCGTTAAAATAGTGGTGTCCAGGACATCATGAGCCCGGAGACTGTAGAGTACAAGCTTAGCTTAAATGTTGCTTTAAATAAGTAAATAGTGCTCATTAACGACTCTTGAGATAGTGCTCTCTATTGAAATGCAGTGGAGGCTTGGACCCGGAAAACGCATTTGATATGTTGTGACTTAGCAAGCAGATAGTTCATGTCCTGTGTGCCAAGTTTGCCAATTGTTTGAATGTAAAATCTGAATCATTTGAGAGGTTTCAAGTAGAGCCGCACGATTAATTGCTAAAAGATTGCGATATTGATTCAAACACCCACGCGATCTCATTCCTAAACAACAACTATACGCCTGTGTCTATTAAACCTGTATCGAATTAATTACATTGTTACCAGTAGGTGGCGACAAGTGACTGTTAAAACATGTTTGTGTCATTGAATCATTCATTCAAGAGATGATTTATCCAGCAATGAAACAAGTGAAGTCTTTCTGAGTGAGTCATTGAATCATTCATTCAAGGGATTTGTTAAAAACACGATTCATCCAGTAATTAAACAATTTATGTCATTATGAGTGAGTTATTGAATCATTCATTCGAACCGATTTTTTTACATTTTTAAATAGACTGCAGCAATTGACATTTTGTCAGAACGTTATTTTGTTTAGTTGTCTATTCAGAATCGTGTGAGAATCGTAATCTCTGTTTGAAACAAGAAAATCGTGATTCTCAATTTATCCAGAATCGTGCTGCTTTTGGGCTTGGATTGAAAACCGTTAGCAATGGTTACTTAGCTGGCTTGCCCCTAGTGCTTGCTGTGTGTGTGTGTGTTTGGAGTGTGAACTATAATGTAACCATTCCGGACAGTGCGATTCCGAACCACATCAGGCCTGGACTCGGCAGTGGACCCTGTCCAGATGAAGAACGTCACCTTCGAGCATGTGAAGGGTGCGGAGGAGGCTAAGAACGAGCTGCAGGAGGTGGTGGAGTTTCTCCGGAACCCTCAGAAGTTCACCGTTTTGGGAGGAAAGCTTCCTAAAGGCAAGAGCTCGCATTTGACAAAAGGCTCCAAGCCAGAACCATTTAAATAAATAGTTATATTTAAATTGTACCATTGTTTACTCACCAAACCTGTATGACTTTGTTCTGTGGAATACATTTTTGACGAATTTTTACACAGTTCTCCACAAGTAAAATCAAAAGTTTAATTCTTAAACAAAATTCCACACTGCTTGTATTTGGCAGCTTTAGGTTTCTCCTACCACATTAACTTGTGTGTTTTTTCCAGGAATCTTGTTGGTTGGGCCTCCGGGTACAGGAAAGACCCTGTTGGCCCGTGCCGTGGCGGGCGAGGCAGATGTGCCATTCTACTACGCATCTGGCTCCGAGTTTGATGAGATGTTTGTTGGGGTTGGTGCCAGTCGTATCAGAAACCTTTTCAGTGAGTACATAGTGCCACTCTAAATCACAATTCCAGCATGATTGTTTATAGATCATGTAGGCCATACTATGTGCCTGATTCTGAGTCCTGTGAATGTGAAAGTAGCCAAAAGCACTCCCTTATGCCTAATTGGTGAATGAATGATTGTATGACTGCTACAGATGTTAAAGCAGTTCTCCTGCATTTGTCCTCTAGGGGAAGCTAAAGCTAACGCTCCTTGTGTTATCTTCATTGATGAGCTGGATAGTGTTGGAGGAAAGAGGATTGAGTCTCCCATGCACCCCTATTCTAGACAGACAATCAATCAGCTTCTAGCAGAGATGGATGGGTGAGCCATGCAACCTAACGAACTTGATGACTGCGTTCCAGTGGAAAGTTTGTGATCACTAACCTTTGGTGTTTAACATCTGCAGGTTTAAGCCAAATGAAGGCGTCATCATAATCGGAGCAACAAACTTCCCAGAAGCTTTGGATACGTATGTAGATTTCTTTTCAAACATCTAAATACTAAAGGGTTGGTTTACGATACATAATAAGATATGTATGTCTGAGTTTGTTGGGGTTATTTCTCATATAAAGTTGCTGATTGGTCAGAAGATCTGTTTGATACATTGTTGAAATTAATACATTATTAGCTAACTGTGTGATTTGTACTTGCACATTTCTGAAATTCATAACTTGACACAGTCACCTCTGATGACAGATCACTCTAAATTGTAATGTAGACATGCATTTTGCATTTGAAACGATGTGTATTGTGAAAAGCGCTATACAAATGAATGTGAAGTGAATTGAATCTGAATGCTGTCTTGTTCCCCAGTGCTCTGATCCGGCCAGGCCGTTTTGATATGCAGGTCACCGTCCCCAGACCGGATGTGAAGGGCCGCACTGAAATCCTCAAGTGGTACCTTAAAAAAATTAAAGTAGACTCTGGTGAGTGGCATGTTAAATACTCATTTCTTAAACTTACAAGATTCTAAACTGTTAATGTTGTACGGTAAAAAAAAAAAGAAGGTAATAATACAGCAAGTAAAGTAGGATTGTTGTCTTTTCTGGACATTAGCTGTGGAGGCAGAGGTCATTGCTAGAGGAACGGTGGGGTTCTCCGGGGCCGAGCTGGAGAATCTTGTGAATCAGGCTGCTCTTCGGGCCGCTGTGGACGGCAAAGACATGGTGACCATGAAGGAGCTGGAGTTTGCTAAGGACAAAATACTGATGGGTAAGAGCCTCTAACTCATTTTGCATGATAAAGTAAACTTTGCTCAGGATGAATGGATACCTTGAGTTTTCCATTCACTTGCTCCCTCCTCAGGCCCAGAACGCAAGAGTGCAGAGATTGATCAGAGGAATAAAGAAATTACAGCGTACCACGAGTCAGGCCATGCTATTATTGCATACTACACCAAAGGTGCCATGCCCATAAATAAAGCCACCATTATGCCGAGAGGCCCCACTTTGGGTCACGTGAGTACATGCTAATTCGTCATCAGAATCTAAAGCTTGAGAGGCCTTGTGTGTTCACCTATGGGTATGAGTTTTATTTAAGTTACCAGTCTTTCCTCTTCTCTGTAGGTGTCCATGCTTCCAGAGAGTGACCGCTGGAGTGAAACTCGTGCTCAGCTTCTGGCTCAGATGGACGTCAGCATGGGCGGCCGAGTGGCTGAGGAGCTCATTTTTGGCAGTGAAAATATCACTACTGGTAGGTTGCAGGACTGTTTTCTCTGGTATTGCGGTGTATTTCAATCATTAATTACATTTGAGTGACCCGGCCGTAAGTACATGGAATGTTTAGTGTTTTTCATATTATGCAAATACGTAAGAGGGCACCGAGTTTGATCTGTGTAATGTTTTGTTGTTTTCATATAGGAGCATCAAGTGATTTTGACAGCGCTACAAAAATTGCAAAAATGATGGTGACCAGATTTGGAATGAGTGAAAAGGTTTGTCATATTTATCTGATCATCTCTGGGTGCTGAAATATGGTTTCAGGCCTCAAGCCAGACTTTGCATGTATAGTAATAAATGATAAAAGGTGCAGACATTTTGTAAAACTAGTCGTACAGTCCAGAGTTCTTCTTTTTAATACCCGTTTCAAAATCTTCTATAAGGAAGTTTATGTTAGTGATAATGATGCTGCCTTCAAAGATTTGACACATACTCCAAGGCAGAATCACATGTAGCCTTCACGAATAACGCAGTTTCAATTTCCAGAATCCATCAAAAGGAAAATCAAAAAAACAGTTTACTGTATATTAGAGCTGCATGATTAATGGTTAAAAGATTGTGATCTCGATTCAAACACCTACGCGATCTTATTCCCAAATGACAGTGATTCGCCAGTTTCTATTAATCCTTTGACAAGTGCGATCACAGCGAACATTCAGATCTGCGTTGGCCCAGAGAGAGCAGTTGTCATGTTAATAGGTATGAAACAGCTTCACAAATAATATCATTATTTCTGGCTTACAATAATTCGTATTATCACAGAAATACTGGGATAAATGTTTATAGGTCGGATATAAACACTGATGTCTACGGAAGCTATCAAAATAAAAGAAAGATGCTTCAAATAAAGATTGTATCAATTACATCTGAAAACCAGTAGGTGGCGACCATAGTGACTGTTAGTATTTATCATTAAATCATTCATTCAATTTATGAGTGAACCGTTCGATCAAACAGATTTTTTTATAATTAATTCAAATTAATATATAATAATATAGTTTAAAAAAAACCATATATTATTTTAAATCGACTGTAGCAATTACTATTTTGTCAGAACCTCTAGTAAATTACGTTATATTGTTTAATTATCCGTTCACAATCGTGATCTCTATTTTAAACCCAAAAAATCCTCAATTTTTCCAGAATCATTCAGCTCTAGTGTATATTATAAACTGTAGTATTTCTATATAATCCTGTAACGGTTGAAAGCACCATAAAATTTTACCCATTTTTTGTGTATTTTGCTGGGTGCTTTATAATAAGTTGTATAATTAGCTTTTATATTGGCACTGTACTAAAACTAGTTAAAATAGAATCTGCAATTGCCTAAAATAGAATAAAATAGTTGTGATTAATCTTACGGATTCCCACCAGTCTTAGTAAAACAAAGTGAAATAGTAAAAATTGTTAAATAATAAATATTTCCACGGATACCCTAGCAACCAACACACCCCTAGGTCTTTCCGCTGGAACCCTAGTCTTAAAACTTGTGTATTTCATTAATAGCTTAGAAACATGTTAACTTACTCCTTGTTGGACTTCTCTTGTATGTATTCACCAGATGTCGTATAGGTCATACAAGTTTGACCCATGCTTTTTTGCTTAAAGCTGAAGACCCAACTTTATGCATGTTTTGTAAGATTCCCCTCTCTGTTCAACATATATCATTGGACTGTCCTGGGTTTAATACAAGTAGAATGCTCTTTTATGAACTTATTTCACTTAAGGACTTTAGTAAGATTTTGCCTGAAAAGGTATTGGATTTTTTATCATATGTTAATTAAAAATAAAAAAATATAATATGGCTTGTGTTGGTTTGCTTGGTTTTATTGTATTTATGAGGTTTGTATTTCTGTAATTTAATTTTTGCCATGAAAATAGCCTTAGATGCTGACATGGCATTAAATAAACCAATCTCTCTCTCTATCTTCTCTTGTATAATAGTTGGGTGTCATGACATACGCTGACCTCACCAAGCAGAGCCCAGAAACGCAGGCGGCCATTGAACAGGAAGTCAGGATACTTCTGAAGGTAAACTCTCTTCTGATCGAGCTCTGTCCTCTCTACTAACACATCAGTAATGAAACATTTGATTCACACTGACTACCGTCGTTTTTGACTCTTATATTTGTTTGCTTGCTTCTAGGATTCCTACGAGCGTGCTAAAGTGCTTTTAAAGTCCCGGGCTAAAGAGCACAAAAATCTGGCCGAGGCTTTACTGCGGTATGAGACCTTGGATGCCAAAGAGATCCAGTTGGTCTTGGAGGGAAAGGCATTAGACCCTCAAGGCAGATGAAGGTCACCAGGACCAAGAAACGGACAATGGAACCCTAAAAGACATAAATGTACATATGCAACCAAGAGCTTGGTAGGCCTACTCTCCCCATTGCTAAAATTGTATTTTTTTTTGTTTTTTTTGAGCCAGATCTCTGAATTGAAATTAGTTTCAATTTTACATGCTTATAAGGAAGGTGTAACACAAACACCTCCATGGACTTTTTATTTCCAAAGAAATTGATCTTGTGAGAATTCAACTCATTTAGTAAATTTCAGGTTTTTTCTGTACCGTTAACTGTAGGTTCTTCCTTATTGATAGTGAAGCAGAAACTCATTTTGAATAAATCCTTAAGCTGTAAGTGATAGTTCAGTTTACCGTAAAGTCAGGAACAATCACTGTCTACCTTTTGACCTAGTTGTCTGAGCCAGACTAAGTGTGTGTTTCATGGTGGCCTTTGAGAAATGTAAGGGAATGTATTTTCTCACGGAGGGACTGGAATGTTTCAAAGCCCTTTGGTACTGAAACATGTTTGTTTATGTGATGCATTTGATCATATCTGCTTGTGAACAATGCTGCTTCAGAACAGTTTTAGTCACTTTTTGTTTATACCTAGAACCCCAGTGTGTTATTAGATAACCTTTCTGACAATATGTTTCCTAGATCAACTTCACGGTGATCAATAAACTCCTGTAGTTCATGCTCGGTTTCTGCACTTTCATGAACTACACAAGACTATTTTTATACAATCTGGAATATCATCCATATTATAGGTTTAAATGCTTCCTGTCTTCCATCAGTTTGGTTATACACACCAATCATAAAACAAAAGGAAGACCAAAATGAAATATTCATTCATATTCGATGTTTGTTTCTCGGGTTCCAGTGGTTACATTGGGTTTATTCAGCTTTATTCTACATATTATTTATTCATGTACAGCATACTCCTCTATGAGTTTACCTTGCCTCCATGTATGTTTGCCTTTTATCCAAGCTCATTTTAGTTGTGTACATACAGTAAATATTTGTAATCAATAAAATTGAAAATGAAATCATTGTATATAAGTGTATAAATTGATTTTAGTCAGATTTTTTGCCTGCTTTGTCATTTAAAATTATTTTTCGGTTGATGCTATTGCACATTTAATAATGAACGGGAGCTGGACTGAATAAAGGAAACATAATAAAACTCTGCATAAATGTTATTTTCATGTATTATGAACATTATCATTTTACACAACCAAACAACTGCAAACTAGGTTTTCTATTTTCTGAAGAACGTGCGAGTGATGCAAAAGTTGGTGCCACAATATAGTATATGGCTAGGTAGTGTTTAGTATGTTGCTAACTGTTTGCCCACTCGCCCAAATTAAAAGAGCCTCTCCTTTAGAGTGCACGTGATTTAAGGAAGTACTTCTCAACCCTTTGGCTACAAGGCCCCTAAATTGTCCGAGACTATATTTTAAGGTCCTTTATTTCAGCCAAGAGATTTCTGGTACCTCCTCTGTAATAACGATCTGCTGTTGTTTTGTTTTATTTACATAAACTAGGAGGCAATGTATTAAAATAATTATAAAATATTTTAAAATCACAATGTTCTTCAAGGTTTACACTCTTAGTGATCAATGACTTTTCCAATCATTCGTGTGTAGGTAATGTATTGTAATGTATGATGTAATATTTTAGAGCCTGAAATAACGAAAAATCTTAATTAAAAATGTCCATGATTTTTATTTTATTTTATTTTTTTAAATAATTTGCATAGCTTTTCCAGGTCTACAAATCACACAGTTTTTCTAACAATTTGCCTGGGGCCTGTTTCAGAAAGGAGGTTAAGTGAAAACTCTGAGTATGTTAACCCTGAAATGAGGGAAACTCTTGAGTTTTCTGTTTCAGAATGGGAGGTATGTTACACCTGAGAAAGCAAAGTAAGTCAAGCCTGTTTCTGAAAGAGAGGTAACTTATACTCAGAGTCAGTTACCATGGTAACTTACTCTGTGAACCTAACCTGGTCGGGAGCAGGTTTTCTTCAGTAAACCTAGAGTTTCTATCGGTCTCCTCCCCTTTTTTAAAGAGGAAGTGATGTTTAAACACCTCACTCATTCTTTCAGTACATTTTTATTAATAAAATGAATCTTTTATTAATAAATAAAATATTGCTTTTTTTTTTTTTATAAGATGAAGTCTATATAACTCATTAACTGGCAACTGAAAACACAGTAGTAGAGTTACATAATGTAGTTCTAAACAAATTCTACAGAATTAAACTGTGGCATTTACTGGAAATCACTGAACTGTTCATCTGTGCACCAGAAGTTGATGGATCGTCCTCCTGCTGTTCTTCCACACTCTGAGGGCAGGAGGGGGAGAGATAAGAATACCTGTTTATACTTAGATTTAAACTTAGATTCTATAGGCTACTCCACATAAAAATGTGAAAAAATGTGAATGTGTAGACACATAATGTTAACATTACCTCTGTAGGCCTCTCTGTGGCAGCAGAAACTCTTTATCCCCATGTGATGAGCATTTGGTTGAGTACACTTTATAACACTATTTGTCATCATTTCTGGTGTATTGATAGGCGACTTACAACTGCCTGCAGGTTTTGTTGGGACAGGAGGCTCCAAAAGACAGATATTACCATCAGAATCTGTTGGGACCAACAAAAATCCTAACCCAAAGTAAAATAAATGGAAATATAAAAAATAGCCTATATAAAAAATAACACATATGTAAACCTCTTACATTTTATGAAGGCGCTTGGATCTTTGGGACTGGCTCTTAAGTCCGTCCAGGAATTCCCTCAGCAAAAAATGCTGCTGCACTGCTAGACACTGGATGCTTTAGTTATTTAATGTCACATGTTTGTAAAGTCAGGTAGCCTACACCCATACTATGCTCAAGCCTTACTTGACTGAATTATGTTTTTATATTTAATTTTCAGCTGCTGCCATGTTCTTTTAATACCTGCAGGATTGCACCTACATGAAAATTAAAATTAGATTAATGTAATAATGACTATCTTTAGAAATTATTGGTCTACTTATTACTAATTACTAAATCCCATATCAACCTCAACCACTTAAACAATACAAGGAGAGACAAGACACTGCACTTTTAATGCTTTCAAATAAACAATATACAATTGCATGAATTATTATTGAATTGACCAAAGTGTGTAGAGGGAGAAGGTTACATTAAAAATATAACTTTTAAAAATGTATGTTAAATAGCCTATACAGAATTGTTCTATAGTCTAATACAATTACATCAGATTTAACTTTAAATTACAGAAGAATTAAGAGTAATCCCTTCAATTAAATTACAGTATTTAGATTACTTGGTAATTAATTACACCCATCACTGTATAACAGTAACTAAAATGTGAAGAAATATGAAGATCTCTTTTTGTCTGGCGCTGTTGCCATGGTGACTCATAATATCTGCGCTCCATTGATAATGGCTTTTTATAGTTGTGGTGCACGCGCTTAACTCAGAGTCAGTCAACTCAGAGTTGATTGAACTAACTAATTTCAGCTGTTCTGAAACCAAAAACTCAGAGTTTCCCATCTCAGGGTAAGTCAACTCAGAGTTCAAGTTTTAACTCAGAGTTGGTTGAACCTCCTTATTGAAACAGGCCCCTGATCATTCATAACTGTAAGCGAAAAGTTATGTGTCTAAGCACAGGTTTTTAAATTATTGTAATCATACAGTTACTGACTTTAAATTACAGTTACAATCGTTTTTTTACAATGTGCACATATTTCTAAAGTAATATATACATGGAAAACATTTTAAAAAGTAAATCTGCTTACTGTTTACAGCACAAACACATAGTTTAAACATGCTTCCAAGGTCTTTAAAAAGTATTTTTTTATTCAGTAAAATGTTAATTTTACAATTATACTGAAAGATGGAGAGGAGAAAAATTCATTTAATATTTAAATTCAGTGCTGCCGTAACTTGGCAAAAACCAAAGAAAGTTAGAAAAACTGGAATAAAAGCAATGCCATGAAGCAGCCCGAAAGCAATGACTAGCATGACGATGGTGAAGAGCGTTCTGAATATGTAGCTACTGGAAGCTGAAAGTACCACCACACCCACAATTGTAGAAAGAGCCCCTTGAAGTATGGGGTAGCCCAGGTGCGTCAGTGCCTCCACAACTCTCTCGTTCACGTCGGGCTTTGTACTGGACACAAACGTGTAGGAGATATGAGCGGAGAAGTCCACGGAGAAACCGATGCTAATGACCAAGTTAATCATGGAGATTGAATCAAGGCTAATGTTTAACAGAGCCATGAAGCCGGTGACTCCCAGAATGACTGAAGCGATGGCAAAGGCCACCCACAAGGCGCAAAGAGGATTTGGAATCAACACAAGGGAGACAGCCAGCATTACTGCGGTTGCCATTGTGATGGTCTGAAGAGTGACATGCCCTATTACAGTATACTGATCGTGGTAAATGAAGGCCGGATGGTAGACCAACAACGGACACGGGCAGCTCTCTGCTGTCTTCCGTAGTGAGTTCAACATGTTCTTCTCTGTGGAGTTCTGAACAATCGTCTGAAGAAACAGACGTGAAGCGGCTATGCTGTTATTGGTTATGTTGACATCCTGTTTGAGCATTGGATGGTGGTCCAGAAACTGATACAGAAGTGTTTTAAATGTAGCTTCTGTGCTGATGTTACTTCCGTGTTGCTCTGCATACTTTTCATAGGAATGAAGCCAAGATGTCGACAAGTTCTTGACAGAATCCAGCTCCTGGAATTGCATAATACAGGACTCAAGTTGATTACGTTCATTCTCCTCCCAATATGGAAATGTGCCGTTGACGGCTAACATTACATTTGGACCATTATAACGAAAGTATGTCTTCTCAGCCTCATAGTATTGGACGATGTAGGACTTATCAAGTGCTAGGTTCTTGAGATCAATGCCTTCCTTAAGCTGCAGGCAGCCATATACACTAACAGCAATGTATACTAAGTAGAAAAAAACTACTATTGCTTTACTCCAAATTGTTGTCAAAAATGGTCCATAGTACTTCCTGAAGAACAATGTCATTGGGTGCTCTTTCTCGGTTCCTGTGTCATGGTTGTAAGATCCTCCGACACAGCAGACAGTGTACGCTTTGGACCGTCCCGGTGGGACCTCCTCTGGGACCTTCATGCAAGTCAACCAGTGTCTGTTCGCCCCCTCCCTTCTGCCATTCAGAGCCAGACAAGCTCCAAAGAAAGTGATGTTATAGAAGTAGCAGAACAAGATGGCCGTTCCCGCATACAGACAGAAAGACTGAACGGATCCAAAGGGGTTCCCGTAGCTGAGGTAGAAGGCTAGCACGTCAGTCAGGGTGGTGATGGTAATGGAAATGGCTGCCTCCCTGTAGGTTTCAGCCATGCGGTCTGGCACTGTGTCTTCAATGTTGGTTCGTTGCCAGCTGGAGATCATGATAAACATGTCATCGATACCGATTCCTAAAAAACAGTTTCACATCTTGAAATGAAAATGTGTCAGTTGTGGAGGATATGAAATGTGGTGCTACATTCGCATTTATGCATTTTGAACCGTTTTATACAATGTGACTTATAGTGAGTGAGGTAAGATGTGCCACTTAAAAGGATAGTTAAAATGAAAAAATGACCCAAAAATTTAAGTTCTGTGATTAATTGCTCACTCTCTATTTGTTCCAAACCTGTAAGACTTTCGTTGATCTTCGGAACACAAATGAAGATCTTTTTGATAAAATTTTAGACCTTTCTGTCCCTCCATTGACATCTATGCAACTACAACTTGGACGCTTTAAAAAGTTCATAGAGAGATTGTGAAACTAATCCATATTAATTAACTGGTTTAGCCCAAATTTTCTGAAGAGACTTTATTACTTTATATGATGAACAGATTCAATTTAGACTTTTATTCACATATAAACATTCATAAACTCACACATCAGTTGTGGTAAACGAAGCTCATGCATGTTCGCTTGAAGTGTGAGAACCAATGAGGTTCATTCTCGTGTTACGCAGCACGTTTGAGCTTCTGCAAGAACCAATGAGGTTCATTCTCATGTTACGCTGCACGTTTGAGCTTCAGCAAGAACCAATGAGATTCATTCTCGTGTTATGCTGCACGTTTGAGCTTCAGCAAGAACCAATGAGGTTCATTCTCATGTTACGCATCATGTTTGAGCTTCTGCAAGAACCAGTGAGGTTCATTCTCGTGTTACGCATCATGTTTGAACTTCTGCAAGAACCAATGAGGTTCATTCTCGTGTTACGCAGCACATTTGAGCTTCAGCAAGAACCAATGAGGTTCATTCTTGTGTTACGCTGCACGTTTGAGCTTCAGCAAGAACCAATGAGGTTCATTCTTGTGTTACGCATCATGTTTGAGCTTCTGCAAGAACCAGTGAGGTTCATTCTCGTGTTACGCATCATGTTTGAGCTTCATCAAGAACCAGTGAGGTTCATTCTCGTGTTACGCAGCACATTTGTGTTTCAGCAAGAACCAATGAGGTTCATTCTCGTGTTACGCATCATGTTTGAGCTTCATCAAGAACCAGTGAGGTTCATTCTCGTGTTACGCAGCACATTTGAGCTTCTGCAAGAACCAGTGAGGTTAATTCTCGTGTTACGCAGCACGTTTGTGTTTCAGCAAGAACCAATGAGGTTCATTCTCGTGTTACGCAGCACGTTTGTGTTTCAGCAAGAACCAATGAGGTTCATTCTTGTGTTACGCATCATGTTTGAGCTTCAGCAAGAACCAATGAGGTTCATTCTCGTGTTACGCAGCACATTTGAGCTTCTGCAAGAACCAGTGAGGTTAATTCTCGTGTTACGCAGCACGTTTGTGTTTCAGCAAGAACCAATGAGGTTCATTCTTGTGTTACGCATCATGTTTGAGCTTCAGCAAGAACCAGTGAGGTTCATTCTCGTGTTACGCAGCACATTTAAGCTTCTGCAAGAACCAGTGAGGTTCATTCTCGTGTTACGCAGCACGTTTGTGTTTCAGCAAGAACCAATGAGGTTCATTCTTGTGTTACGCATCATGTTTGAGCTTCAGCAAGAACCAATGAGGTTCATTCTCGTGTTACGCATCATGTTTGAGCTTCATCAAGAACCAGTGAGGTTCATTCTCGTGTTACGCAGCACGTTTGTGTTTCAGCAAGAACCAGTGAGGTTCATTCTCGTGTTACGCATCATTTTTGAGCTTCTGCAAGAACCAATGAGGTTCATTCTCGTGTTACGCAGCACGTTTGAGCTTCAGCAAGAACCAATGAGGTTCATTCTCGTGTTACGCAGCACATTTGAGCTTCTGCAAGAACCAGTGAGGTTCATTCTCGTGTTACGCAGCACGTTTGTGTTTCAGCAAGAACCAATGAGGTTCATTCTCGTGTTACGCATCATGTTTGAGCTTCTGCAAGAACCAATGAGGTTCATTCTCGTGTTACGCATCATGTTTGAGCTTCTGCAAAAACCAATGAGGTTCATTCTCGTGTTACACATCATGTTTGAGCTTCTGCAAGAACCAATGAGGTTCATTCTCGTGTGTCAAGCAGGTTCTGTTGAGCTTTTGTTTTTGTTTGCTGATCAATGGTTATATGTGAATAAAATGAAATCTGTTCATCATATAAAGTGATCAAGTCTCTTCAGAAAATTTAGACTAAATCAATTAAGATTAGTTTCACAATCTCTTTATGAACTTTTTAAAGCGTCAAATTTCCATAGCTGTCAACGGAGGGACAGAAAGGTCTCAAATTTCATCAAAAAGATCTTCATTTGTGTTCCGAAGATCAACAAAAGTCTTACGGGTTTGGAACGACATGAGAGTGAGTAATTAATGACAGAATTTTCATTTTTGGGTGAACTATCCCTTTAACCCATCACCTTTTTTTGTCACATTACTCAGTCTCATGTCGATCCCAACCTGTAAGACTTTCGTTCATCTTCGGAACACAAATGAAGATCTTTTTGATGAAATTTAAGACTTTCTGTCCCCTCCACTGACAGCTACGCAGCTAAAAAAAAAAACTATATATGTTCTTTATGGCATTTCAAATCCAGGTCTCAAAATATATATCTCAAAATGGAAGCCTTTGGGTAAAGTGTGCCAGGTGTTTTGGTAAAAGCTATACCAGTGGGTCGTCTAATAGTGATAGCGAGCTTCACCTCCAAATGCAGGACTATTACAAATATTCTAACAAAAGTTGTTTCACAGTCAAATATTCTGTTCCATTGTTTGAGTCCAATATACAATAGAACATAAAAAGCAAATAATGTGCACCAAAAATAAGACATGAAATGGATTACTAAATTGTTATTTCATGTTGTTGTTTTGTTTTGTTTTTTTACTGAGATGTAATTCATTTATTCACTTAATTAATTCCCCAATTGCTCAACTTCCCCACTGACATGACACAGCTTACCTCTAACATGGGCAAGTCATATTTATATGGCCTGATGTTATAGATGCTTGCACCGTGGCACAACTTACCCCAGTATGCCCTGATTTTATTACTTTATCAGTAGATCCATTACATGGGAATCAAACTTGCAGCCTTGCCATTGCTAACTCCAACTGCAAAGATAATAAACATTTCAGAGTTGATACATTATCTTACCAAGAATCAGGAATGGAGAAGATGCCACAGTAATAACAAATGGCACATTCATGAGTAACAGCAGCCCGAAGCTGGACAGCACTGCTTGTGCGGTGGAAAAAACTCCAAGAGAAGCCACCCACGCTTTATTCCTCACATTGTCAAACCTGTTGAGAAAAATTAAACAATGTATAGCTTTTTGCAATCAATATAAGACTTTCAATCTATGAAATATATTTCATAAAATAAAATGCACTGGGTACTATACAAACCTCAGGCAAGATATTATTGAAAATGAGATGGCAAGAAAGTAAGTAATTGCAAAAAGTTCAGTGACAGATAGGGTACTCTTCTCAAACTCCTGTTGTCTTGACATGGAGGTGAAATAGGAGATCTGAGAAGAAAAAATATAATTAAAACCTTTCATTTAAGTCATGTCAAGTCACCTTTATTTATATAGCACTTTATACAATACAGATTGTTTCAAAGCAGCTTTACAGTGATAACGGCAAAAAGATGCAATGAAGTCAGTTCAGTGTTCATTTAGTTTCGTTGTATAGATCATCAATTATTTAATTAGTTAATTTAATCTATAAAGCAGTTCTGCAAAAAATTATGCCATCGTCCAGTTCCGTACAGTCAGATCAGTAATATTGTTGAATATTAAAGTCAAATATACTGAAGAGTCCTTGATTATAAGAATCACAGTATGCGAACCCCCCAAAATACAAAATTAATGTGTGAATGCCCAAACCAATTGGCGATTATTAGGCCTATATTAAAGATATATCCTCATATCCCAAAAAATATTTCACAAAAACTTTATTGATGCCATTTGATTTAATATGATGCAACACAATTCAAGTGTGAAGTATCTTCTTTTTGGTGCCACTATATATTAAGCACTTTCATGTGTGATTATACAAAACATTTAATGTTCCATAATTGTTCAGTAGGTAATATTTTTATTTCAATTAAGTCCATGACTGTTTTTTGTTTGTTTGTTTTTTACCCATTAATCTTTCAGAAAGCCTGTTTATTTATTGAATGGGTATAGTTTGAATTGAAATTATTGGAAAATTAGAAACTGAAAAAAAAATGAATAACACATTGGTCACACAGACTCCACAAATCATTTAACACGGTAGGCCTACTTACTTCTGTTACAGAGGTCGTTACATTCGAGAGCAAGTCTATCAACTCTTGAAGCCAGGCATCTCCCAGTGTAGTATTGCTCTCTTTCAGGTAATAGAAAAGTCTCATTGCTTTGGCACTTCGAACAAATCCATTGTGATCCACCTCCACCTTACTGATGACATTTCCCATGTTGAGACATTTGGATTCTGACGGACAGTACTCAGGAAACGTTATGTTAACAAAATTAATGTTGCTGGCATTATAATGTAGAACATCAAGCATTACATTAGAGTTGCATGTTCCATTCACAGTTGCACAAATATCCGAGAACACAAATGTCTGTGCGTCGTGCGTTGCGGTGATTCCTCTAACTTGTCCATCGATGCGGATGACCTCCTCTAGTGCGGCAACACTGAGAATGTTAGTCTGACAGGAGAATATCAAAGATGCAAAAACCCCGTCAGTGTTTAATCGTATAATTGAAAACTGCGAGTCAATTTGTGGAAAGTTTTCTTGAAAGAAACGCCTCTCCGCTTTAGCGCGGCCGTTTTTCGGAGTAAACTGCTCCTCTATGTCGTTGGATTTCAGGTCGTTCAGAAAGTAAAATCCTCCTCCGAGACCTGCGGACACCAACAGCGGTAAAGTGACAAACCACCAAGGGTGAAGGCCTACGAACTTACCGAGACTTTCGAAACACATTCGGATGGGCTTTTCAATGCAGTCTGTGATGTAGGACACCATGACTTCTGAAGAGCTCATCTGCACATCTGGTGTTGAGGAGATACACTAGAACACATATAGGCCTAACATCAAAAGAGCAGGTCATATTTCTCCAGGGAACAGTATATGTAAGAACACAGTGTTCTCTTCAGGCTTTGTCTTTTGTTATCTTGATAACTATTTCCACTAGAATGACCTCTCAAACCTATAATCAATATAGGCTGAGCTTCTTCTGAAAGGGAACAATTTTCTGAAGCAGTGATCCAGGTATTCCTCCTGTAAATGTGGAGCAATTTGCTTCCAGTGAAACAATGGACCTCTGAAGTAGCCGACAATGAAAATGGGTAAAGATTCTGAGATCTTCTAAGATAAATTGCATCTTGAGAATGAGAAATTGTTTTCTTAAAAATAGATTTCCTTTGTGTTGGTTTCGACAAACCTCACAGTACATGGGCATCTTTTAGGACCTACACTCTTAAAAATAAAGGCTCCGAACGGGCATTTTTACAGCAAAGGCCCTGTTTACACCTGGTATTAAAATGGATCATAAGTGGACAACACTAAATACAGGTATAAACAGGGTCTAAAACTTTTCGAGTTTGTCCACTTTCGACCAGAGGAAGTCTAAAAAACGCATTCGACCATATGCTTTCTTAGGCCCTGTTTACACCTGGTATTAAGATGCGTTTTGGTCGAGTGGACGATGCTAAATAAAGGTGTAAACTGGCTCTAAAACGTTTTGAGTTTGTCCACTTTTGAGCACTTCCAGAGGAAGTTTAAAAAGCATTAGAACGGATTGCTTTCGTTGTGTAAACGCTCAAATGCATTCGAACAGCCACAAAAGACCATCTACTCTCCGCTTACTGACCTAATGAGTAAACATTATGGGAAGCGCACTATAGACAGGATTTAAACTCTTTCGGCTGAAGACCCAAGTTTGTTTTGAAGACGAAAAACGTACCAAGCACAATGTTCTCTCACCATTCCTGATTTCTAACACACACTCACAGCATTCAGCGTGGTCTTGCGTCTATGAGAACAGAAACGAACGCTGATAAATAAATGCAATTAGTTGAACTTAAGAGTGTTTTTTTGACATATTTATGTAGGATTTAAGTATCTTTATGTAATCTTTATATGAACATTCTTTGAAGGTGTACTAAACATTTATTGTAAACTAAAATGTTATTGTAATTTCTATTGAAACTTGTATATTTAAACATCTGATGAAGTTGCAATTTAATATACATTTACAATAATATATATTTATGTTAAGTACTTAGTTACTTTACTACTTTATTTCTTTAAAGCATGAAAAATATAATTAAAATGTACTTTACGCTTTAAAATGTACTTTAAAGTAAAGCGGTTAATTTTACATTATTACAAAGTGCATTTTTTTCAAAGTGTACTTAAGTGTGTTATGACAGTCATGAAAGTTTACTCTATATTTAAAAACACTTAAGTGGCCTTTAATTTCATTAATATTATATTATCTGCAAGTACAGTTTTTTTTAAACGTATACTTAAGATGGGAAGTGCACACACTATGCAATTTAGCACACTTATTTTTCACAAGGTTAAACACAGACACACACACACACACACACACACACACACACACACACACACACACACACACACACACACACACACACACACACACACACACACACACACACACACACACACACACACACACACACACACACATTCACAAAACATTTAGAAATCTATCATTAGAATCAGTATGAAACTTCTGAATTAATTAAACAATTTTCCAACGGGCTAACCTTGTGGCTCATGCACTGCTTTATTGGTAACAAGCCAGTATTGTTAAGAATTTTGGATTTATTTGTCAGTACATTACTCATGATAGTTATTCCATTTCCAGTCACATCTGGACTAAAGTATGAAATTGTGAATAAAAAAACAACAACTTTATAACAGGGTGCACATAACTATGTATGTTGTGCAATAGGCTACTTGTTTTAGTAGGCATGCATTTCAGTCAAAGACTGCCAATATGCTGTTATAAAGGATTTGGGATTCATTTTGTCAGTAAATTCCGCATTAGTTATTCCACTTCATATTTCTTATATAAACACCATTTATGATATCGGAATTAAAAGTAGCCCAGCCCCAGTCAGTGTCCTCAGTAAAATGTTATTTCAACAGTTTTGTTTGGACTTGTTACGCAACCTCAAACTCGATCCCCGTGACGTCACGGCCCAGTCGGAAGTTCCAGCGCATCAGTAGCAGAGTTAAACCAGCTTTTGTGTAAACAGCCACAACATGGACGACGACGTGTTAACGACTCTAAAGATTTTAATAATCGGAGAGAGTGGTGTCGGTAAATCAAGGTGAGGTCTGAATGTGTTGTTTATGTTTTGTCCGTCCAGTAGGATGAGTTGTTAAATAGCGTTAGCCTCGTCTGAACGAGCAACAAGCTTCGCTAAACTAGTGTTGACTGTCCGTCTACTGTGCCTAGACTCGCTAATTCAGTTCAGCCGTTAAACTTTACCCGTAAATGTTGTTTTTGACTCAAGAACAGAGGTAAAAGTGGCACCGTGTCCCACTCGTGGTATTTTGAGATGTGATGTTGTTTTCTTTCTAGGCTAAATTGCTAGCATTACAACAGTAAAGCATATGTATTTAATTATTTTGATGTTTTAAAACACGCTGGTAATGAATACTTCGTATACTGTTACTGTTGTTGTCGCATCCCTTTAAATATTTAATAAAAGCCGAGCAGCAGTGTTAGCTGGCAGCTGTTCCTGTAGCAGTCATGCTATATGCTCGTTTTGTGGCTGTTACCATTAGAAATACATAAAAGGCCTTAGACTGAGTTTAAATAGTGGGGTCAAACACTTGCTGTGTGAACAGATGGCACTTTAAAACATATGGTGACAAAGTGACTTGGCTAAATTGGTGACCAGAGTAAACGTATATGTCCAAAGGGAAAGTAAATGTCCTCTTCATTATTGTCATGTTTTCAAGAAAAGAAAATTAAGTTTTATAAGACACCAATAATATGAGACTCATATAATACTTAATTACAAGAATTATTTGTCATCTTAATGCTAATTTGCTTGTGTGTATCCGTTCTGTCCACAGTTTGCTCCTGCGCTTCACGGATGACACCTTCGACCCAGAATTAGCTGCAACCATTGGTGAGTCACACATGAGTGCTTGTGCATATTACAGATAATAACCACACATTGTTAACATGCCTGTAGTCAGTTAATGCTCAAAACTAATGAGCTTAAAAACGAAATCTTACTAAGTCTTGTAAGAATATTTAGTTTTACCTCCATAACTAATGTAATTTAATCCTTGTGAAAATAGAGCATACTTTAAAGTTAAAGGGATCGTGGTTGATCCGTACGGTCCAGGCCTCACGGTTCGGCATGCATGTGATTCGCGGATTACTGTAAAGTTTAAAGGCCCACTGAAGTGCCTTGAAACTCAAAGCATTATTCAATGTTGATGCAATTTCCACTGAAACAGAAAGTTAGGGCGGGGCATATAGAACAGCTCCTCCCCCTTTTTAAGATAAAGCCAATAGAGTTTAGTTTAGTTAGGCTATATCACAGTTCGGCCAGAGCAGTTGAGCTCGGTAAAGCCTCAGTTCCCTTCTAATCTTTAACCGTTTCTCCTCCTTATCTCCTCCTCCATATCATTTTAAAATAAAGCATCCTGTGCAGAATTCAAATGAGTCTGACATGTTTAGTTGTCTGCGCTGACTCGCTCATATGATCCGCTCTGTGCTCTCGTGTCTCTGGACCGGAGCAGACTTCATTCGCCCCAATGGAAAGCATATTTACACAGTCTGAATCTTTTCATATCCCCAATAGTGCACTATGTGCCGTTCACCATGTAGAAAATAGTAAATGTGTGAAAAAGTGACCGATTCCAGGGTCTATTTATAATGTAAGGGGCGGAGCTTCAGATTCTAGAGAGCATTTGATTGGACAGAAAATCTGATAAGAAGCTGAAGTGCAGAGTGATGTCATCAAACTTGTTGATCCATATTGGCGGAAGTGAGAGACTAACTTTTGAACACTTTTATCTCCTAAATGCGAATTTTGTCATTGTTTCGGAGCACACTAGCTTATAGATAACAGTAAGGCTAACATTTTCATATTAAAAGCCAAAAAACATCGATTTTGATTTCATGGGGACTTTAACCATCACAACGAAAATTTATTATTTGCGTTTTGTCTTGCCAATTTACACACATTCGCGGCAAAATAATGTCAAAATTCCAGTCTCGTCAAGTATTCTCATGAACTCAGTGGGTTAAGTTTTAAGAGAACGTAAAAACAGTTCGGATGTGCATCATTATATTGGATCCATGCATTCACTCTTAATGGGATACTCCACTTTTTTTTGAAATAGGCTCATTTTACAACTCCCCCAGAGTTAAACAGTTGAGTCTTACCGTTTTCGAATCCATTCAGCCGAACTCCGGGTCTGGCGGTACCACTTTTAGCATAGCTTAGCATAGATCATTGAATCGGACAAGACCATTAGCATCTCTCTCAAAAAAATTACCAAAGAGTTTCGATATTTTTCCTATTTAAAACTTGACTCTTCTGTAGTTACATCGTGTACTAATCAAGAAACTTTGCTGCCGTACCATGAGTGCAGCAGGCGTAATGATATGACGCAGCGCCTGAAAATAGTCCCCAGCTCGGTAATTTCCAACGTGACCGGGACTAAGTTTGTCTAACCTATTAGACCTATTTTCAGGCGCGTACGGCAGCAAAGTTTCTTGATTATTACGCAGGAATGAGAGTATAGTTCCTAGCCATATCAGCCTAGAAAATCGCAACTTTACATTTTCCGTCGGTCTTAGTACACGATGTAACTACAGAAGAGTCAAGTTTTAAATAGGAAAAATATCGAAACTCTTTGGTCATTTTTTTGAGAGAGATGCTAATGGTCCTGTCCGATTCAATGATCTATGCTAAGCTATGCTAAAAGTGGTACCGCCAGACTCGGAGTTCGGCTGAATGGATTCGAAAACGGTAAAACTCAACTGTTTAACTCTGGGGGAGTTTCATTTATACAGTGAACACTATAGTGTTATTTTACAATTAGGCCTAATTATTACATTTCTGAACCTGAATACTACAGTTCGAACTTACTTTTATTTGCACCTTTGTTGTGTGGTATTTATCTATGTTTGTAATTATTAGTGTATTTGTTCTTATTTTTATTACTGACTGTTCACTTGCTTTCAATGTTTGAAATGTATTAGTTAGGCTAGTAGTTTTTGCTGTGGTATCGACGTACTTAAAGTGTGCTTTAAGTAATATATTAAAGCAAAGTTATATTCACCCCCAATTTCTTTTCTTGCTGATCCGATCCAAGACACAAAATCCGTAATATGATCTGAGCCGTGAGTTTTGTGATCTGTTGAACCACTGTTTAAAATACACATTTGTCATTTTTTTCATTGATTGATTTAGGTGTGGACTTTAAAGTGAAAACCATTGCAATAGATGGCAACAGAGCAAAGCTGGCCATATGGGTGAGTGCTGGATGACTGTCTTAGAGGAGTTTTAGAAATGCTGTACATCTGGTCAACACTCAGTCAAGGGATGTAGTGGCTCAAATGTGTGTAATATTATATTACTGTTTGTCACTGTTACAATTTTACAATACTGTCTTTTTCCACTAGATGTCACTATCAGACCTAGTAGAATTAAGGGTTGAAGATCTGTTTAGAAATCCTCATGAACTTCTGTTTTAGGACACTGCGGGTCAGGAGAGGTTCAGAACTCTAACACCAAGCTACTACAGAGGAGCCCAGGGTGTCATTTTGGGTTAGTGTTTTTGCATAATTGATTCTATTATTTATTATATGACTTTGATTGGTCAGTCAAGAGTTCTGCAGGCCATCTTGTCTATTTATGTATTTATTTGGTTAGTAGCCATGTAATAAGTAGAAACCTCGTTATCGCAAAACCTCGTTATCCTTTAGATATTAACTCTCAAAACCACCCTAGCTGCTGAATGTGACATTGACACTGTTTTATCTTCTTTTAGTGTATGATGTTACTAGGCGGGACACGTTCACAAAGCTTGAGAACTGGCTCAACGAGCTGGAGACATATTGTACACGCAATGACCTGGTTAAAATGCTTGTGGGGAACAAAATTGACAAGGTTTGTTTATTTAATATTCTGAATGTAAACCTGCTTGATACAATGTTTTGATGTACGGCTGTAACGCTTGTTAACAGTGTCTTGAAGGGATCTAAAACACACCATCATGAATGACTTTCTTTTGTGCAAGACAGAAAAAGAAGTGGAATGTGAAGCTAAAGACAAGTGTTGAAGTGACATGTGCTTGAGATTGGGAGTTTTCTTTCTTTAGTTGCTTTGTCTTTGGGTGGATTCTAATTCTAATCAGGAAGCCCTCTCTGTTTCAGGACAACCGTGAAGTAGACCGGAACGAAGGCTTGAAGTTCGCACGGAAACACTCTATGCTCTTTATCGGTATGTTTCCTCTTTATTATCATTCGTTTTGTTTGCAGGTGGATTGAAAGTTTTGGATGAGTCTCTTTGAATCTTAATTTGCTTGTTTGGCACCGCAAATCCCCTTGTTAGCCATCAGAGGATGTGGATGAGCATCATGATCTGTCTTTGTCCAACCAATACTGTCTTGCCAGGAGTTTATTTATATTTTCCAGTCCCTTTGAAATAATAAAGTTGCAAACATCAAAATGGCTTTCAGTTATAAAAAGTGAATTTGTGTTGAACTGGTCCCTTGAAATAGTCATCGACTCTTTGTTCCTGGAGAGATCATGGAACATAAGAAGTATTTTATAGTTTAAATATAACTATAAATATAGTTTATATAGACTCTTTTGGTTTGGCAGATTGGCTGCGTCCGAAATCGCATACTTCCCTACTATATAGTAGGCAAAGAAGTATCTGACAAAAGAATCATGTCTGAATTCACAGTACTCATAAGTAGACAAAAAGTCCCTGGATGACATAGTTCTTCCGGCGAGATTCTGAAGTGTGCATACGATGGACACTTTACTATCCCATGAGGCCACAGGAGAGGATTTGTGAATGACAGTGATGCGACACAACTGACAATGGTAGGCCACGTGATAATGACAACATGGTGAATGTAGTACATCCAGATTACATTCGTAATACACACATTCAGATTTCTATGGAAGCTTGTTTCCGCTACAAAATAAAAAATTGTAAAAGATAATTGTGACTTTTGTCACAATTGCGAAAAATAGTCAGTCTTTTTCCTCATGGTGCGTTCACACCGGACGCGAATAGCGCGTCAGGCGCGAGTGATTTCAATGTTAAGTCAATGCAAAGACGCGTTACGCGCGTAAAAAATTCCTGCGGCGCGGTAGACGCGAATACGCCTCATTAGCGCGTCAAGTTCGCGAGAATGCCGCGAATTGAGCGTCGCGCGCGTTAAGCGCTAATGTTTTATGTGGTGCTTTTTGTGCATTCTCGCGTTTGACGCGAATTCGCGTCTGCCGCCCGAGTTTAAAAATCTGAGTTTCTGCGTCAATTCGCGCCGCGTTAACCAATCAGGAGCCTGCGTCATATCGTGGTGAACACACGTGGTGAAGTGACAGTTTATAATGTTATTTTATGTTTGGCCTCGATAAATTATTTTGTAATATGACTAAAATGCTTGGTGTGCAAAGCAAATCTTTCACATAAAAACTCGATTTCAATATATGAGAGATACTCATTTTGTATTGAATGCTATTTATTCCATATCTGTTCTAGATTATATGAAACATTATTATTCTAATGTAAAGACAAACACAATTTAGTGTATAAAAACTTTTTTTTTAAATCACAGGACAGGTTTAACTTTTGGAGGCTGGCTCCATTTATTATCAAAACAAAAATAAATGACAGATTAGGTGGGTGCAGGCGAGGGTGAACCTCGCGCCGGGCTGTAGAGCGCGGGCTCGACAGGCATAGACCACTCGAGGCCGAGGTCTTATACGGCCTACGCTGTCCTCGTCAGCGTCCTCACCGTTAGGTCCACCAAACCTAGCTCCTTGAGCAAATTGTGAAACTCCTGAAACCCTCTGGAGGGTCTGGTGGACCCGAGTACAGCGACGATGTCCCCTACGCAGCTGTTTCTGCTCTCCAGAGCATATACGATCGGTGACTCTCTCGATTAATGCTAATGCTCGATAAACATCTAAAAAAGATGGCCGCCAACGGGTTTCGAAACTTTCGCCTCCGGATTTTGCCTCTGAGTTCAAAGTTTTGTTTTTACACGTGTCAGACGCGCGAATTAACACAAAGTGGTCGAGCGTCAAACTAGATGCGGTAGACGCGAATTTGATGCGCTGAACTTTATATTTTGCAATAACAAGTTTCTGACTTCTTTTCTTAGAATTGTGAGATACAAACTCGTAATCGCGAGTTAAAGTCCAATTCTGAGGAAAAAATCTTTTTTTTTCTTCTCAGAATTGCAAGTGTATATCTCTCAATTCTGACTTTATAACTCGCAGTTGCAACTTTATATCACGCAATTCTGAGTTTTTAATCACATAATTCTGTGGTGGTGGTGGCGCAATGGATAAGACACATGCCTTTGGTGTGAGAGACCCGGGTTCGAATCCACTGTGAGACACCAATGTGTCCCTGAGCAAGACACTTAACCCCTAGTTGCTCCAGAGGCGTGCAACCTCTGACATATATAGCAATTGTAAGTCGCTTTGGATAAAAGCGTCAGCTAAATGAATAAATGTAAATGTAAACTCACAAGTGCGAGGAAAAGGAATCAGTTGTGAGATAAAAAGTGGCAATTACCTTTTTTATGTTTTATCCAGTGGCTGAAACAAGCATCCATACATTTCACACTATATAGAACATACTAGGGCTGTCAAAATAGCTCAAAAATGACGTTCGAATATTCCCTCTAAAAAACACACGAATATTCGAACTATTCGAACATCTGGTTGCGCATTTTGTCAATGACGCGCATTACATCAATAAGGACAAATTAATACAAAGAGATACATAACTACTTGTGTAGGTAGTTAATTTAAGTTTAAACAACACAAAACCAAGTAAATAAACTAATGGCCAAGACCGCAGACCTCAATCGCAGGCACTCTCTCCCTCTCTCGCCCTCGCGCTCTCTCTGCGCATAACAGTTTAAATTAACAACAACAATAAGCACATGTTGAGTGCTGATCAAGAGTTTTGTGCAAGCAATTTAAGGTCGCGACTCTTGTCCCAAATATAGCAGGCTTCATTCAGTGATTGAAACAAATTTATTAACATTAATTGAAGTTTTACAGTATAGAACCGAAATTGAAAGCTCCGAGCGGGCTGTGCTGTGGTAAACATGGAACATTTCCGTTTAGGTTCATAAAAAATAAAGTGCTATTAAAAAAACATTCTTGGTGCTTGTATAAAAAAAATAAAAAAATAATTGTCATTATGCCATGCTCATTTGGGTGCACATTTTCGAGATGTGACTTCATGTTGCTAGTGGTCGAATGGTATGCTAGCTGTATCTTACATAGCTTGCATACTACTTTATCTCGCGGCTCCACAATTTTACCTTCTACCGACCAAAATCCAAAGTACTTCCAGACATGGCTTTTTAGATTTTGGGGGGTTAAAATCACTTTCTCTGCTGCGGTCGAGTTGGGCTCTGCACTTTCTGCCATCTTCCATAAGTCAACTTTCAGCAGTGACGCTGTGCTAGACAGTGCGACTCGTGTGACCTGTCCCTGACGCCTCACGGCAGCGCACCCACTCGCAAAGCAGACAGCCGCGCGGCCCGCGCCTCTGCTTCCGCGGGCGTGTTTTTCCATATTCGAAATTCACATTCGAATATTAATTTTTACGTTCGAATTTCTGCTTTTTAAAACTATTCGAATATATATTCGACTTTAGAATATTCGTTGACAGCCCTAGAACATACTTAAGTGAACGTGAAGTAGTTACTTCGATTTCGGACGCAGCCAGTTTTTGATTTTGAATGTCAAAAGCTCACACATTCTTCACAGAAACGTTGTGCAAATGTTCTTTTCTGAGATAAATGGATGCCACTTGCAGGACTTGCTGAGGTTGCAGAGAAACAATACTATTTCACATACGTTTTTATTATTGTAGGCCGTATAGAGTATATACAGCACAGTATACTAGTATTTCATTCTGAATAGCATATGTCAGATTTTTGGGTATAATGGATTTTTCTGTTTATCAGCCAGTGACTTCTGATGTCATTCTTCTTTTACAATCTGATGTCATCATTTCACCTTTACACTCTTAAACTGTGACTGTCACATAATTCTCACTCTGATGAGTCACCTAAACACCTCTCTCAATCTCTCCCGTCCATCGCAACACATGTGTGGCGCCATTATCACAGAGGCCAGCGCAAAGACGCGGGACGGAGTCCAGTGTGCCTTTGAAGAACTGGTGGAGAAGATCCTGCAGACGCCGGGACTCTGGGAGAGCAGCCTCCAGAACCACGGGGTCGTGCTGTCCGATCACGAACAGCAGCGTCAGGGTGCCTGTGGGGGATACTGCTCTCTGGTTTAACACACACAACCACAAACTGAGATTCTTCTGAAGGAGAGCTTCCTCTGAGGGGGAACGGTCTGCTCCCTTAGGGCTGGTCAAAGGGACCTTTGCAGTTTGCACAC
Source organism: Leuciscus leuciscus (assembly GCF_965113295.1). Taxonomy (NCBI): domain Eukaryota; kingdom Metazoa; phylum Chordata; class Actinopteri; order Cypriniformes; family Leuciscidae; genus Leuciscus; species Leuciscus leuciscus. The sequence continues at coordinate 15,901,811 of NC_138730.1, read as the reverse complement.
TCTCTGTCTCACAGTTGTCGTTGAGTCCCAGTATTCCGTCATGTTATTTCTCAATTATTGCATCACAGAGCGACATTACCTGTAGCATATGTAAACCGTTTATGTAAAAGAAGTCCTGTTGAAGGTTACAACCTGAGCATGTTGAAATAGGCCAGATTTTGAGGACAGAGCTGACATGCTTCCCCCTCAATGGGAGCACCACCTTTGACCTGATGTGTGTTGGCCAATGGGATTACAGGAGGGGCGGGGCCGAGAAACGGCAGGATCTGATTCAACATGATAGTCATCAAATGTCCTTTGTACCTGTACTACATTTCATCGACTTATTGCTTAACATAATCTCTGCTGCTCACATTTTAATCCCTTGCTTTTTATTTAAATCCATATTCTTCATGCCGTATTTTTTTTTTTTTTTTATCATATTTGGCCTTAGTAATATTGCTTAACATGATTCTACCTTTTTGAAGAGTTTGACATTTTCTTTTGTAAATAATGCGTCTTTAGCAGCTGTTCTGAAGCGTAATTCACACGATTGTCAATGAAACGCTGTTTAGCTGCAGGTCTCATGAGTTGAGATACATTAAGCATGTTTAAATAATGTAAAATATGATGACTTTTGTCTGAATAACACATGGGATGATCCATTTTACTTCACTGTGTTTTACTCTGACTCTTTTTTTTTTTTTTTTTTAGTTTAATGTGAATGGATACCAAAAAGAACACAGTTCATGTTTTCTTTTAATCACAAATCCTTCCTGTGATTCGTTCTTGATTCGATTCGGATATGGACTCGACACCGGGAAGAATTGGTTATGCCTTAATATTTATTCGATCTGCATGTTTAACATGAACTCCACTACTGGCTTTCACTATGATTCTGTAGAGAGAGTGTTATTGTAGCCAGTCGAAATGGCCAGTGGCACATGGTCAAATTGGTCATTTAATTTAATTATAAACATATCTTGGTCAAAAGGCTTAAAATGTTTGACTTTCATTTCGCCTCTAATAGAGGTTTGTGTTCTGCTGCAGAGAGATTTATTCATTCATGGTAAGAATTGCTTATGACTTCCTGTCGCCACAAAACCAAACACTAACCAGCACCCTAATTAGGATCTCTTATAATTCATGGGTATTAAATTCACATACAGCAGTTCTGTCTTCATAAATTATTCATAAATCAGACCCCCGTCATGATTTCCGTCATGTAGTGGAAATTAGGAGAAATTATGTCTTGCAATTGTTTTTGCATCACAGTATCTAACTTGTAGAAGTGTTTATATCTTGTTTTGCCACAGCATAGTGTCTTTTGAAGTCTATGAATGTCTGTTCAAAACTCTAGTATCCTCATTATTAGTATGTAGCTTCTAGTAAATGAAGTCCAGATGCGCATGTGTGTCTGTGGCTCTCACATAGAGGCAGGAAATTGATACCTACAGCTCCATATTAGTTTAACAGGCCATATATGAAATGTTTCTATACTGTGCTCTACATACACAAACTCTGAAATATACAATGAACTTGCTAATCACAACAAATGTCAGAAGTTTTCACACTGATGTGTGGCAGTTCAGGTCACTCATCAGGATCATGGTCATCTTTCCTTTCATTCAACTGATTACATGGGACTCTGCATGTCAGAAAGAAAAGATCTGTCTTTATGCACCCCAAGTCAAATATATTTATGCAGTTCCAAATTTATGATCCATTTATGACCCAGTTATCCACATTTTTGATTTTTGTTTGTAAAAGGGTACTTGTCTTTAGATTGTCCTAACAATAGCAACACATTATTAGCTGTTTGATAACGTAGTCAAGCAAAAGGCTAATCATATGAATTACCGTTATGTGTCCGACGTTGTAAAGAGCGACACCATTGTGAAGCGTTTACTACAGTAAAGTTGGCCGATTGGATCTGTGAGCTGGTGTGAGTGAGTGGAGGCGGGGCTAATTAGCATATTCATGGTCCGCGTATATTAAATGAAGCAATTCGTGTACAGTTACATTCAAGCTATTTTAAGGCATGAATATTTTTCCCCACAGGAAAAAAATGTTTAAATATGTAATTTTTGTGATCAAAGATGAGTTTTAAGGGATACAATTATTGACTACAGGGGGACTTAAAAAAAAAAACTAAATCACAAAAGTGCAAATGAAAATGCCTTCAATGCAACTTCAACACCACACCACAATCTGTAAGCTTTTCAAATATCGATAAATCTCCATTTTACAAAGAATTAGCCTTAAATAATTTTGTAGATGTACAGTAAGTAATTTCTAATTGTGATTTTGATGTCATGTGTGTGGTAGGATCTTCCAAAGTTCACTCAATGCACTGGTAAAGAAACAATCAGACTCCATGCGCACTGAATTAAATTCTTAAATAAACATCTCTATGGCCCTCATGATGCCTGGAACTGAAACTACATCAAAATCAACAGATTTCCACCGATGTTACGCCGTCTCCTGGTCCCTCTCCGTTTCAGTTAGAGGTGTTTTACTATTTGTATTGGGCCCTTTGTGTTGATTCAGCAGGTGCGTTTGACCACTGAATGATTCTAGATGAGGGTAAGCCAGAAGAATGGTGACTATTATGATTAGTCTTCCTTGAAGCATGGGTGGGGAGAAATAAGACTGGAGAGCAAAACACAGAGCATGTGGTCAGGGGTCTGTACGGGGACTGTATATTCAACTCCACATTCTCACTGCTGGCTGAACCGTTTTAATGCACACAGCAAGACTCAAACATAGCGGACTGTTCAAACAGCCTATCTAGAAGAGCTATCAGGTACATAACTGAAATGCAAATGCTTATCCAACATGGCCTATGAACAGCAGAGCTCTTTGCAGACGTCAATGGTAACTGTTTCGGCATGGGCACTGCTATTTCTTTATCAGATTGGAGTGTTAGTTGCTTTTCTCAAAATGTGGCTCTGACCCTGTATATTCCACACTAGATTAGGTGAAAATTATGGCAGTCCATTTCTGCCATGCAGTAAAAAAATAAACAAATAAATTAATGACAACTTCATCTAAGTGTTGTATTGTTAACTATTTTTTTTTCCGTTATTTCAAATAAAGCTGAAATAAAATAAAATATAAGCATTAGATAAAAAGTTTATTTTAGTTAGTTGCATTTCTAATATTGCTTAAGCTTTTTAAGTTTATTTTAAAGTACAATATTTACTACAATTAAATCTAAAATTAAAAGTAAAAAAAAAAAAAAGCTAATTCGAAATATTAATAAATACGGTACTATAATAGTATATAAATAATACTAAAATAACATTGCTTCATCTCGAATGTGAGTGTGATATTATTACTATTTTTAATATTTTACTACAGTAATTTTGCTCCCCTAATTATAGTAGTCATGTTCACAACATTTTTGAACGAATCGGTCGAGTGTATGATTCAATGACTTTTTTCCCCCATAAAAACGTGGCATATCGATATGTTTACATGTCATGTACAGTATTTCTTGCAATTTCTTGTAATTGCAACTTCATATCTTGCAATTGCATGTTTATTTCTCATAATTTAACTATATAATACAGTTTGATCATTTATCCCACAATGTGACTTAATTTCTTATATAAAATTTTATCTCACAATTACCTTTTCTATTTTTTCACTCCACGGAAATGGGCTTCCATAGAAAACAAACAGAGATGAGAGGAGCAAATTTTATCAAAGCGCAACTGTATTTTATTGAGAAACTTTTATTTGCTCTCAACTGACTCTGTTTTGCATGATAAACTTCACAGGCAATGACACATGAATTTAAAAGCTATCCATAAAAAAAAAAAAAAAAGGAAATAAACTTCCTTTATATGTCATACCTGCCAAAACAAGAATCCACATTTATATGCCATTGCCATAGGATGACAATAATCCTGTGTCAATTAGAATTAAAATGAACATAACTTAGGAAAATGAATACATATATGATGAATATATTACATTTTAGCCACTGCATTTCAGAAATGATGACAGTATAAATCAGAAAGAGTCAGATTTTTGTGCTTCTGTGTTTAGTGGTAGTGACCGTCCACACATCAAACTCTCTTTTCTGCGTCATTTTTCAACAGACAGTGGTAAAAAAAAAAAAAAAAAAAAACATAGGCACACTGGTAAACATGTATTTTTCCTCTCAGAAAAGGCTGCTGTGGATCATTTTCAACTAAATTATTGCATGTAGTACATAGTCAAGTGTTCAGGTAGTCTTTTAGCAATTTTGACCAAGTACAGACCACTGTCCAGTTTGTTCGCCACTAATGTTGGGGTTATACGGGCACTTTGACAGTCTTAATCTCCGCTATATGGGAAGACTTCTGGATGATACAGCTGGTGGTGCTGGGCGCTGCGCTCTCCTTCCCTTGGGCCAGGTTGGTCAGGGCCATGGCGGCGTGGAGCTCTTTCCAGTAAGTCTCATTATTTCCTCCTCCGCCACCTTTACGAGCGCCGCTGTTGCCAAATTGAGAGGAAATGGTTAATGAGGAGTTTTAGCAGTACCTAAAAACCTTCTGGTTCATTAGTCAACAGCATTCTTACCTATCGCTCTGGCGCTTGCCACAGTCCAACGTCACTGAAAATACAGTTAGGTGAAATGAGTTATTAACTGGACTTTAAAAAAAGCCACTTTGCTAAAAGTTGGCACATCGTTTCTGCAGCTGATTAAACGTCCCTGAGCTCCTCTCTCCTCATATCGACGGAATGGACGTGTGAACGTGTTTTCACGTGTGCTTGTACATGGGTGAATAAGAGGGTGTTTGCCGAGCTCGGGGAGATTTAAGTGGAGCTCCGCAGTCTGTGCCTACAGCCACATTCATGCGCTCAGGCCAACACAAATGCAATTATGCTTCCCCTGCGCTCTCGAGATGGAAAAAGGATATCTGCTCTGTGTCAGAAACAGACACGTTGTTCCACCACTGTGCAACTGATTTGCATTTTAAAATTATTACACCCTTTCCTTTAGCTAATGACTATTTAAATGATTCTGAAGTTGCGATAATGTGCCCATATTATGCTTTTTTGAATATTACCTTTCATGCAGTGAGTATTATAGCTGTTTGTGAATGTAAAAGGTCTGCAAAGTTTTAAAGATCACAACAAATAAAGGTATTGTCTCACAAAAGAAAGAATCGATTCTGAACTGAAAATGAGTCATTAGTAATTCTATTCTTACTTCCTTTTACATTCCTGTACAACAATGTATCACATTTGCATAATGCCAGCCTATGGTCTTCATTGGCCCCCGTGAACAATGTCTACTTTGACCCGCCCTGTAGTTGTAGCTGAGACTGGAAGGTTTTGGTTTGTGATGTTTTCAGTGCTGCGAATCCACTTTGCATGCACATCAACTGAGTCCTCATCCTTTTGAAAAGTTAAAACCGACGCCATTGTTACGGTTTGTGTATCAAGTGCTGAGGAAGAGCTTAAAATTCAGATATGGTATGGTTACGTTTTCCGACGCACACTGTAGACCAATCACAACAGACTGAGCTATCTGACCAATCAGAGCAGAGTAGACCAATCACAACAGACTGAGCTGTCTGACCAATCAGAGCAGAGTAGACCAATCACAACAGACTGATCTATCTGACCAATCAGAGCAGAGTAGACCAATCACAACAGACTGAGCCATCTGACCAATCAGTGGAGAGTAGACCAATCACAACAGACTGAGCCATCTGACCAATCAGTGCAGAGTAGACCAATCAAAACAGACTGAGCTATCTGACCAATCAGAGCAGAGTAGACCAATCACAACAGACTGAGCCATCTCAGACCCCAACTTTTCAGACTCTTTGAGAAATAAGGTGATGTGGAATGTATATTATGAGAAAATGAGTGTTTTTTTTTTACCTTGGATGCATGTAAACCTATTGTAGGAGACCTCCAAAACAAAATTAGGAACCTAAAAAATAGCACGATAGGGGCACTTTAAAGGAACAGTTCACCCAACATGAAAACAAAGATGTCACTCTAGGTATATTTCCATCTAAAGTTGTGAATTTAACTTTTCCGCAAAATTTGCATTTTGCATAAAACATTTACAAATAAAGTAGCATTTCCTTCAGGTGAAGAGAACAAAACCACCACTTCCTGATAAACTGCCTCAAAATACTGAATCACTGAGAAAAACCTGCAATAGGAGAAGCCACTTTAAACCACTTTTGTTTTGGTGGAAGTTGTTGCAATAGGAGAAGCCACTTTATATAATAATTTTCGTATAGCCTATAATAAATTACTTGTGCCTCTTGAGCGCGCAGACGAAACGCAATAAAAACGGTCATGTTATCTTGCTTTGGGAGGTGGACGTCTGCTGTTTGGGAACGCAGTCGTGTCAGACAGACTTAGCTCAGGCATTTCAGAAGCTGGTTGGTCCAGTTTTGCCATCCCATCGCAAAGTCACATGAATTTTTTGATGCGCATCAAATGTGATTCCGTCGTTGTTTATGCGCATGTTTTCTTGTCAGATAAAAAAAATTCTGACTCAATTGAGCACATAGGTTTTTTTATGCGCATTTTTTTAAATTTATGTGGATCTTGCTGTTTCCATCCAGCATTTTTTTAATGCGATATCCCAAAATGTGCATAAAATGGATGAAAACATGGATGAAAACATAGCTGTCTCAAACTATTATTAAATCTTGTTATTGTCTCATCCGTTTATAGACTCAGAGCTAAGAGACTTATATACTTGGAAAGATGATCAAACTTGACCTGAAGGTATTATATTATTAAGATATTATATATTATTTTACCTGAAGCCGGAAGTGTGGCATTTTGGAAAAATATGTTGGATTGCTAGAACTAGAAAACTAGTATTTAATGTAAGAAAACTTACTGAAAATTGTATTTGCAAATTTTGCTTTCATTTCGTTCTACTCGTGTGACATTCTTTCTTCTGTGGAACACAAAAGGAGAATTCTTTTCTATGCAATTGCATTGGATTGGAGACTTCAAGCTTCAAAAAGAATGCAAAGCACTATAAAAATAGTTCATAAACCTGTGCTCTTCTATGTCTTCTGAAGGCACATTATGTTCGATTAATGTTCGATGTTCGTGAAGAAATCTTTTTTCTGAACCGGATCAACTGATTAATTGCAAAGATCTGACTTATTTATGACCCATCATGCAGAAGAGCCTCTTCTCTCGTGGACTTTCAGAACGACAAGGGTGGCGAAGTCAATTTTGATCTGTTCTTCAGATAAAGCTTCAAAAGACTTGGAATATAGAGCATGAGTGATATAGACAACCTTTATCACACTTTAATGGTTCTTTATGAAGCTTGAAAACTTCTTTGCAATTGCATGAGACAGAACGACCAGCACATTCTTTAAAATGTGAAATATGGAGGAAAGAAATATGGGTTTGGAACAACATGAGGATGATTAAATGATGACAGAATTTTCATTTTTGAGTTATGTTTTAGTAACTAACTGGAAGAAATGAAAGACTGAGAAATATTGACTAAGCAACAAACTAGACTTCAGCTTTTGTGAGATTTTCTTTGCAGATAAACTACATCGACATTCACAAGCTATTTAATGTAGCCGTCAATGCAAAATGAATGACAGGAAAGATCATATTTGGTTAGATGAGGGAGGACACCTCAAACAAATTGAGATCCATCATATACTTATTTTCCCAGTCATCCTTTGGAATCAGTTTAAATTAATATCGTTTTTTTGTTCTACATAAATCGGGTTGTGATAGTGAAGCTGTCTCTCTTTTCTGCTGAAAGCATCGAGGTTAGTAAAGACAAATCTTTCTTATGGGAGCTATGAGAGGGAAAATTGGACGACAGGCATGAGCACACAAAACGCTATTTTTAATTTTCTTTGCCTAAAACATCTCCAACTCGGATTTCTCAAGCAGTATTGGTGCCAAGAACTACTATAAACCATTAATAAATCATTTGGCTCTGGTTCCTGTGTGCTACTGAATGTCTGTCATCTTTTAACTTCACTTCTATTGTCCACAGATGCTTCGGATTGACTTAACCTAAGGAAAAACACCAGTTCCTCTGGCTAAAAACAGGAAAGCTCTATTAGCCAAAATCAAATTAGCTATAAACTGAGATCAAAATATAAAACAAATATAGAAAAAGGATGATAAAACTGTGCTGTGTTTTCTTAACAAATCTGTCTCTTAATTGAATTTTAACTGGAAAAAATCAATCTCCTTAAATTCCCAAAATATTTCAGATATGTGGCAGGGTAATATTTCCAGCTAGCATGTGCCACATGGTGGTTTTACTCTGGAAAATTCAACAAACTCGCATTTAAAGTCGACATGAAGAGTCGCAACCCATTTTACTTCTGTAATGTTATATATTTTCAAGTAAAACAGGATATTTGATGAAGGAAAAAGATTTTTATCAATCAGGAATTGATTGGATTGAATGCAAAAGCCTGAATGAATGTAGAAACAGTGCCTGAGTAGATTGTTTGCACTTAGTTAACATGATCCAGAAGCCAAAGTGACCTAAGTGACATCTGCTATTGTTTCAGAAGAAAAAGATCATGCTATTACCTTATTGGCCGGTTTCACAGACAAGGATTAAGCCCAGTCCCAGACTAAAATGCATTATTGAGCTGTTTTAACTGAAAGGAACTTGCACTGACGTATCTTAAAATATGTCACAATCATTGTTATGTCACACCATTAATGTGTTTTTCTTTATAATGCCCGTTTATAAAAGCTACTTAAATGTCCTAATTGAACAAAGGCCTAATCCTGACTTACTCTAAGCCTTGTCTGTGAAACTGGGCTTATTATCAAATATTACAAAGACAAATACATCCATAATAAGACAAACTACATACATAAAGAAAGTAAGTTCTCATTTCAATTTGAACTTTAATCACTCACCCCAGACAGCAACATAGTGTCGGCCCAGATCCGGCCCTCATCTGGTACGTGTGGATTCCACGAGCCGGATCCGGATCCGGGCCGACACTATGTTGCTGTCTGGGACTGAATCTCCAACTAATTGTAGTCTAAGACAAAAACAAGCCCAATGTTGCTTATTTTACCGTTTTTTATGTCATTGCAGAACTTATTTCCTCGTGGCGATACCTCTGTGTGACTTATAATGGCCAAAATACTTGTAAATGTTCCCTTGTCTCCTTTAAAATTTGATCACAAGCTTTTGAGCACCATTCTCACAGCTATCAGTAGCAGAGCATATGATCCGTTCCGAACTACAGAGTTATGATGTGAAAATATTGACCTTTTTGCTTTATGATATTTATGTGGAAAACCATTTGTTTTTAATCTAAGGGAACTGTCTGGAGGTCACGGGCACGCTTCACTGATACAATGACATTTCAGCACTGACGGATGTGTTGTGAATACAACGTGAAAAATCAATGAAGTAAGTCAAATGATTACAGCTAATCAAGCAAAAGTTTTAATGTCAATGATGGCATCAGAATGGTACAAATCTACAAGCGACAGAAACTGAACTGCTGCTTTCTTGGAATGAAGGAAACATTCCTGACAGCCTCTGGTTTTACAGTGGCTTCGAGGGAGCAGTTTTGTTGTTACTTTATACATTTATTATGGCAGATTAGGAGCAAGATGAAATACCAAAATAACTGCCAAGAAATGACTGAACTGTAATTTTTTTAAACTAAAATTAACTTTTTTTGTCCATTTAGGACATATAAGGAATGTCAGGCAGGATTGTCAGACTGAATGTGAGATAATATACACAAATTAAAGTTAGTGACCAGGGGCTGTAAGAAGAATCAGAGCAATAGTCCATATGAATGCAATGTAGTTCTCAAACCTCATTAGTGCATTACGAGCTAATTCAAATTAGGTTATGATTGGTTATGAGACACACGAGAATCAGTACTGTGTGTTTGGCATGAATATTGGTGATGACACATTTTTTAAGTTGCCATATGAGAATACACTCCAGGGCAGGGGAAGATTCTCAGTGAATAATGATTTTCATCTGTTCCTCACACTATGATGATTATTATTTTTATTTACCATTCATTTAATTCTATGGAAAAGCGCAGCTTGAACATTCTCCAGAATATCTGTTTTTTATTTTTCATGGAAGAACAAATCGAATATTGAAAATATATCGGTAACTGAATATTCCTTTTGGAATGAACTACTTCTTTAACATGGGATTTTGTGGTTTATTCATTAAGCAAATTTGCAATGCCAGTCTTTAAACGAGATGCTGCTCTTTGTACTGTATTTCACTGTCAATTTTAATGTCCTAATCATGTTTGGCAAAAGTCAGGACAAAGAGGCATTACAGAAAAGCTTTTCTGTTTTTGTTCTGAACAGGACACACTGTGATCAAAAGTCAATTTAACCCATGTCTCAATTTTGTTGGCAGCTTTTGTCAACAGCTAAACATTTTTGACACTTCCAACATTTTACTGAGCCTAATTTCCTGAACACACGCCTATTTGATCTAAAAGAAGAATTAAAAAACTTAATTTCCATATCAAAAACATATTTATCATCATAAAGCATGCTATGCTCTGTAGTAGTCCATAATGTTATAAATAAACTTATGTTGTTTGCAGTGCATTGCTAGAACGCTAATGTTCATAACAAACACCTGCATGTTTTTATGTACTCAAGAAATACTACATCATAAACAAAAAAAAGCAGAGCATTCCTAAATTTTCCCAAAACGGGACCATTCCAAAAGGGCACAGAGGCAAAATAAACAGAGCGGTAGAACATTTTGAAATGTTGCGGTGGAATTATGTTAATGATGAATTTGACTCAACTCCTCTGGCAACACTAAAGCATTTGCTTTCATGAGGCATCAGCAGGTGTTCCTACTACGACAGAACAGAGTCCAGGAATGTTCCACTCACCAATCAAACCATACCAAACCACAGCTTTACATTCAATTTGATTATTATTTCTAATGGGATTCACAAAATCTTTCAATGCATTTGCCTCCATTTCATTTTTTGGTTCCACTTTATTTTCGATAGTCCACTTTAGACATTCTACTTACTATAAGTAACTCTGCAACTACATGTCAACTAACTCTCATTAAGGTATTAGTAGACTATAATAGACTGTCAGTAGACTGTTAGGTTATGGTTAGGTGTTAGAAGAATAAGTTGACTTGTAGTTGCTAAGTTACTTATAGTCTGTTGGGGGAGCATCAAAATAAAGTGTTAGCAGATATTAAGCAGACAGTCTACTAATACTCTAATGTGATTTTGTAGTTACAAAGTTACTTATAGTTAGTAGAGTGTCTAAAGTGGACTATCGAAATAAAGTGTTAAGCATTTTTTTTTTATGTACTCAAATTCTGTCCATCTTAAGTTAACACATCAAGTACAGTAACTTGATATTTCAGCAATGTTCAACTATGTTGTTCAAAACCTTTGTGAATTTCTCGTTTTCGTGGAACACAAAAGGAGAAGTTTAGCATAGAGTTGATGCTGCAATTTCCCATACAATGGAATTGAATGGTGACCAGGGCTTGTCAACATCAGTTGACTATATATAGGCGCTTTTCCACTGCATGGTACGGTACGGCTCGGTTCGGTACGGCACACTTTGGCGCTTTTCCACTGCATGGTACGGTACGGTACGGCTCGCTTCGGCTCGCTTTAAATGGTACCACCTCTGTTGAGGTTCCAAGCGTACCGTACCGATACTAAAATGTGACGTGAAAACACTGCAGATCACTGATTGGTCAGACAGAATCATCACTACCAGCGTCATTGTATTTACGACACGAGACACTAAACCCGCTAGATTTAAATAATAATAATAATAATAATTTGTTACATTTATATAGCGCTTTTTCTGAGACCTCAAAGCGCTTTACATGGAAGGGGGAATCTCCTCAACCACCACCAATGTGCAGCATCCACTTGGATGATGCGACGGCAGCCATACTGCGCCAGAACGCTCACCACACACCAGCTTACTGGTGGAGAGGAGACAGTGATGAAGCCAATCAGTATATGAGGATGATTAGGAGGCCATGATAGACAGAGGCCAAGGGGCAAATTTGGCCAGGATGCCGAGGTTTACACCCCTACTCTTTTTCGAAGGACATCCTGGGATTTTTAATGACCACAGAGAGTCAACTAGTAAATAGCCAGTAGACAACAGCCAACGCTGTAGCGCCTGTTTTAAAAGTATTTGCTTCCAAAAAAAAAAAAAGAGTATAAACTTCAAAAAAGAAACGGCTGTATCGTGGTCAGTGGACGAGGTGCAGACGTTCCTCTCGTTGGTTGCCAAGGAGCGGATGGGGAAACACGGAATGAAAAATTCGCATTTAATATGATGATGTCATGGCAGTAGAGACGGCAACTTTAACGATCAGTCCCACCCACTTTGAAGCGGTACTAACTGCAGTGGAAAAGCAACCGAGCTAAAGCGAACCGAACCGTGCCGTACCGAGTCGTACCACGGAGTGGAAAAGCGAAGCGAGCCGAACCGTTCCGCGCCGAGTCGAACCGTACCGAGCCGTACCATGCAGTGGAAAAGCGCCATTTAAGTACTGTACAAGTTGTCTATATGACTGTAGTTTATCCCCTTAAGTCCTAAAATAGCTTTGTCAATGAAACAGGCCTTTACATTTCTAGTTCAGTCATAAAACAGAGGGCACAGGCTGATAGGTCTTTTACATGCAATCTGCAAGCAAATGTCATTATCGCATGACTCAAGCTGATTGGCCTCTGCTGATCCTGCAGCCAATGAGAATGCTTGCTAAACGTTAAAATATTCTGGTTCAGTGTTTGCTGTAGGATAGTCCTGCAGTGCTGCCAACTGAGTTCCTCTGCAACCCTCCACCTCCCCAGCTCCACCTGCCTAGATCTGTTACAGGATTCATGTATGTCTATTCAGATATCACATACTCACTGCAGCGTGTCTGTACCTATTAGCACAGTGCTTCTTAAACTTGTCCTGGGCACCCCGTATCACTGCATATTTTGTATGTCCCTCCCCCTTTAATAACATGCTAAAACTATTCCGAGAGTTGTCATTATTGAATATAGAGCATGAGTTTGATGGTGCTCTTTGCTTTAAATATGTAAAAGAACAGTGTGAATATGATGCCTAACATCATACAGGTTTGCAAAGACATGAAATTGATTAAATTATGATAATTACAATTTTTGGGAGAACTATTTCTTTAACCCTATACATACTACAAAAACAGCACAGTTTTGAAAACTTTTTGTTAAATGCACAGCTACTTGCATCCATTTTTTATTTATTTTTGCCTACCTATATTCTCTTTCCATTCTTACAATTTCGAAGCTTGAAAGTCTGTGACCGCTCTTACCTGTACGGTAGGTGAAGTTTGCCTCAGCTTCTGATGAGGGTGAGAGCAAATCGTCCTCATACTCGTTGGAGCTAAACGATCCGGAATGGTTCCTCTTCCGAGAGTCCATAACTTTTTCCGAGGCCATCACGTGCCGAAGGGAATCATTCAGATAGCGGTTTAGCAAGCTGTTCTTGTATTTTGGTGGAGACACGTAATCATCACAAACCGAGGGGTCTGTACTTCGCCCCACCACTTTGCCTCGGCTGTCCTGAATAACGCTCTTGTGCGTGGGTCTGTTATAGTCTGATTCACTAGCCTGCATCTGCAAAGGATTCTCCCCATCTGTGGAACAATAACACATCAAACTAAAACTTGACATAAAAATAAGGTTAAATTACTATATTGATGCTGTGAAGACAAAATGCAGTAACTTCACCTTTTGTCAAAACTGAGTTTGACTATGCTTAAATGGATGTACAAATCTTGTTTACAGTTTTAGTTATCACAGTTACCGCATTTTGTCAGAATACATCAAAATATGTCTGTAGAATAGGTCAATCTCACACCATCTGATGTTGCGTCATCACTGCTAATGCTGAGTCTCTCAGCGTTGCCTTGTACATATTTGTTGTACAGTTTTATACGTAAAGCCCAGCTCAAGTCAGGCTGTCGAACTGTGTTCTTGAGCCTACGCCTCGCATTCGCAAACCAATTTGAGACCTGAAAAACACGAATGCGTAACTGTTAAATCAGGAACACCTTTTGGTTTATCTTGCTTGCATTGTCATGTGTAATGTTTCAATGAATAGTTAAAAAATGATGCAATACACAGTCATATTGTTTTCAGTCAATCTAGCTGTTATTCATTTACTCTTCAGAGTCGGGCTACCGTTAAACTGTTGCGTTTGTTGTTTGTTTGCAGTTTTCTTATTTATATAACATTAATAATATTCACATACCAATGCATACAATGAAATAATTTATTCCTGCTTTTACAATGAAATATTTATATCCTTCCGATTTTACTAGGGATGCGCCGATACCGATAACTCTTTATATTTGAAAGCCGATTACCGATATGTTGGCCGATAAATATAAATAAATAAAATTATATAACTTTTGAGAGCCTGATTACAAAAACAAAAGTCTCACCATTAAAATCCATGTCCCAAGCATAGAATTATAACGATGTTCTCATTATAATTTTATGTAGCCTGTATGACAGACTTGCACTGCTCATGTGGCACTTATCCGTATTTTCCTTTTTGAAGTGATTCCAATCATATTTCAAGCAATTTAAAACCATCACAGCGAACAGTGAAGTTTCTCAGCTGAAGGAAATAATCCATTATTTATCAGCTTTAATATAGCGGCCAAATTTTCAACAAAAAAAATTTGGCCAATAATGAAAATATATCATCCGATACCGATATAGTGGTCGATATATCGTGCATCCCTAAAATGTACAGTTAAAACAGTGTCAGCAGCAGAAATAAGGTTGCGGGCAGTGAGTAGAAACCAGCAAGGCATTATATGCATTATTCAAGTAACCCATGCTTCAGTTGCAGAAATGTATTGCATGTAGTAACAATGTGCATAGTAATGGCTTTGTCAGGATATATTCATTGATTTCAAACCTGCCCTCCCTGAGCTGCTTTACTGTGCCATAAATACATTGGACCAATAGTTTAAACATTTCAGATCATCAATGAAAAACATATGTGACCCTGAAGAGTTAAAGAGGGAGGCATTTCAATGTATTTAGACCGACCTGCTCTGCAGTATCAAAAAACCCTGCTCTATACGAGAGGATTCTGTTTGTGTGTAATATAACTCAATCAAAAGAGATTTCAGTAGACCTCAGAAAGAGACCTGTAGAAGTTCACAAGACTGGAAGGGTTACATAAGAATTTCCAGACTTGGCCCTCTATCCATCCATAATCAGATGATGGTTTACAAATGGAAGAAATTCAGTATGATTGTTGCTCCTCTGAGTGGTGCTTCAGCAGACTACTAGTGCACTTGATAATGTGTGTGAATTTGCCATCAGCGAAACACTAAAGACGAGGGGAAACCACTAATGTGCCTGTCTTACAACTGTTCAAGATTATTCCACAGCACTACTGGAACACTGGTTCAGTAAAGATTTAAAAAATTGCCATAAGTTTGAGCATGCCAACATTAGAACTTCATCCCAGTTGTGAAATATAATGGTGGGAATATAACGTTGTGGGGGTTGTTTTGATGCCTCTGGGCTTGGACAGTTTACAATCAGAAAGGACTAATGAATTCCAAGTTGTACCAAGCAATTCTACAGCAGAACATCAGCACATCTGTCTGTTATGTTAAACTTGATGGTTCATGCAACACAACACTGACCCAAAACACAGAAGCGAACAACAATAGAGAAAGATCTATCCAAGTCAGAGTCATTGAAATTCAGTTCAAATTCTGGAGCGATTAAACAGATCCTTCAAATAAGACACTTTTAAAATACAAATGGTCTGAAAATGTTGAATACACTTGGGTAGGTGCAAATAAAGAATTTGGTTACATAACGTTGATATGGCCATGACTGCAAGACACTTATTATAGGGTTTATGTACTTTTTCCATTCATGCCACTGTTTAAGACCAGCTGTTTTTTGCCCAGATTTGACATTAAACATTGAGTGATGACTCAACGTAGTACCACAATTGTTTATCATATAAAATGAATGCATTTCTATTTTTCTAAATGAGCAAGAACTGCACAGGCCCAACAATCTGCATAATTGTTAGAATGACATGATCTCTGTTTAATAAATTTGTTATTATAAATTACAGTTAGAGTTATTTTTATAAATAACAGAAGAAGATCAGTAATACTTAGCATTATTTTATTAGTAGTATTATAAGTTAATACATGTATTAGTATTAAAAAGTAACAGATGAATTTGCACAAAAGAGTTTGGCTGTGTGGCCTTTAAAGTCACCAAGAAATCAAAATGGACAGTTCTTTGTTTGTTTTTTAATATTGCAGTATTTATTATAAATGATTTATCCGTGCTCGTCATAACGTTTTATTTATTTATTTATTTAATTCATGTGTCCTCATAAATTTTAATGAAAATAACGTCCCCTTCCTCTTGCAGCTCATCTCTTCACTTTTCTGATGACGTGTTTACTGGCGTGAGGGCGGGACAACCTGTCACTCACATGAGATTGACCAATAGCAAACCACAACCGTCCATTAAGTCCCACCCTACATTATTTCCTAGTTCGAGAAGCCGAATCTTTCGGATATACGTCACAAAAAGGAACTTCTGCTTCATGTTGACTTTAATGTCAAGTACAAAAGATATGGGAAGTGTTTTCTCATCCCTCATCCCATTGTATTTTTCAATTCTAACAATGCATTTTATTCTTATATTATACAGGCAGTTGCAAGTTATTTTTTGTATTAGCATTGTTTTATTCAGTTGCACCAGTAGCTTCAAATCACTGGCATTGTACATTTTTGTGTATGTTGTTTGTTCAAAATGTATTAATAAGACTATTAAGATCAGAAAATATTTCACATCTGTACTTCTACATTCTGTAAATCCCTGTTTTTGTCATAGCATATAGCAATCCTCCTGATCTGATCGGATCTGTGTGCTTGTTTTGACCCTCACCTGGACCAGGGTCATGTGGGAGCCCAGAGCCAGCAGTATCTTCTCAGTTTTGGTGGGGTAAGGGTTGTCCCGGTGCTTATAGAGCCACTGCTTCAGCGGTCGAGCCATATCCTGCAGGGCCTGACGTTTGTGTCGAACCTTCCCTCCGCTGCTCAGGAAAAACAAGAGGCAAAGATGCAATTTTAGATTCCAGATTGGCTGAGGTCAAATGTAAAAGTTTACGGCAATGTCAGTGGAGGAAACAATTCATTATACATTACACATATGTGACCCTGAACCACAAAACCAGTCATAAGTCGCACGGGTATTTGTCAACAAAACATTGTATGGGTCAAAATTATCGATTTTTATTTTATGGCAAAAATTAGGATATTAAGTAAAGATCATGATCCATGAAGATATTTTGTACATTTCCTACCTTAAATATATACAAAAGGTATTTTTGTGAGTGGATGCAGCAAAATCGGCAACAGAAATGTACATTTTTAAAGGCGATTTTCTCAGTATTTAGATTTTTTTGCACCCTTAGATTCCAGATTTTCAAATAGTTGTATCTCGGCCAAATATTGTCCTATCCTAACAAACCAATCAATGGAAAGCTTATTTATTCAGCTTCCAGATGATGTGTAAAACTCAATTAAACAAACAAAAAAAATGACCCATAAGACCAGGGTCACATATTTGTGGTCCAGGGTCACATATTGTTAATTTCTATTAAAAGCCAACATAGTTATTTGTAACCATCTGTTATGCAATTTCACAGCAAATTCAGGGAATATACATCATTAGTCATCTTTACCACAAGTCTCTTAAAGAGACGCAAGCTGACTTTTTAACTCAAATAATTTATCGCTTTACAAATAATTTCCCCCTAAATTACTTTGCTGATTTTATAATGATTCTTTGGAATCTCTTCATGCAAAACTAGCTAACAAAAATGACTTTTAATGGGAGATACAGTTGCTTTTAGAGCTTTTAGTTTTGACAAACCGTCAACAAAGCATCCATTCCACTCACCACACTATATTAACACAAATTATTGCACTGTCAGTGCATAATCCAAACATTTTACATGAGTGGTAAGAGACCAGTGATATTGTAAACAAAGTGCAGAGCATTGCTGCTCAAAGTAATGAAACATTTGAAAGAAAATAGTCGATGTCCAATTAGATGATGTAAATATCCAGAACCGAGACAATCAGCAGTAGATGTCACTGTGGACCAAGTATGTGTAACATTCCTATTTTTAGTATAGTATAGTATAGTATAGTATAGTATAGTATAGTATAGTATAGTATAGTAGTATAGTGATGCCTGACTGGTCATAATAGATATGTAACAGAATGAAAATGTATGAGTTTGAGGAGCACATCTCTGTTATTTTTCCATGATAGTATCCTTGTAAGAAGTACAAAGATAAGAAATATCTCACTTCCAGTGAGGATGTAAGCTATATTGTACTGCTTTCCTACACTGTAAAAAAATGATATGATCAATAAATTATGACAACATGTTTTTACATTGCTTTAACTAATCAAAATAAGTGAAGCAATTTTCAACTTTTTTTTAATAAGTTATACAAGATTCAACTCGTTTTTTAAGTCAGTTTAATGTAATTCAAGTTGATTGTACTTAAAAAATTTAAGCCAGCAACTTTTTTTTACAGTGTATAAAAAAATAAAATAAAATAAAAACATGTATACAAACCACCAACTCGTGCAAATATTCAATATCGTCATCAGTTTGCCTCGTTCTCATAATGACATTTACAACAGAGATAACACTTGCGTTTTTCCACAACGTCTTTTAAATATGAAAAGTAAACATTAATTGTTCACGAATATTTACTTATCCATATGGAGTGGGGGAAGTGTCCATTAGCTACGGTAACGCTACATTAATAGTGAATCACATTCAGATCAGTCACATTTTAGACTGTTTCATGCATGGTCATTTTGTGTAATAATGGAGCACATACATACCCATTTCGTCTGTGTTTGAGATCTTCGGTGTCATCCATCACTTTGTAGCTTGTCAGTAAATCTGAATGTTGTCCATCAATCACCTCTAAATAGCTCCTACTGGTCCTCTCCACATTCTGCTCGGTCTCCTCAAAACGCAACCGATCAAACTTACTGAAGACTGTCGTGTTCATCGCTGCTCGCCATGAAGTGCCATGTGCCAAATGACAATGTAGAGCTCTCCAAAAGTCTGTCCAGGAAAATGTCCTTATAGTTATAATGGCCCTGTGAACGCACCGGTTGTTATTTGAAAAGTTTCTCCTGATTTAAAACAGAAAATCCTATATTTAGGCTGTAGGCTAATTAACTGTTGCACATCCATATGGAGTGATTAAAATAATTAAAACATAATTAATCAATAATGCTTTTAACAATTAAGGATATTTAGTAAATAAATAAATGAAGACCAAATTATTTAAAGTGTAAAAAATAACTTAAACAGCCCACTTATTTATACGAGCACAATAACAACTGTAATTGCTTAAAAATATAAAAGCACTTACAAAGTTCTCTTGTTTGTCGCTAAACTAGAGCAACACTATAATTTGAGTGTCTTCCATCCCTTCTGCTGATATTCAACAGCACTGCGCTCAGCAACTGCGGCTCTCCACTATATCAGCCCAACACTAGAGGGTTTCATCACACCCCGGAACGTGAATACAGCGCGAATCTCGTCTTTCCCAAGAGTCCAGGGGCTCGATCGTGTCCGTGCTGCTACTGTGTCTGGCTGGAAGCGGGACTGGATCGTCTCCAGTTGAGTTCTCATGCAGCCTCCTCACTTTACGGATAACTCGATCTTTATAGGTACGTTGGTGAGGCTTAGCTCAACACCCTTGGGAACTTTGGGTTTAAAGCGAAAAGGCAAACGGGCGCTTTTTTATCTGAATGTTTCATGCTCATGGTGAAAAGTAGAACATGTAGTGTCCTTTACTAAACAGGCTATACAACAAATTCAAGAAAACAAATTGAAAAAATGAAACCCACCCATATAGCTTGCTAGTGTAAAAAATTGCATAAACTGGTTTAGTTTTTGAATGACTACTAGGCTACCATTCAGAGTTATCTTAATCTGTAGTCAATAATTGTATTCCTTTAAAATCACATAAATTACATATTTAAATGGGTTTTCCTTTAATTTTTATTTATTTATTCATGTCTTAAAAAAGCTTGAATGTAACTTTACACCCTTAATTGCCTCATTTAGTATGTGGTTCCATGAATATGCAAACTAGCCCCGCCTCCACTCACTCACACCAGCTCAGAGATCCACTCATTGATGATCACACGTTGACCTGATTGGTTACAAGGTAGTTTGTGACGTCAGAAACACCAGCGATTTCAACTGTCTTTGGTTCACTGCAGTTTTAAAGAGAAAATACTCAGCAATGGTTTTGACTTATGAATTTGCACATGGTTGGTTTGTCTTAAAGCACATTAAAAACACCACATAGACATATAAACAAAACTTGATTTTCACCACAGGGGGACTTTGAGTTTATTTTGGGTTTTTTTAGCGGTTATGGCCGAATAATTATATGGCTGATAGCTTTTAGCTGAATAGTATGGCAAGCCATTTTGACTTTTATTCATTTCCAGGATATGAATTCTTGATATCAGGAATTTAATTTGCACTAAATGTTTATTCTTGATATCAACAAGATATCACAAATACGAATTCTTGATATCAAGAACTGAATTTGAATGGCAGCCTATGGTGACTTTTAACAATGAAAAATACAATTACAGATATCAAGAATTATAGTTTTTACTTATTGAAATTTAATTCTTGATATATTGAATTCGTATTTCTGCGAGTTGACGTCATTGTTGATATAAAAAAAAAATACGTTTTTACTAGTGGTCATGTAATTCCTGATATCAAAAATCGCCATTGTCACTAGAAATCTAACTCCTGATATCAAGAATAAGCATTTTAACTAGTGAAAACTGAATTGTTGATATAAAGAATCCATATCTTGGGAATGAATAAAAGTCAAATGGCTTGCCATAGTATGGGCTTCACATCACATGAACAAGCATCACATGAACAAACATGAAAAACAGTTTTAGCAAGGTCCCAGGGCATGCACCCTCGTGAGGTTTATTTATTTGTTTACGTATTTACTTTTGTGGTATTATGCAAAGTTGGGTGATAACATAACTGCAATAAAGTTATAACCTAGTTAACAATTTCTTGCTTACTTCCCAGACAGCAACATAGTGTCGGCCCAGATCTGGCCTGCATCTGGTATACGCGTGGAATCCACATGTAACGGATGTGGCCCGGATCTGGGCCGACACTATGTTACTGTCTGGGATAGGACAGGCCTAGGATGTATTTTATATAATTTAAGCACTTGGAGAGGGGTTGCACCAGCCGTTCGTAAGTTCTTTCTTAAATTGGAACGTAAAGTCCACACTAGAGGCTTAGTAACTACTAGCTAGTTTGTAACTAACTCTGTACTTTATTCCGTTGCTCCATTTGTGTTTCAACCAAGTTAAGGTTGCTCCAATTTCAGTTTATCCTTCATTCTAACTTATTTTGCCTCACGTAACTAACGCTAAAAAATGTTTCCATTAAATACGATACTTAATCATGAATAACATAGGGTTTTTTTATATGTAAATAACATTCAGATACCGTATTTGAAATGAAATTAATAAGGATAAATAAATAAGTACTGATACAAAAAAAGAAAGGACATTTATTGATTATGACTGATTTTATTTGACCTGCACAACACGGACCGATGGGACAGATGCCGCTAACAAAGTAATCTATTCACATAATGTTCTCTCTCTTAAAATGTAAGTGAGTGTAAATGTCAGCATTATCATATATGTCTAAAAAATGTAAGTATGTCAGGTAAAACAAGAACTTACTGATCCAGTTCAATCTGTCTGCTGTTTTATTCCAATCATTACTCCTGATCGAAGGCTTTCTTAAATATTTAGTTTATATGTAGAGTTATGCTTCATAACTAACTTTAATGGTGCAACGGAAAAATATGTAGTAGAGCATGGGAAGTCAAACTACCTTGACTTAAAATGTTCTTATATTGAAACTGTTTATTTCCTACTCCTTAACGGCTATGTCATCTCTTGGAATATCTGAAGGCCAGGTCTTTTTCTGTCAGTCATCATAGAACACATTTTACTCATGGGGAAAAACTGATTGTTTGGCCAATAATTCAAGAAGGTCCAGACTTTAAAGCTCTCAATTCTAACTTGTACTTGCCCTTATGTACCATAGTTCTTGTAATTGTTTAGCATATAGCATTTGTTACAATAAGGCTATATTACAGGTAAGACCATTGATGGCTCCTCATTGCCATGCTTATAGGCCAATGTTGACTTTTTAAAAATCTTTTTTTATAAATCCAAAGCATTTATTATGAAAAATAGCAGCTTACACATTTAGAAACTATAGCTACAACATGCCACAGTTGTAATATAAATCTATAGTGAAAAATTTATTCCATTAACAGATTTTCTATGATAAATTCTACAAGTTAGTCAAAATGTATCACCAATAAATAGGCCTACAATAAAATGTGACAAATTCTAGTAAAGGTGGTTGTGAGTATAGTAAAAATATTTCTAATGTATGTTGGTGCAAGATATTTTCTCCTCTTTTCCTCAGTCGTTTTAGTTTATGTGGCTGTTTTAGATCATGTTTGACTTTCTCCATAGCATTTTAAAGCAGTAAATTCTCAATAGAATTCAAATAGCTCACACATTTTCTCATCAGCTTAACGACTGGAACGGCTTGCACAAATCTCATCACTCTTTTGGAGCGCGCTCAGGCCTAAAACCAACTTTTTGCCACACCTGCCAATGGCTGGTGACTTAAGAAAATGTATCAGCCATAAATATCTTATACCGGCCATGAAACTGTTTTTGGAAGAAAAGGCAGTAATGACACCAAAACTTTAGATACCAGTGAAAATTCACAATTCTCTATTCCAATTTCGATACCACAGCTAAAACTACTAGCCTAACTAATATAGTCAGTCAATATAGTTATAATTGACTAGTAAACAGTCAGTAATAAACAAATAATCAAATTACAAGCAAAAGCACAAATAAATACAATATAACAATGAAATGAAATAAGCAGTGCTTTTCAGATTTTTTGACAGTAGTTTTCAGGTACAGAAAATTAATAAAGTAAGCAAATGTAAAATAACACTTCACTGTATAAATTAAACATCCGTATTAATTCATCCTGTCAAGAGCAGTGTGTCAGGTAACTCAGATAAACGGAGGACTCAATAGCGGTGACAAACGTGAAAAGTTTATTAGTAAACTTTGTAAAAATGCAAAAATAAATGATTCTCAGTATGGTGGTTCCCGTGCGCTCCGCACACACAGAGGAGACCAGCGAGAGGAAATTAGCACAGGACGACCACAGAAAGACGAGTCCAGCGAGCGAGAAAACTCCTCGTCTTAGGTTCCTGAGCGCAAATAAAAAATAAATGTGCATTTACTTTTGCCTGTTCTTTTGCGTTTACTTTCTCAACTATTTATGTTCACTTAAGACATAACCGGCTATGTTTACTAGGATTCTCATTATTTTTTTCACGTCATTTTGTGTCAATTTGTCAGTTCCAGTGCAAGAAGATGTGAAAGAGCTCAGTTTAGTATTCGCACGCTGTCTGAAAAGCGGATTTCTGGGCACGCGCTTTGGATGTGTGAGCACGCATATTCCTATCAACGCTAGGAAGCTTAAAAACATGGCAGTTTTAACACGTAAACTACACGTTGTTTGCGTGTTGTTTACACTTTGTTGACGCGTAGTTTACGTGTTAAGATTCACGTGTTTTTGAGCTTCCTGGCTTTACACGCAAAACTTCCCACACAGCGTGAGTAATGAAATGCATCTTGAGGTTGAATACCTAAATTGTCAAGGCTCAGACTTTCGTGATGATGCAGCACTGGCCCGTCAACCGTTTCATATACTCGCCAACGGCAATTTTTACTTGCAATTGGTGTTTGGCGAGCGTTAATTTTAGTCCCTGAAGCGCTCTGCCGAAGCAGGCCCAGATTTTACTCAGGACTCCATTGATCAAATTTCTATTATGATGATTTGCAGCTATATTTGATACATTTAACACATTAGCCTTTATTGCCACCTCAAAATTAACTCTGAATAAAAACATTTTTATGACAACATATATTTTTTAAAGTGCATATAATTATGGTAATGGGTAATTTTTCACTCCCACTCAAATCTGAGCACAGATGTTCTCACATAGGGGTGTTTTAGTTCAAGCTTTTGTAATCACAAAGAGCATCCCCACATGACACCTTAAAGCAGACAGCACATTCCTCTCCAGTAGCCCTGGCACATAACACGGCAACACACGCCATAAATTCCTTTCCCTCAGAGATAGCCTCACTACCACATTTGTTGATACTAGCTACACGCAGCCCCCTTTTCACCGAGGAAAACACAAAAAAAGAAGGGACACGTTAAGGTCGAGTTGTTCACTTAAGTTGCACAACACTGCAAATGTTAAAAACTTCCCACATGAAAGGCACAGGTTGAATTCCCACATGTTTATCTGCTCTTTTTCGCATGAAGGAAGTATGCTTATGCTCAGAGCTTGTTTTTAAAGATGTTGTAGATTTTATGGAATTGCACAAAAATAGTTAAAACATAGAACTATAGGATGTACTGTTATATGTGCACTTCCTGATTCCTTTGCTCTAATAAGTGTATTTTTTGACATACTATTGAGTAATTCTAAGTTTTGCGTGTCGGTCAAAAATGACCACATTTTTATTTTATTTGTTTTTCAATGAAATGAATGTACTATATTTTAGTTTGATAATGTTTTTTATTTAATATTTTCTATTTTAAGGGGATTTTTTTATACTACATTATATTTACACTGTATTTATAATCCATTTATTCCCTTTTTGAGCATAGACCTGAAAATAAAATGTCCAACTTAAACTGTCGTAAATCTTGAATGCTTTAGGGCACATACTTAAGCTTTACTCTTTTCAAAGACGACACTTGGCAGATTATTGCTTGAGTGAAAAAAGTTTAAAAAAGTGAACTTACAAAAAGTAACAGAATTTTACGTGTATTGTTATGAAACATGCACAAAAATACTATTTTAAATTTTTATATAAAAAAATATTTACAAAATTACGTTTTACTCTAAAACTGCAAGAAAATCAAAGCCATAAAACTAAACAAGTTGTGTTCCAAATTTGAGCTTGATATCTCAAAAAATGAGCTCTCAATAAGATTTTCTGGCTGCAGTGCCAAAGGTTTTCACTAGATAAATTTAGTCTCCCATTCATTTCCAATGCGGTCATTTTTTCACGTCCATGATTTTTCTTTGTGTTCACAAAGCAATTGCCAAAACCTTTAGCAAGTTTTGTACCATTCCAAAGAAGTAAAAAATTAAAAGAAAACAAAACGTAAAAAATTTCGGTCAAAGAGGGTAATGTAGCCTTTCAATGAGAATATATGGTTATGAAGCTGTAAAATTCATTGCAAAAACAGCTGCAGTTTCTTCACAGGATCCAATGAAAAAGCATTGGGCAACTTGCGATTACTGCAATCCACTACCAATTAGAGCAAATCTGAAACCACAAACACCACAGCCACAAATGCTCTGCGACACACAATAAAATGAGCACGGCCCAGAGAGACGTACGGTATGTCTGTAAATGACAAAATCGCTTTTATATTCTCATGGAATGATCTGAATAAAAACAGTGTCAGTGAATGTATCCCTTCGAGTCATTCGGTTAACGGTCTCAGCGCCCTCTTGATCTGTTGTTTTGATTCCTGGATTTTGGTCACAGATACAGCATTGCATGTACTGGAAAAAAATATGACTGTGGTACATGGCACTGTCCCATGAAATGTGTGTGTAGTTACTGTTACAGGCCCGAGTTTATAATCCTAGAAGGAAAAAATCTCTGAAAGTGACAAGAAAAAAACAGCAATTATGTTTCTGGTTTAATCTATATCTATAGCAGTTCTTTGGTAACACTTTAGAATACTGTTCCTTCATTAATGAATAACTACACAGGAACAAATGAGTCACACAATATTAACAATCTAGTAACTACTATTAATAACAAGAAACTCAGATTAATGAATTAGTAAGTAATAGCGCTCAGTTGAATGTGGTAGTTCACTATAGGCTAATCAGTAACTATTTTTCATACCTCACTGAAGACTACTAAGAACAACTATATACAGGTTCATAATTAATATTAATAATGCATAATGTGTAGTAAAGGTAACGGTAACCCATTAGTAATGAATCAAGTACTACATCTTTCTAAAGGAACTACTAATTATTTGGATCAGTATTCTCAAGTGAAGATCATGGGAACACAATAGTAATGACTAAAGCGTTACCAAATCCTTCGGAAGGAATTACTATTCAAAATCTTACAAAAATCTCAAAAGCTTACAATGACTTCAGTCAATATTAGGTAGTTATCATGTTTTTCACTTTAGAATACTGATCCAAATAATTTGAAGTTCCTTTTTAGAAGGATGTAATAACTCTTGAGTCATTACTAGTGGGTTACCATAACCTTTTATTATAAATTATGCATTATTCATGTTAAAGGAGAACTTTTAAGTTAATCTTGATCGTTTTACCTTTGTGAGTACTGTCTATAGAAAAAAAAACGAACCGGATCGGTGCTTGCAACGCGGAGCTGTTACAGTTAATGCCCAGAGCTCCCATTCAGCTAAAACAGCAGTTTTGGGGGCATAAACCTAAAGAGTGTCTTTATGCTTAAAGCTTCAACTTCTGACATTTCCAAACAGCATAGCAGTAATTTATGAACTTCTTTAATTGTAAGATTGATAATATTAGGAAGAAAATTATAACTATGCAATCGTCTACTACAGTATCACAACAGACTGATGTGCATTGTAGTGTCCCTGAGGAAAAAATCCATTCATTCGTTGCTATAGCCTTATGCTCCAGAGAAACGAGGGCGCCGCCATCTTTAGAATATTGTCTTCGGACTTCCGTTTTTGCAGTCGCTCTGTATATTTCTATGGCATCGCTGTCCAGGAGTAATTAGCTTTTTAAGTGGATTTACTTAATGTAAAGTTAACGAAAGTTATCATGAGGATTGTATTGTTAAATGCAGATGTCTTAACAAATGTCAGTAGACCGGGAAGATTTTAAAACAAGCCGTTCATTCATAAATACACAAGATCGCTGTGAAAATACAGACCGGAAGTCAAAAGACAACGAGCGCAGCGCTGAAAAGGGCCGGGGCTACATAAGGTCTATATAATGCACTGGTTTTTCCTCATCGGCATAACCGAAGCAATTGGCTGATAGGACATTCTGTTCCCGTGGGATTGACTCTTTAGCTGCGATAGATTTAATTGGCTAGACGTAGCTTTAGCAATCACATCTATTTCTCTGATTGGGCAGCTGTTGTTCTAAGGCGGGAGCCGTGGATCTGAAAGGTCACGGTTTCCACGTGCTATCACTGACGGTCTGCAGAGAAGAGCATTAGTGCCGTCTCAGACTCTATAACCAACTCCACATGTCTTATCTAAATAAGCACTAGGCCAAGACAGATCGCATTTCCTTCTGGTGCTAGCCAGACGCACGGATTACCTTGTCACTGGCTTCGACATAAAAATCAGAATTGAATTGATACTGGCACATGAAGTTGTGGTACCAGTCATGTTAAAGAAATACTGTACTTTGACGTATTAAGTGATTCTTCACCCCTTTTACCATATAGTTATAGTACTTACTTTTTGCCATACAGGAAGACTCATCATGGGTACATTTACCGCACACGAAATTGTGTAGTTCAAGTAATTCATATCCCTACAATATTAGACCTTTGCCGTTACACTAATATAAATCCTTTGAAGAATTGCCCCCACGATTTGAGCCAAATGAAATGTTAATTCATACCACAATCACATAGTGAGTACAGTTAGTCAGACAAAAAGCAGCCTGAATGCCAAGGTGCAGTCTGGAAAAATTTAACAGGAGGCAAAATGTGGAACGTACTGTAAAATCATATTAGTAACGTGGGTAAAGAGATTGTAGTTGTTGGTCACTATGATGTATGAAGCACTGGGTTTACAGTCAACAATCATAACTGACACTATTTTTGTGCATTAATTGTGCATGTTATTTTAAAGGAAAACATTTATTGTTTGTAATCTTACATGTCTATAAAATAACTTATCTTTTCACCTGACATCACTGCACGGTCTATTCGTTGATGTTAACCCCTGAATTAAAACCTATTCAGAAAGAAATAAAAGATCAGGGCCCGTATTCATAAAGAATCTTAATGCAAAGAGTACCTCCTAGTGACAACATTCTAAGAAAATTCTTAGAAATGTGGGCGTTTACTCTTAAAATTAAAGAAAAAATCCTCGTAAAGAAAAAAGTAATTCAGAAAGCATCTTAACCCTTAAAAGAGGTCTTAAGGTCAAAATTGTTAGGAGCACGGACGAGGACTTTTAAAAGGCTTAAGAGTTTCTTTAGCAGAGGAGAAAATGGCAGAAAGACGAAGAGGGAGAAGAAATGTGTTGCAGACAATGAATAACAGTGAGTTAATAAGACGCTATAGATTAGATCGTTCAGGGATCATGTTTGTGACTGATCTTATTAGAGACGCGCTAACATCTCCGACACAGCACAGAAATGCCATAGCGCCAGAAATGAAAGTAATCACTACATTACGATATTTGGCAACTGGGAAAATTCCATGTTTGATACATTAAAACCAACATTCAAACCACCACTTAAATAGACATGCCAGCAATTAGTGTAATTGGAAAGAGTGGAACAATTTTTATCATTCTAAGCCAAGCAAATACCTTATAGGAAATTAACAGCATGGTAAATAAAAAAATGGATCTATATATATAATGTGTGTGTGTGTGTGTGTGTGTGTGTGTGTGTGTGTGTGTGTGTGTGTGTGTGTGTGTGTGTGTGTGTGTGTGTGTGTGTGTGTGAGAGAGAATGGTCAAATAGGAAAAATTACGCATGTAATTTCAACGTGAAGGCTTAGAAAAGACCCTAAACTTAAAATAAATTTTTTTCCCCTTCTTGGACAACCAACCAATCACAGTCTTCAAAAGATTGTGTCATACATAGCAACGGGGTCAACCCCGCCTCCTTACTAAGATGAAAGTTTTTGTCTTTTCCTTACTCAGAGTTGCTCTCAGATCGGTCCCGAATTGCTCTTAAGCTAAGACTCCTACGTAAAAGTTTTTAAGCTAAATTAAGAGTTTTCTGAGAGGATTCTTAGAATCTTTATGAATACGGGCCCAGGTAAGTTTGTTTTTCAGATGTACTTTGTGATTTTAAACATGTTCAGCATTGCGATGTAGTCCTCCTGTGGCATGGTTTCCCAATTGTGAGTTGATGAAAAGCTAATAAATAATTATATTGAATGTAAACAACTAAAATAAATAAATGGAACTTTTTGATAATCGTGAGCTGAGTGCGATCAAATCAAAGGCTGCAATGCAGTTAAATAACTTTATAGTTTGAGGCGCTGCTTGTTTCAGTGAAGCATTGCACTATGTTCAGTGCATACACACACGAGCAGCCTGTGATCCGGGGTTTTCAGCGCCTCAGAGTCATCATTATCATTATTATTATCATTATTAATTTGATTAGGTTCCAGTGTGACACTATACCATAGTGATTCAGAATAAGACAAAAACACGGTTTGGATTCATGGTGTTCTCGCTTATTATATAAATT
Source organism: Leuciscus leuciscus (assembly GCF_965113295.1). Lineage (NCBI taxonomy): Eukaryota > Metazoa > Chordata > Actinopteri > Cypriniformes > Leuciscidae > Leuciscus > Leuciscus leuciscus. The sequence goes on along the minus strand of NC_138730.1, from coordinate 15,872,093 downwards.
TTGAACACAAAAAAAGTTACGGACTGCAGCTTTAACTATTTAACCCATAACATTGCTTAAAAGTAATTTAATAAAGGTTATAGCAATAATGGAATATAATGATTTGAGATACTCAAATTAGTTCTGGCTTCATTCTGGTTCGAAACGCTCACTTTTAAGATTCAAATAATAAAAATCAACCCCACCCTTTCGGAAATAAAATGGGTTACATTTGCCATTTCATTTTTACTTTAAAGACCCCCTGTGGTGAAAATCAAGTTTTTAATGTTGTTTATTCGTCTATGTGGTGTTTTTAATATGCTTAAAGACAAACCATGTGCAATAAGGGTTAGGGTTAGGGTGTACATAAGTCAACACCATTGCTGAGTATATTCTCTTTAAAACTGCAGTGAACCAAAGACAGTCTCAAAAACGCGGTTTGAAATCGCTGGTGTTTCTGACGTCACAAACTACCAAGTAACCAATCAGGTCAACGTGTGATCATCAATGAGTGGATCTCTGAGCTGGTGTGAGTGAGTGGAGGCGGGGCTAATTTGAATATTACTGGAACCGCATATACTAAATGAAGCAAAGGTGTAGAGTTACAGTCAAGCTATTTTAAAGCATAAAGAATTTGTTTTCAAGGAAAAAAACGTTTAAATATGTAATTTTGGTGATCAAAGATGAGTTTTAAGGGAAAAAAATCATTGACTACAGGGGGACTTTAAGACACAGAGAAACATAACTAAATCAGATTAATCCCTTGAGGTATCCCTTGACAAAAATTCTGTCATCATTACTCCCTCAAGTTGTTCTAAACCTGTATGAGTTTCTTTGTTCAGTTGAACACAAAAGAAGATATTTTGAAGAATACAGGCAATCAAACAGTTTCTGGTCCCCATTGACTTCTATAGTATATATATATATATATATATATATATATACACTTTATTTTTCATGCTATGGAAGTCAATGGGGACCAGCAACTGTTTGGTTTGGAACAACCTGAGGGTGGGTAAATAATGACAGATTTTTGGGTGAACTATCCCTTTAATAGTGTGCTGCAATAAAAGCTGTAATACCATTTTATATAATCCAGACTTTAAAAAAAAATGCATCGCTTTTCGCAGGCTTTCTGGTGTAATTTCATTTCCATATGCGTCCAGCCACCTTAACATCGTCCGCTCATAATTCCTTAAACATTCTCTAATCAACATATCCCCGTGTCTAACAAAATGTTAAATCCCAGTAGAGGCTATTTGCGTCATGTGTTTTTCTTTGCTAATAAATCTACCCAGGTTGAATTATATCCACAGAGCACAGTAAATTGAGTATGATGACATACCAATGTTAGCGTCTTCTCATACTTGCTGTTCTGCACATTAGCTATCTGGGGATTGGTCCAATAAAGAGATGTACCAGGTAGTTTAATATATTCTACAAGTCAATGAAAACTTCAGAATCAAATTTCTTTACATGTAAGAGGAGAGTTTAAATTATTTCTATAAATCTATTGGTGGTTTTAAAAGCCAACAGTCTTCATTTCATGCATCAAATTGATGCTAAACAGTGCATAACTATGGATCTTCAAGATTCAGAAGGCTTTGAGGTGATGAATTTAGGGGAACTCACATAGTGCATTTCCATCATTTGTATCCGAAGCTCCACGGGGTGCATCCTCTTGCACAGAAGTGATGTCGAAAATTGTTCTTTTAACCCATTTGAGAGCACCTAAATGTATTGAGGGCAAGGACAATAACTGGGACAGATATAATTCTGTCTGCTCTTCTGCAGGTGGCTCTCTTTAAGGGCTCACCCTATTTTAGCACCTTACATGACCACTAGGGTTTTGGACACTGTGCTTAGAAAAAAAAAGACTTTAACTTACAACCAAATGACGACACACAAGAGCTACGAAACAAGTCTCTCTCTCTTGCTCTCTTTCTTTTTTAAACATACTGCTGTGTGTGCAACTGTTACATTTAAGAACAGTTTTGTCACAAGACAGAAAAAGTAATTGTAATATTACAAAAAGACAACATCAGGATGTTTCCAAAATCCTGAAGAGCCATAGCTGTAATTTAAATTGTAGAGGTCAATAATGTGACGCTCCTTTTGTTGTCCGAATCTTTTAATTTATTCAAAAATCCATAAGAAATTAAATTCATGCATACAATAACTTGACTCAATTTGTTCTACGTTCTATGTCATTTTAATGTCTAAATTTAAACTCATTTTGATATTTGTGTCAGTAATTTTTTTTTTAATAAAAACTTTTGTTTGCCAAATCAAAGTAGTGTTGAACATGCTGAAACAGGCAAAAAAACTGACAACAAACATTGATCAAGTAAGTCCTGTAAGATATCAGATCATTTGACCTTTTAATGAAAAGGGAAGTTTAGTTTTAAATTTGGTAACTTTATTTTACAGTGTCCTTGTTACACGTAACATGCACTTGTTGTAGTAATAAGTAAATGATGCATAATTACATGTATTTAAACCCTAATTAATATTACTCAATACTTAAATGTGTAAGGGTTGCACTTTATTTTAAGGTGTCATTGTTACAATGTAATTATATATTTAAGTACCGAGTAATAGTAATTAACTACATGTACTTACTATAGGGTTAGGGCAGGATTAGGATTTGGTTGAGGGTTAGTTGCATGTAATTCTTCATAATTTACTGTTATTACTATGGTAAGTACATGTAACATGTAACAAGGACACTGTAAAATAAAGTGTTACCGAAAATAAAGTAACTATAGTGCATCTCCTCAAACAATGTAATGATATTTATGAATACATTTAAAATTCTGTTTAACGTCAATGATATTGTTATAGATTACGTCATGCAATTGATGAACACATGCCATTTTTACAGTTATTAAATGTAAACGTTTGCTTAATTTTTTTTAAGACAGTGTAATTATACATTTGAGTACTTATCAATATTAATTAAACTACATGTATCTTACTATATGGTTAGGTGCATGTAATTATGCATACAGGCACTACATGTAACATGTAAAAAGGACACTGTAAAATAAAGTGTTTTTATGTTGAGCACCTGTTTGTCATTGACCCAATATCCACTTTATTTCCAGTATTACAGCAGTTTATTTTATTTTACTTTTAGATAATTGTTGCAGTGGCTGTTGCAATTCTCCAATTGTCATTTACTGATTTCTGAAACAAGAGAGAGGAGATGAGAATACAGGTTTTCATTGCTTTTATTGCAATACAAACATAGCACATCAAGTTTTGCGTACTGTTCAGTTTGCTTCTATGAAGCGATTACACATCCAGTTCTTAAGCTTGCTTTATTACAAATAACCCTGGCTGAAGAGGCAATGCCCAGCGTGCCTTTCCCTTGATGAATTGCTTTGTGAATGTGTCGGCCTGTGCCACGTACACTCCCAGAAGTCCCTGGGTGTTTGAGCGCTGTAGTTACTATATCATATAATTATGACTTTGCCATCAATCACATTTTCATACTAATGCATCATTAACCCAACAAATAGCTCCCATATGTTCATCCGAACCCAGTCCTCTGGTCCAAATACTGTGTGCCTGCCACATGATTTTCCACAGAGTGGTGTGTGTATACAGTACCATGCGCCACATGGTTCCTCCACCTCATGGGCTACATCTTGTTTCACATCCCTAATGAGTCGGGTCATGAGTGCTAGTTAAGCAGTCATTGATAATTCAGTACGAATGTGTTCTTTTCGAGAGCCACGAGGATGTGTCAAGACTTCCCTCTGTTCTTGGGCTTTTAAAACTTACCGCATTGCTATTTCAAACAAAGCTTCATACGTCTCTGTTACCGGGGTCTGCAATCTACTCTGACAGCCGCCGACTCGCTAACCCCTTTCCAGTCGTGTTTCCAGTGTTTTCTTGGACGCTGACAATTTAACGTTTTTTTAGCTCGCTCGTAACTCCAGGTCTCAGCTTCAAGACAAAATCCCCTTGTAGCACATTAACCTCTTCTATATTAGCATCATGCTGGTTTCCGTAGACAAGCAATGGGCAATTTTATGCCTTTCACAGCCAATTGACTATATGAACCGGGGGCGAGGTGAGCCTCCGAAAACTTTTGTTATTTCACGTTTCTCATTAGACTCATCATGGGTCAGTGTTGAACATGGAGCTTTTGCTAATGACATGGAGGAAACTGCACCTGAAATTACTGCTCTCATTATTGTAATCATCGTTATTTATGACTCCCTGTTTAGAGTATATGGTTGAGCCCAAATGGAGCATAATGAGGTGTTGGGATGATAATGAGTTCGCCGTGAAGATGATGAAGATGATGACGGCATAATTCTCCAGAGCTAGTGACTTATTGTGGCGAAATGCTTTTGGCCCATGTGTGAGGCAGCTGGCACCTTATAGCATGGTAGAGAGCATGTGGTAAACATCATCCTACAGACGGCAACTGAAGAGTGAATGAACAGTTTTTTATTATGTTTTATTATTATTGACATATTAGTGAGATATTAGAGCTGATTTAGTTATATTAAAGGGATAGTTCACCCAAAAATGAAAATTAGCCCATTATTTACTTACCCTCAAGTCATCCTAGGTGTATATGACTTTCTTCTTTCAGACGAATACAATTGGAGTTATCCAAATATCATGGCTCTTCCTGTCACAATTTGTTTTCATTAGTCACATGTTTTCCTTTATTCAGTTTTCCCGCCACTCCTTTGTTGCCATGGTCACCATCATTATGAGTTAATTTGGTTCAACTGTGTTTCATTAGTCATTCTCATTTGTGTTTGCCATATAAGATGGTCCCTCACATCCATTCTCTGTCCGATCACCGCTGTAAATAGTGTGTGTTGCTGCCTGTTTTGTTGTCCTGTATTTTGATCATCATTAAACCTTTGTGTTGAAAAGATACCGTCATCTTGTTCTGTCTTCCTGCAACCAGCCGTGACAGATGATCAGACCACCCAATATGGACGAACGGGCAAAGTTTATCATCCTTGCTCAGGAGAGACATAATTTATTTAATTTTTTTCAAAGACTTTGTTTGGCTGTCACCAGCTCCCTGGACGACGAGACCTTAAAGAACCTGTTCTGGATCGGGGCGAACTTCCACAACACCATCAACGTTCCAGACACCACCGGACTGAGTTGGAGGGAAGCTGTCGTGAGGTGTCTGGAGAGCGTTGCGCCCCGATCCAGACCACAGCCAGACCCAGAGCCCGTTTCACCACCATCGACCACGGAGAAGTCACGTGAGCCCCCCGCAGACCGAGCGGCACCACCTGCGAAAAGTGAGCCAGAGCCAGAGCCAGAGGATAAGAGGACAGAGCTTGCCATCGCCCCGGAAGTAGTGCCCCAGCGTGGATCTGACCAGGGGTGTAATCCCGAGACACCAGTGGCCGAGGGAACTGAGACGGAGGACTGGCTGATAGACTTCGATGGGGTATTGTCAATTCCCACCCGCTAACTGAATCATCTATATTACTCAAAGAGAGTGTTTAGAACTGGGAGCTTTTTTTGCTCTATCCTGTGTGAAGTGTGTCATGATTACCTTTGTCATCTCAAGTCTCGTTTCATCACCACCACTACAGAGCTCAGCCAGTTCTCCAGTCCCATCGCTGCTGGATGCTTGCAGCCCTGTGCCATCTCTGGGGAGTCCCTGCATTGACGTCAAGCCGCAGGTCGAGTAACCACCACCAGCGCCTATCCAGGAGGATACTTCGGCTCTGCTTCTGGCCTCAGACCTCTTCGCTCCATCTCGGCCCATCGACCTGTCGGCTCCGTATTGGCTGCTCCCACCTTCGACTCCACCAGAGACCCTCAGTCTAGTGGCTCCTCCGGATTCCCTCGTCCCACCGTTTCCCCCTTGGTCAGTCGTCTCACCACTTCCGCCACGGACTTTCAGGCCATCCGCTGCGCTCCATTCCTTCAGCTGCAGCAGGTTCCTCCTTCCCGTTGGCATCGCCTCTGTCCTCGCTCACACCGTCACCGCCCCAGCCCTCTCCTGCAGCTGCGATGTCGCTCAGCTCCCTCAACCCCCTCAACCCTCGGTCTACGCCTGCGGATCCACCGGCTCTGTCTCCGTTGGTCGTCCCCCAGTTGCCGTCAGCCTCGTCACCATCTGGACTCCTCCCTCTCTCGACTCCGCCGTGGTCTGTTGGCACTGGGGAGCTCTGGGTGTGTGCTTGCAGACCATCTCCACCGTCATCGCCAGGGGATCGTCGTCCTGCCATCACCTGCCCTTCTCCTGCTCCTCGCCCGCCTCCAAAAGGAGGAGTTCTTCTTCTGGCGCGAGGTCGCGCCTACTCTCAGAGGGGGCGTTATGTCACAGTTTGTTATTAAAGGTTAATAAAGGCCTTCTGAAGCGAAGCGATGCGCTTGAGTACGAAAATATATTTAAAACTTTATAAAGTAAAATAACTAGCTTCCAGCCAAACAAAATTTACGGATTCCAATTAAGTCTAAGCACAACTCATGATAGTAATGCGACGTACTGCTGATATTTACACTATGCCATGGCGCACTATGCTACTTCCAATGTCACAAGTTGCGTAAGTTGCGCTTTAGGCGTAAGTAGACTGCGTATGTTCGTTTGGCCGGAAGCTAGAATTTTACTTTGTAACGTGTTAAATATGAATATTTTTCTTACACAAACACATCGCTTCGCTTCAGAAGGCCTTTATTAACTCCTCGGAGCCGTGTGGAGCACTTTTATGATGGATAGATGCACTTTTATGATGGATAGATGCACTTTTATGGACTTCAAAACAGAAACAGCAATTCACTGCCATTATAAATCCTTGGAAGCTTTTTAATTGGAAGCATATTTTTAAATATAACTCCGATTGTATTCGTCTGAAAGAAGAATGTCATATACACCTAGGATGACTTGAGGGTGAGTAAATCGTGGGCTAATTTAAATTTTTGGGTGAACTATCCCTTTAACTCTTTCTCCACCATTGACAGTAATTTCCATCATTTGTGAGACAACGCTTCCCCATCATTGCTCGCATTTATCAGCTAATTCGAAAAAGGAAAATTCTGGGATATAAGTAAACCTACCAACATCCATTGCCATTGCCAACATCCATTTGGAATTACTTATTGTGAGACGGAAAAATGATGTATTAGTCACATAACATCGGTTAATGGAAACGCAATCATTTCACAATATTTTTTTATCGACATTTAGAAAACATAGCAAAAGTTTTGCGCAAATCTGTAATGGAAACACGGCTTGTGAAGCTTTGGCGGTGTTGATGGACGCAATCTATTCCATCTATGTTTTGATCATAATTCTGAATCCGGTCTGGATGTAGTCTTTGACAAAAAAAGTGATTTTCTCAGCTTTTTGCTCAAACTGTTGCTTTTTTTTTTTAAATGAAAATTACCCACATTCAAGTGTTGATAAAAAAGAATGGATAAATCATTTTTTTTATGATTTTTTTTTCTGTTTAAAAGCAGGGGATCTTTTCTTTCTTTTGGTTTATTGCATGTTCAGATACAACAAAATATTCTGGGGGGGTCATACCAATTTTGTGCAAATGATCAAAAATGCTGGCGGGGAAAGAGTTAAGAGAGCTATAGAATATGTAACCCTTTAATTCCCATATTTTTCCCAAAAACTATCTTTTAGCAAGCAGTGTATTTTTCCAACAACTCCAATGGAAAGCTCTTCCTGAAGTTGGTCTATTTGTATGCCACGTGTCTTTAAAACATCTATAGCCACGAAAAAAAAAGAAAAAAAAACTCTACAAACTGTAAAAAGTCTAGTAGAGTCTTCAGCCACTTTAATGGCCCATGTGTTTAAATGGGTTAAATATCATCTTCATTTTTCAGGTTTAGAAAGACTTAAGAACACTCCCGATATTCTAAACCGAACCAAGACAAACAACCCAAGGCATAATCCTCCAAAAAGGCCATCCAAAAAGAAAGACCAGACACACAAATTAGGATATTTTGCAATGGAAAACGAATCTCCCATCACTGTGGAATAACATAAAATTTGGCTGCATGCGTAGGAATTTTGTAAGTTATTTTTCTAGTTGAAAGGACTAGCAATCCAACATATTCTTCCAAAATGCCACTCTTCCGGCTTTAGGTATATAATGGTCAAGTTTGATCAACTGTCCAATTATATGACAGACTCTTAATTCTGACTCTAACGTATGTTGACTTTTTGCTCAGGCTGATACTCCCTGATATAACCAATTCTTAACCAGAGCTGTTCATTCTGCGCCTATACATAGTTAGAGACGGATAGTGTGAAATCTTCTATATTCTGTGCCTAGAGTGAATTTCTCAAGGCATTCGTAAAGAAGACGTACAAGGTGTAAAAAAGAGAGATGCATAAACATTCGCCTCCACGTAAGTCTTCATTGGACAGATGACTTTGCCTCTCAGCCAGAACACTGGAACATGCATGGCTGAGCCTCTTCTCTGGCTTCTGATGCATGAGTTAAAGCCATACATTTCGTTAACAGGGCAGATTGAATTAATACCCATCCGAGGACCACTCCAGATGGCTGCTGCCTCTCTCACAGCCTCTCATTGTGTAGGAAAATAAACATCCGTAAATCACCATGATGGGAGTTCCTACAATCAGCGGCGCTGAAGTCATGGTCCGAATCACGCCTCCTCAGAGGACCTGCTGATTTTGTGTGGAATACTGTGTGCTGTAAAAAGTAATCACCTGACACAACATAACGTAGCTGTTTGAGACGGATGTGGTCTCATGTTCTTTTCTCAACTGATGTTTTTGGCTAAAAATGTTCGATTCTGCCAAGGCCACAAAGTAGCAACACCTCTACTCGCATACCTGCTTACAATGTCTATTTGTATCTCCGGGAACTATTACAGGCATGTTCTAACACTCCAGAGAGGAAGCGTCCTGCTTTCTGGAGTCTTGTCTCGCTTGGCCACTGTATTGCGACAGCCACATAAAGGAGTGTTTTTATTGGAAAATAGGTGCTGCCCGATGCTTCTTTATGCCAAACTAAATCCAAATGAATATGGCCTTAAGTAGAGGCTGGTTACGATTGCAGTAAATAGAGCTCTTTGTGGATATTTTACAAAAAACATTTATTACATTCATGTTTCTGCCATGTCAAATATGGAGAAGTGACTCATCATTGTTAATGGATGAGTTTGCCACAGCAATTCATGTATGGAAATTAATGGAGAATACATCCAGTGGACAATGAAACCACTAAAACTGAAAGCACTGCAGATTTTTCCAGTTCTAGTTTGTTTGGTATTTATGTTTTCTTTCTTTTTTTTTTTTTTTTTTTAAATGGAAAACTCTTTGAAAAATGTAGTTTACAAAACATGTGGCAAGTCATGTTGCTTTCATATCTTTTTGAAGAACTAGGATTTAAAAAAAGAGTTAAAATTGTATTACTGAAATGCACTGTGGAGTATCCATCAAGGAAAAAGTAATAGCATACTATCCTTTTACCTTAATATTTACAAATACCTATACCAGTTTAGGTGACCCAGACAGCAACATAGTGTTGGCCCAGATCCGGGCCACATCTGGTACATGTGGATTCCACACATACCAGATGTGGGCCGGATCTGGGCCGACACTATTGTTGTGTTGGAGTGTTTAAGTTCAATTTCACACCAGATCTTGAGAAGATAACCTCTTTACTTTTTTGCGTCACTCACTCTAACAACGCATGCGCACACAGAACCCCCATAACCTTGGTTACTCTGGAAACCTTGAGTTAGAATCCAACAACTGTGTTGCTGTCTGGGGAGTCACACCGCATGACATTTTCAACCTAAAATAACCATTCATTGTAATAAAAAAGTCAAATTATTTAGTGTTTTTAGATAATTATTGACCTTGTCATACAGTTATGAGGGCCTGCAGGGGTCCTTGTTATAATTTACTGTTTTATGTTTATGTCGTTCACATGTTGGTTGCTCCAGCTGACTTTGAATCAGTGGACAACAGTTTTTCAAATATATTTATTATCACTGAAGCATTTTGTAATAAATATTAAGCCAATCTACTTCTATTCATTCTTTTAAAGGCACACTATGCAGCTTTCCGTTTTTGTCAAACAGCGACCCCTAGAGTCGCTGTGGAGTACTTGTATTTAACATTACTGTCGTAAATACCACTCGCGGCGCCGCCTCTGCACTCACGGCCTGATCCCTTCCGCCCTCTATACCGGTACCTGTTCAGTAGGATGGAATGGTTATGAGTGGAAATAAGGTGTGGCCCCTTTAAGAGCTGCGTGCGCCCTGTTGAACTGTCGGCAGTCTGTATTGTATGTGCACCTCGAACACCCCATGTATGCGGGTTATTTCAGTTTGATGCTTATTCTTATCCTACTTTTGTTTATCAAGTAAAGCTATGGACGGTAGAACGGGTGACAGACAGTTACACGAGTTCGATTGGGGAATAAAGTGCAAGTTGTGAGATGCCAATCGCCTCCGTGAGTCTGTCTGGCCTCTGTAATAACTTCATCGGTGAGTTGAAATATACTATTGTGTATGTGCAGTGCCGTAAAGCAATTGTGAGACCCGATATCACGCGATACTTCCTGACGCTGAGGCCGGCGGCCCGCCGGCCCAAAGTTGCAAGGGTGGTTTTTCGGCTCACCGGCGCTTGGGGGGTGCGAGACGACCACCATTCAACCAGAAAAAAAGTCATATAACTATTCCAATGACTCCGAAGCTGTTCGGTTAAGGTAAAAAAGTTACTTAGTTCACCTTTAACACACACACACACACACACACACACACACACACACACACACACACACACACACACACACACACACACACACACACACACACACACACACACACACACACACACACACACACACACACACACACACACACACAGAGATATCTGACATATCCAACTGCCATTATTCAGCATTCCAATGGACATTCATTATACATGCTTTCAGTACACAACACAGGAGAGATATGTGAGGAAATTGCATTTTTGTACTCCCAGATCCAACTTAAATGGCCAAGTGAATGATGTGGTTAAAGATAAACAGGGGTTTTCTTTGGCTCTTTATGTGCTCACTGTTCATAGTCCATTAAACCCACAGGCCCTCGGCTCTGATCACATGCTACCCAAAGGTTTTACACTAACAAGAAGTGATTAGGCATCGCTATAAATCACATCTTATGGAAAAAATATCTCCGCTTTTCGTATACTGGAGTAAAAGGAGTTCCAGTATTCTATCATGAAATAAAAGGAGGGTCAAGAGGTAAGTTTAGCCCTCTGTCCGAATATGTGCACTCCCCAGCTGCACAGTATGTTATAAACATTATGTCCACTGTGTGCAAAGTCTGAATGCTAAGTATTCATGATACAGTAAGAGATGCTGTTGACTGTATCTGATGTAAAAGAGTAAACCCACACTTTGCTATTCTATGCATTCACAGGAGCTGAAAACATCAAATTAGAAAAGATGAGAAAAAAAAAGGCAGACAACATTGAGCTCCTTGAAGTGTATGAAGTGTCAGGGTTCTGTAACTTCAGCCTGTTTATTCTGATTTGGTGACAGAGCTCTGACACTGCTATTGTCATGGTGAGTGTGCGGTTCAAAGTTCTCTCGGGTCGTACGTTCTTCTGTCCATCTGATTATGTGAGCGTGGTGTTCGGATCCCAGCACTCATGTCTAGTTTGGTTTTGGTTCCGTGTCTGGATTCGGACATTCATGCTTTGTATGTTTGTCTTCTGTTGTGAGCGCACGGGATGAGCTTTCACTCGTTTGTGTCCGCGTGTGTTTTTGTCTTCTGTGTAGCATGCGGTTCGTGTTTTCATCAGCCGCCTGCTTTCTAGTTGTGTTGTGTCGTACGTAGCTTGTGTTTTTTTTTCCTCTATGCTGGACATGTATGGACATGCAGTCGGTGAGATCTCTCGATGGCTGTGTGTTCGTGTCATGTTTGGTGTGAGGACATGACTTGTCATGTTTGTTTCTATGTGCCATGGGCTCTCCTGTCTATTGTCTTAACCCTGCCCATCTTGTTATTTGATTTATTGGCTCAGTTGCCTTGTTTCCTGCCCTATTAATTGTCCTTGTGTGTTCAGTCCTGTGCCAGTTTTTCTTCTAATGTACTGTTTGTGTCTTAACCAGCCTCATCCATTTACATGTTCATAATCTGTAAATGTTTATTCAGACTAAACCCAACTGTGACCCCTTTTTTTTACTTTTTATACTATTTTTATTTTATTTTATTTTTTTATATATTTTATTCTTAGAATTTGTATTACTATGTTTCTTGTTGTATTTGTATTTGTATATGTGCACTGGAAGCTTCAGTACCAAGAAAAATTCCTTGTGGGTGCAAGCACACTTGGCAATAAAGCTCTTTCTGATTCTGATTCTGATTCTGATTCTGATCCTGTTAGAGTGTCCAGTCCTGCCTTGTCATGATGCCAGTCTTGTTTTCCCTTACGTGTTTTTTTTTTTGTCAAATAAAGCCCATTTTCTCTGAGTCCTCGCCTGATCCTTTCACCCAATCCTGACATGAAGTTGCTCATTGTGATTATACCTACATATCATCCTTTCTGACCTTTGTGACAGTGCAAGTGCTATACCCAGATCATAGACAGCTATGATTGACAACTATGATCATAGACAAGATTTCAAGTTTTGAAGCAGATCCAGCCTCCGCTGTCTTCTCAACGGTCTGGAAAGGCAAGTAATTACATAAAGTGAAGATCCAAGGTGCATTTCAATGTTTTTAATCAGTCTCGGGTTCTGTTGAAGGTAACAGTAGATGTTACTGGCAGTTGCACGTTCGTCTCTCGAAGATTTTGCATTGAATGTATGAGAGCTGTCAGTTAGACAGACAACCTTCCCAGCGGGAACTTGCTGGTTTCAGGGTCGTGTGCTCGCGAAGGAGGAGCCCAACAATACAACCACATGCTCTTTCATTTACTAGCAGGGGGCAAAATACCAAAAGGAGCGTTTGTGTTTTTAAATGAATGGACACAATGAATCACACAGGATGGTGGTTTGACGGTTATGATCGTGACCCAAGCGCTGTTTGGTGATTCAAGTTTAAGTGAAGTTCTCGTAAAAATTGAAGCATTGATGGCATATTTCCATCCCAAGCATATTTCGTTCTAAGAGGTGGTCTGTTTTATCCATCTTGATCCATATTGATCGCAGAATTGCTTACCATCTGATGGTGAGGTCAGATTCACCCAGTGTATAGTGGTTCATTAACTAATCAATCTCATGTGCTCCAGTCAGCTGTAAGAATGGTGCGTTCGGCTTGAATCTGTTGTGATTGGCTCTCGATATGTTTAGAATCCCTCTACTTCTCCAGTGTGTGTCTTGTATTCCTCAAGTCTCCATAAATAACGCTTAATTGAAACTGTCCAGCTGTCAGAATGATTACACGCTTTAGTTCGCCATTTGGCGGCAAGAGAAAGAAGTCTATGCGTGCTTGGTTATACAGTACAAGTTTGTGGGGAATTCTTCACTTTCTTAGCCAACATAATCATGCCACTGGAAAAAAGGGCGAGCCACTTACTGAAAACCTAGACGTACACCTGTGTATAGTGCACTAGAGCGATGTGTGCAGATGCTCTTATCAGCTTCGATAAACAAATACTGAAACATTTCTAAGGTCGGGGAGGAGTGGTGGTTTTTGACTAATCCACACTTGGAAAGAAAGAACGGCCAGCTAAAGGACTGCTAGCTCTAGCATGCAAAATCGCAAAGCCATTTTTGCATTGAGCCAACACAGTTGCGGTACAGTGGGACAACTTTATGAAAGACTAAATAAAACATTTTGCTGGTACAAAAGCATCCTGTTCCTGGAGCCTTTTTTTTTTGTTGGGAATTTGATCTGTGGACTGTTGAACCAAACAATTCCACTTTCTATGGTATTAGTTTATTGATTTATTGGTTCTAGGAAAACATTCAAATTGTGTGAATTTTGTCACAGAACAAGAGAACTTGCTGAACTGAAAATATTTAGATTAAATGTATTTTCTTTTTAATCTCAAAAGCAGTTTCAATTTCAGTGAATGCTATTTAGATTTAAATTAAGCATTCTCTCTCTCTTAAAAAAAAATTAGGTATATATATATATATATATATATATATATATATATATATATACACATATATATGAAGAGTTCAGATGCAAAAGCCTCTAAGTGCCATCTGAAATTTTCTTCTAGAATGATCATTTTTATCAAGCTTGTATATTTAAGTTCAGTAATTTCACTTAAATGACAATTAATAGGTAATTTTCATTGTCATTTAAGTGAAATTACTGAACTTAAATATACAAGCTTGATAAAAATTATCATTCTAGAAGAAAATTTCAGATGGCACTTAGAGGCTTTTGCATCTGAACTCTTCATATATACATATACACACACACACACACACACACACACACACACACACACACACACACACACACACACACACACACACACACACACACACACACACACACACACACACACACACACACACACACACACACACACACACACACACACACACACACACATATAAACACACACAGTTTTTTTATTTTTCAAGCTAGGTCTAAGACTTGATAGATAGATAGATAGATAGATAGATAGATAGATAGATAGATAGATAGATAGATAGATAGATAGATAGATAGATAGATAGATAGATAGATAGATAGATAGATACTGATATTGATATTTGTGGATATTGTTATTTGTGTATTGTAAGGGATATTTTACATTTAGATTAATTAAAATATGAAAATTCTCTTATCATTTACTCATCCTTGTGTGCATTTTTTTCTTCTGTGGAACGCAAAAGAATATATTTTGTAAAAATGTCCATATAAAAGACAATGTTGTCTGGATCCCAGTGTTCTTCAAAAGATCTTGTTTTGTGCAGAGAAGTTAAACAAGTTTGGAATGACTTGAGGTTGTAAATCATTTTTGGGTGAAAACTAAAAAAATAATAACAAAAAGTGTTAAATGATTCAAACAACTACGAAATACATAGAAGCCTTAATGAGCTACTTCTATACATTTTAAATAGTAGTAGTGATGATAGGGTTAGGATTATGATTGGGATTAGGAGTAGGTCAGATTAGCTCAATACAGCACCTACTAGGGTCACAGAATTTGGTGGGCACAACACCGATTCACACAGAAAAAAACCTTCAAGGCCTGGAGAGATGCGTTTTTTCAAAGTTAAACTTCTTTCAACTTGGGTGCTGTGTTTTTAGAATGCCGTGTCATGAGCGAGCGCAGCAAAAGACCCGAGACGCGTCATTTAAAGGGTTAAAGTGTGTTTAAAAAAAACATCCTCCTATCAAAAAACTTCATCCCTGCGTGATTAGATTTTGTAAACATGGAATGGTTAACTTGATTTCACAGCTGACCACAAATGGTCGTTTTGTTGCAGAGAGGAAGGCCTGAATGTGATGATGGCCAAAGCCTGGCTATAATTTGGGAAGCGTTTTGACATTGGGGAAAAAAGAGTGCTTTGTTTTATGAAGTTACATTAACATTGTTCTTACACCGCTTTTTCGGCTGTATTTTGTGATAATCAGGAAAGCACAAATCTCTTGTTCAACGTGAATTATGGTAGCATATTTAACTCAATCAGTTATTTTAAACCCTTGTCCGCAGCTCTTTTGGACTTGCCATGTTTTTGTTGGCATTGTCTTTGTGTGCATGTGCGCGCATGAAGTATCCTGGTCTTTTTTACGCAATCGGGCCTCGCTGTTCAGATAGCCTTTTAATAGCGATGACGTGAGCCCGTGAAGGAACCTGACCTCTTATAAAGCCACAAAGCCTGGGCTGTCTACCCATCCGGCTCCTTCACACAAAACCAGACAAATACAGTATCCATCTCGACATCCAGATTTATCTGTTTCTATACTGCCTCTTTCATGTCATTATACATCAGTTAGAGAAAAAAAAATTGTTATTGACATTATAATGACTGACTAATAAACTAATTTCTCATCCACCGCAGATACATGGAAACTATGAAAGGAAAACAACAGTATTTAAAAGATGTAATTTCATTATTAAGAAGATATAATAGCATTATTAAGAAGATATAATATCAGGTGTGACTATTGTAGAAAGCGCACAACGAAGGCGATAAACATATTTCTTCTAATTCACAAACTTGACAATACTGGACAAATGAACTGCGGAAAGTCAGGGCTTAAATACTCCGAGAACGTAATCACAAGAGAAACAGAACAGGGGTGTTGACTCAGGGATTATGGAAACTAATTAACAAACAGGGAAATTAACTATAAACTGAGGAAAACGGGAACACCAAAACTAAACAGAAACAGAGCATACATGTGACAGGTGGATTGCTTTTTCTTTTGAATATGTATTAGTTTTAGGGTAGGCTACGTTTACACGACAACGATATGCTTAAAACGGAGAAGTTTTTCCTTTGAGTTTTCCGAGTACAGACGGTACAACCGTTTTGTTGTTTACACGGAGACCATTTTCAAAAACGTGCACTTTGAAACCCGTTTTCAAAAGTTTGCGTTTTCCTGGCACCCAAAACGCCATTGCCGGCCAAAACGTATAAAAAGTTTTACGTTTTTATTTGAAACCGTTGTCGTGTAAACGGCCCCTTAAACTCTGTGAATGAGGGGCTGTTTACATGACACCATTTTAAAATAAAAACTTTAAACTTTTTATGCGTTTTGGCCGTTTATTGGGTGCCTGAAAACGCTAACTTTTGAAAACGGGTTTCAAAGTGCAAGTTTTTGAGAAACGGTCTCCGTCTTACAAAAGAAACACGAATCTCTGAAAACGATGACGTCATGCCATGCTTATTACGTGTTCAGTCATTAGTGTTTCATCTCCATCTACTGGCCTGGCAGCAGAATACAGTGTTTTTAGTCGTTTTCGTGGATCCGTGTGAATGGGGATTGTTTTGACAATGGTGTCGTCTGTACGTGGAAAACTCAGAGGAAAAACTTCTCTGTTTTATGCATATCGTTGTCATGTAAACGTACTCTGACTTTGGTGATAATGCAGAAATATGGCCTTGCAGTGTCTATCAAATGATCCAAATCAGCTAGAATTCTGTCACATTAATGTCTATAGAAATGATACACTTGTACCAACCAATTGAAAGAGGTATATGCAACAAAGAGTTGCTGAATATTTTAAACCACACCATTTAACACATTTGACTGAAATTATAATATTCATGTGTGTTTAGATGTCAGAGTTCAGATCAGATACATCCAACATGTATCAGATACATGTCAACATCATTTATCACAGGCTTCACAAATTATTATATCAAAATGTAACTGTTTCTTTTTTTTTCTTTTTTTTTGTGTATAAAAAAAACTAAACAAAAAGTCTTTACCACATTATTATGACTTTTTTTGACGAGTCCTGTTTGGAGCGCTAAATTACATTCATGCAGAGAGTGACAACTGCATTCTACAACCAAAGTGACTGCCTCATATTTACCGGAGTAAGAAACAAATTATTTGAGCGAATTTTGTTAATGTGTGGTTAATACATATATGAACTGAACCACAATCGGTTTCACATATGAAAGTAGGAGTGAATGCTTAAAGCAGTTGAAACACTGAATGCCTCAAATGGTGAATAGTTTAGAATAAAGACACAACACTAAGTCCTGATATTTACTATCACAATCTGTCACTTCTTTAAAAAGATTCTTGCATGCCACACTGCATCTTCAGTCTGCTCTTCCTTTCATTCATTCATTCATTCATTCATTCATTCATTCATTCATTCATTCATTCATTCATTCATTCACTGGAAGGTAAAGGCATGTATGTGTGGAGTTCTGTCCCTCATGCTGACCGGGCAGCCATCCAAGGAAACCCCAGGAACTCTCCCGTTACTCTTTAATTCTGCTTTAATATACAGTACTGAGTGCTGGTAAAAAACCCAACATCCTCTTCCTCTTCTGGCTTCCACTGGAACAACTAAGGTCACCTTGAGCAAACGTCTTCCTCTTAACTTCCAACTCAACTCACCTTTCCAAATGCATTGTTTGAGAAAAATTGCTACTTTTTAACCTTAAAAAAACAGTTGTGGTGCTTTGGATTGATACTTTTGAGAGGTTAACTCATGGATCACCTTGTATACCTGCAAACGTTAATGTTCTTCAACAACGCCAAAGCATTTAAATCACTGAAAACCCCTGAGTTCAATGTCAGGAACAAATCTAAATTTGGATTGGAACTGTTTGTTACAAGAGCTTGCTGGATGTGTTTCAGAGGTCTAATCCAGAGTTCAATCTTGTAGTCACAAGTTACGAAAAGAAAAGAAACTGTAGTCCTATTCCACCTCACTTAAACCAAATTAAGAACACATCTTTTTAATGGAAAATCCACGTCTGTAAGTTATTAATGTCAAAACATGAGCCACAACAGTGCACAAAGCAATTTGTGTCTAGAAATCATTCAGTAATATAGCATAATGTATATCATTATGTAGGAATTAGGGGGAGATAAAAATTCTTTACAATTACTTGTTTCTCAACATAAACAAAACTGTTTCAACTTCAGTGCATTGTCATGAGTTTGGCGGTTATGAATGGAGTTGATTCATGACAGGCCAGCGCACACTGCTTATAAGCGTATAATTACAATAATATGGTGTGCCTTTTTTATATGCAGAAAATCTCCAAAACATAGTCAGAAGTTATTATGAGTCTGAGTGGTTCAGTGAACATGAATTGCTTTCTCAGACATGAGCCCATGTTTTTGGGATCCAGCGAGTCTCTGTTTCTATCTTTGTCAGTTCGTCTCTCAGCTCGGTGAATGCCATGGCCAGATCGTCATTGATGATCACTTTCTCAAACAAGTGGCCGTATTTATTCTCCATGGCTTGGGCACTGGAAATCATGTCTTGAAAGTCCTCCTCCTGTAAATAATGAATAAAATGGCCATGCATGAGTATAATATTACTGTATTTTTCAAAATAACAGTTAGATCCATTCCTCAAATTTGATTGAGCGACACTCTAAAAGGCCTGATATTTATGTGGTGCATTCATGTCGGAATTACCGTAATTATGAGACGACAAGTCAGCGTTCGGAATTTCATAATTATGGAAATTCCAAAATGGCTTGAACGCACTATTAGTATAACAAACACTTGTTTGTATCACTCAGCATGTCTGAGATCGGAATAAAAGCATGGGATCAATGGGATTTAAAAAAATATCTTCATTTTAATGAAAAAATTAATAAATAAATGCTATGATAAAAACCTATTAATTGGCTAACAGTAAGTTCTTTACCATATTTGGTGAAAACGAACAGTATTTTACTGTGAAAAATGTCGTGTTCAGACTACATGATATTAGCCCAATTTTGGCACAATCAATTTTACATAGGGTGTCGTAGTGATTCGTAAATGACAATGGCCGTCAGGACGCAACGATCGTTTTATCTCATATAGTGTGTCAATGTGGACGACAACCAACGCCAAATCTGTGATGCTTTACAACGTCCTGACAGAAAGACTAGCATGTTTCTTTTTTTTTTTTCTTTTTTTTTGGTCCTCTACGATGGGTTCCATCACATCTGTGGCGTTGACCAATAGGAGCACAGAAGCTTTCAAACATGGACAAAAGAGAGATGATGGTATTGGTGCTGCTACTAGGTGGAATTCTTTCTTTTTGGGGGGTTTTCCTGACAACAAGACAGCCAGAACAGAACACATTGCCATTGTTTGTTAATGCCCTTGTTTCCGAAAGTTATTCGTTAGTTCCGTCTGCTCGATGACATCACGCATGTCATTAAAGACGGCAAGCGATGATTGGTCAGGAAGTAACGCATAGTCTGACATGTTTCTCATCCACAACACAACAAGAATTTAGGAGTCAAAATCGCATAATCTGACACACTGACTATCTTAACAGACAAAAATATTGTTTAGTCTGGACCTGGCATTAGAACTATCGTTTTTTGGGCGTGAACAACAAATCATCATCTTATGATTTACAGTCAAAAACTGTAAATTGGAATTCCCAGAAATGGACCGTGACGTGTGACCTTACTTTTTATGGATTTTCATTGAAATAACTTTTTCATCTTAGTTTTTTCTTTTCAGTTTTTTACTTGTTACAGCTTATGTTGTGAATTTAATGTTTATTACATTATTTTAATTCATATCATGTGTTGAATATCAATGAAATATACTTTTTACTGTAAATTTAAGGTAAATCTGTAAAATGTAAAATGCTGCTACTATAGTTTTTATGGTAAAGATCTGGCAACCATGACTTCCATTACTTTACTGTAAATTGCACAGATTTTTATTTATTTTTTACACAGCGTACAACCCAATATTCAATACGCCCTCAACCGAATCAGTAGAAAGCACATCATCTGATGTGGGTTAAATACAACATAGGGATCAACAAGGCAAACTAATAGAAATGTAATGCTGATGGTTTTTATATCATTTGCAGAATGAATGCCAGAAGGGTTAGATTCCACGGGTTACAGATGGTACATTTACGTGAGATGCCATGCTTTTGAGTGTTTTCCTTATTTCGGTCAGCCTAGTGAAAGGAATTCCTTAAGTTTAAGCTTTAATTTATGTTCTCTTACGTATATAGTCATCTTGAAGCATTTAGAAAAATAGCCATGACAGTGAAGTTACTCATACAGTTCAGTGTATTTAAGTGTTCCTGTTAAATTCATTCAGGTCAATGGTCAGTATGAGAAATGTTCTTCCTCAGCTATAACATTGTCCACTATTTTTAACAGTGAAAAGACATTTTTACAAATGAACCCAAAGCTCCAGATGTTCCAAAAGAACACTTCTTGTCTATAAATGTCTTTCTGTAGCTCAAAAGGTATTTCACTTTGTGGTTTATGAATTGTAAAAATGATGTGACATTATGCGTCAGCCTGAACTGGCTTGGATTGGAGTAAGAAAAGTAAAGAAGACAGTAACGACGAATTGTTCCACTAAATCATAAAAAAAACAAGTGATGTCCAAATGTGTCTTGTTAAGGTCAGTGCTCAGTGCAGTTATACAGGACACGTGTGTCCTTGGTTAATATGGAAAGATGAGCAACACATTTGCACCCAGGAGCTTGGTAGTTTGTAAAACAACATCCAGGTGTGAGAGAGATGACCCAAGTCTTTTATAAGCCCCTGGGGTAGACTTAGGTGCTCACGCTCACAGCATGACACAGATGGGTCTCAGTGGGGTTACCAGCAAACCTTCTGCCCCAAGCCTGAAAGACCCTCAGACCGTTGGGAGCGTAAGAAGACAAACCCGTGTGTGCTCATGGGGCACACCTGCAGCCCACCCTGGAGAGGTTTTTAAAAGGGACCCTTTCCAAAGAGGTGCATTAAATGCCAGAGAAGCTGATGTACGGTCAAGACGATGGGTCAGGTCAGACCTTGTCCATCTCAGCTGTGTACTGAACTGCTATAGGAAGGTCACGCATTGAGAATTCTTCCATTCCATTTTTGAACCCGCATTGATTCCACATTATATTAAGTAAGGAATAATGCTGGGCCATTGAATTATTCGAAAAATAATGCACACCCGATGTGGTAATGCGGCCACAACGTGAAGCCGTTGTATATTCAAGTAACTATATTTATTTCTTAGATGCAAAACTTTTTAAATGAGGATAAACATAATCAGACAGCACATAAGTTCTGTATAACAACCATAATAATCAAACACATATGGGTTGACAAGAAACTACAATCATTATATCTCTTACCGTAAAGATTTTTGTGACTGTTTGCTCATTCTGACTTGCCAGAACCTTTGCTTTTCTTCGGCTCAGTCTTAAGTGCTCTATTGGTGGAGGCTTCACAAATACAACATAAGGTTTAAACTCAGAGGAATATAAGGCTGCTATGATCTGTTAGAGAATGAAAAAAAAAAAAAAAAAAAAAATGTGAACAAATGACAGTGAGCTAAATGGCAACACATTATTCTTCAAAATAATACAGATCGTTGCCTGGTATGAATGTGTCCATGTTATATTGTAACTGTTTCATTTCAAACCAGTTTTCTATGGTATGAAACACTAGACACAGCATCACCCATATATTCTTTGTGCTCACATAGTAGGTTCGTTAATACAGTGAGAATGTTTCTATAAATGTTACAAGCTGATGAAAAATAATCAGACCACAGGAAATGTACCAACTGGAGTAGAGCTGACAGAAGCTCCCCGTCCAAAATGACATAATTCCTGCCCTTGAGTCCGTATTCCAAAGTCAACAAATATGACATGTAATATAGGACTCTCTGGCTCTCGCTCACTCTGTTTATCCCTGTTTCTCTCTTTTCCTCTTTCGCTTGTGCTTCTGGAGAGAGGCACAAGTTGTGGTATTTGTATCATATGCTGCATGTGTGGTTCTTTAATAATATGAAATAAAATCCATTAAAAAATATGTTCTGAAAGGGGCCGCTGTTGTCGAAGTCCCACGTGCGCAGATCCTTGATCCAGCGCTTCTTGGCACTCACACACCCTGCCATTCATGAATGATCTTTGACTCACGTGTGGTTCCACATCCAACAGGCACACCTTGCTCTCCGCTATGACCCTGCGCACCGAATCCAGACTCGTACCATAGTAGTTCCCTTTATGTTCACCATACTCCAAAAATCTAGGTGAAAAATTGAAGAGAGCATGAAATATGGGGAATATAGTCATTTTTATAAGCTCTAATAATTTAAACTCTTTTACATGACTGTTTTAAATAACATGTTATGAAAATAGCTGATAAATAATAAGATGACCATAAATCATTAGAAAATAAATGACAATTTGGAGCATGCAAATATAAATCTCCAGGTGATGTTTTCCAGTTTGCTGTTACACACTATTGGCATGTTTCTTTACTTAATTTCAAAAAGTATTCGCCAACAGTGCAATATCATCCATTTGCTGCGGGTACAGTATATGTGCTGTTTGAAAGCACTAAATACTTGGCTAGCATTAGTGTTTGTAGTAAAAGGTGGATTAATGGTACGTGTCCTAAACTGTCATATGGCTGATACATCGTGATTTAGTATTAAAGAAAATAATGCTACATAAAATGCTTTGTCTCTTGTCACAGAAACATCATCACACTCATTCAGAGTAAATTGTAACATATTTCAGCATATTTTTTGGCACAGTATTTGTATCAGTATCAGTATTTTGGTAACATAGTGTTATGTATGTTATGTGTTACTTTTGAGGGATGATCTTCAAAGAATGATCCAAAAATAAAATACAATGCTTTCAATGTGTGTCATATTTGCATAGGACATAAGACAGTAAATCATTTTGTGCCTCCTCTGTCATGTTTCTTTTCTAAAGTCAGCTGTGCTTCTAATCCTATAAAGTGAATTAGAATTGGAGAGGAGAATTCACTAAGAATGAATTATGCCTACTGATAGCGCCATTTATTTCTGCATGCTGCTAGTTGTTTCACTCCTGAATCACTAAAGAAATAATGCAAATCAAGTACGAATAATTACACAAGAACAAATGTGTAACACTATATTAACATTCTAGTAGCTACTATTAACTAACAAGAAGTTCTAATTATTAAATTAGTAAGTAATAGCACTTAGTTAAATGAGATAATTTACTATTAGCTGACTAATAACAACTATTTTTCTTACCCCCAGAGAACTGAGAACTATATACAATTTCACAATTAATGCAAATAATGCATAATGCATTTAATTCTAAAGTGTAGATCATAGTAACGTACAAGCAATGACTCAAGTATTATCAAATCCTTCAGAAGGAATTACTTTCACTTGGAACAACATTCTGAGGTGAAGAGCCATTCCGAGTCATAATCGAGCCCTTACTTGTGGGTTACTATGATCTTCACTTTAGACATACTACATAAAACCATATATTTCCACAAGGTACGTTAAATAAATAAATCACTGTATAAGTAAAAAATGTTCAGGGCATTTGAGGTATGGCTGATGACTCAAAATGTTCCAGTAGTCTCCATGACTCTCTAGTGATGCAATGAGAATAGTGGACTTAAGCTGCCTTCTCTTTGTTTAAATAGTAATAATAATCTGGGGGAAAAAAAAAATAATACAACTAATGTAATGTTCAGAGGGATGATGGAAAATTATCCATAGGAGTAAGGTCCCGAAAACTGCATTTAAAAATTTAAATTTAACTCTTTCCCCTCCAAGATTTACCTTAAAAATATAGCTTCATTCATTCTTTCTGATTGTTATTTCTGAGCATTTTGTAAGATATTTGAACAGTAAAAAGATGATCAAAACATTGATCAAGTAGATCGAGTCCATCAACACCCTCAAAGCTCGCACAGTTGTATACATCTAGAAAACATTTTTCTCTGTAAGGTTATAAAGGCAGTTTTGATTTGTATGCTGTCGAATGTTTGATGATCATGTTAGCTTACTATCCGCTCCATCTGGAGCCAGGGGCCCCGAGAATCTTCACCACCATTCTCCAGTTTTCTAAAGTGTTACTCATTTGCCTAGTAGATGGTTTCTACTGAAGTAGAGGTTCCTACTGCTTGAGTTCTGGTAGTAACTTTGGGCTTTAGCCTTTGCCTTCAAGGCATTTGTATGATAATCAAAGATGATGGTAATTCAGAGGAGTGATGCAAAAAGCAGTCCGCTTTTCCTCTCTCTAGTGCGCCTCTCTGGAAAGTTGGGCTGTCTGCTCTCTGTCATTCCTGTCTCACTTGCTTCTTTCCCTATGTCCAACTAACAAGACAAAAAGTCATTTCAAACCACAGCAGGCTCTTAAAATATCCCCCTACTTTAATATAATGTGACACTGTTCTCGGACACATGCTTTTGAGATTTCCTCTCGTTTTTGAGTGAAAATTTGGAGAAAGAGAGTATTTCCTGTCAATGGTTGTGATCTGCGTTTTAAGCATTAACAAGGATTAAATGTGTGATTTAAATTCCAGGAGCATCTTTAAAGACAGGAATAATGCAGTTGGCTTCTTATAAATGCACTATTTCAAGTCATTTTTTAGATAACAACAACCAGGCAAAGTGGTAGATTTCTAGAAGTGTTATTTGATTTTAAAATATTTTATTTCAGACTATAATCTTCCATAATTGCCCACTAGACAAAATAGGTTCAGCAAAGTAAAACAACACAACCCAAAACTAGTTTCTAGAATAAACTACAACACGGGCTGGGTACCATTCATGAGTGTTTAGCTTACTTGTGGTTGAGGATATCTTTTTCAAAAGTGTGTTTGGAGACAAAATGGTACTCCACCCCTTCTCTCTCTTGCCTTTTCTGCTCCCGAGTGGTATCTGTTGAAATTTAAAAAGTCTGGAAATAATCAAGTGTCTTAATGCAGTCCAAATCAAATTAAACCAAACCAGCAGATGAACAGAAACTTCAGACTCATTTGCAGATCCCAGAGACCCTGATATGCATGTAAAAATAAAAGTAATGTTGAAACCAACATAGTATAAAATATTTTTAATAGCTTTCTCTGACCTCAAAACTACTTGTCAGATATCTTTATTGGTTTATCCATCTGGTTTACCACAAAGTAAAACAAATGTGACTGGTATCCATTCTAGTAACATTATTTCTGTTTAGTGAAAAATGAAAAATTAAGTGGAAAATGCAATAAAAGACACAGTATCTTAGCATGTGTAGTTCATTGCATTTTGTTCATATTTTATATATGGTGTGCCTGAGACCCCAAACATAAGTAATATAATATTTTTCATAATGGACGATTAAAGTATCTTATCACGTAAATCTCATGAAATTAGGAAAAGACATCATCATGCTGATTCTTCAAAGTCAATTCAATTGTTGAGCTCTTAATATTGCTTTGGGGTATCTGAGACCCCAAACAGAAAATGATGTACACTTGTGTAACGGATGTAGGCCAGTAAGAGCTGTGCGTGTAAACCTCACTCCCCTAGCGACTGACACTAGAGGCTGTGTCCTTGTTAGCGTGCCCACCTCCCACACCGGAGACCCCGGAGCAGGTCTAGTACAGCCGATCACAATTGCACATTTTTATGTTTATTTTTAGAGAGATAATTGACATTATAAAGAAATCATGAGGGAGACCTTTGTGAAAAAGAAGTACACTTTAGCATATGTTTAAAAAGAGTACTTGTCATGGAAATAATATAAAAAGAATATACTTAAGTGTGAACATGTTTTTGACACTTAATTGCACGTTATTTACAATTAAATGAGAATGTTTTATAATGTTAAAACTTATACTAAATGCAATTTGTTTGACCCACTTCAGTAGGACTTAAGTACATCTTTATATGTATTTTCATAATTATTTCTATTGTCTTTAAAATATGATTAAAGTGTACTGTAAAATGTACTGACATATTGACTGTTTTAATGGTATACTGAATTATGTCTATTGAAACTTGTAAACATTGTAATTCCACAATTGAAAAGATGCAGTTGCAATTAAGTGCATTTAAAATACAGTAATTAAATATTAATAACACACTACAGTTAAAATTATAATCAAGTACTTTACATGTGTTTTAGTATGTTAGTCAACACAGAAAATAAGTAAAAGATTATTAAAACAACGATTTTACAATTTATTTTAAAGTATAGCCTTTTATTTTACATTATTTAAAAGTGCATTTTTCAGTTGTTTTTAAGTTTGTTAAGAAATAGTGATGAATGTGTACTCTCTTTAAGTACACTTAAGAGGCCTTTTATTTAATTAATATCATATTATCGGCAAGTACAGTTTTTAGACAAAACATTTACACTTTTAAGTTTTGAAGCACACAGCCAGTGCACATTTAGTACAATTAAGCGCATTTCTTTTTGGAACTGTCTCTGGTAGCATGTGTCCAAAAGTGAGCAGGGGTTAGGTAGTAAGACCCTTATTAAACTAGACTGAGTCACACAGAAAATATGCTCAGAGGTGAGCTTAACAAGGCCTGAGGAGCTCACCACACACCCTAACTCTAATTGTCCACACGTTCTGTGCATACTCCAAAATAAACAATAAACTTTTACTGCCACTGCGGGGCAAGAAGTCGGGCAATGTGATTTGTGTGTGTGCAAATCAAACAACAACTTTCTGTTTATGAAGCCCATCAACAAAACACTGTTCCCAGTCATGAAAAAGCGAATACAAGCCCATTTCAGTGAGTCGGCTTTGAAGTACACGCTTCATTTGCACATTTAGGGGCCAGCGGGAGTCTGTTAAAACCTTTTATTCCTCTGAACTAGTGATCACAGCTGTTGTGGTTGTCATTAGCTGTGACTGTCATGTTGATCCTAAATCACTACCACCATCTTAGCGATCGATTTTAGCACTCACTACTCAAGTGTCGTAAATCAAATAAATGTACGTGTCAGACAAAGTTAGACCCTAACCCTGTTTTGCTACAGTTCGGAAGCTTGGAGCACAGTCAGAAATATGGAAAGCTGCTAGTTTGAGCTTCCAGCAGGGAGAAACAGACATGACAAGCGCCAACCTAAGGCAGAAACATGGCCTTTTTCCAGAATAAGGAGAAAAAGTCACACCGCTCCCTCGATCACGGCATACAGTCTAGCTGTTAGTGGCTGTGATTATCCTGTTCTTTCATCGCTCTATCACCCCCTGTCCACATCGCTCTTGGACACCCAGAGTGGCAGTGAAAAACTGGTTCTGTTCTCATCTCCACTCTGGCAGTCTAACACAGCTTTAGGCCTCAGTGTGGAAAATTTTGATGGTCTGCCTACAGATTATTCATGAACATTTACAAGAGTGTGGCTGTTCTTGATTCTTCTTTGTCTGTTTGCTTGCTTCGAGGCAGAGTTATAAAGTCAAACCAAAATTGTATCAAATCAGTTGATATTTCACTGGTTTTGGCCATTCTTCTGTTAGACTGTCAAATGAATTAGGTTGAATAGCAGTCAGCTGTTAAATTTAAGGACACGATTAGATAATACCAATTTAGGTCGACCAATTACCAAGCAATGCTTAATATTGTTCAGTCTGTGGTCGAAAAAGTTTGCATTAGCAATTTACAACACTTTAGCAAAACATGGTCAGGTCAAAGTGTCTGAATACATTTCGGTCCCAAACCTTTTATACATTTTACTGGTAGTCCACTGCATGAAGAATTTTTTTGGGTATAATATGTCACAGTTTATTTTGCTATACTCACTTACATAAATGAACTATAGTGTCCTGCACCCACTAGTAAAAAAATATAAAAAATTATATCTGGTGTCCGAATAATTTTTGGTTTGACTGTATGTGCCATTTAGTGGTTCATATGGGTCCGCAATTGTTCAGGAAGTAAAGTAACATGCACGTGCGTCTTTACTTTGGATATAAGCAAGAGTGAGCATGCAGTGTAATCTTGCATAGTTAGTGCAATCAGAACAGCAACTGAATGTCTCACAATCAGCTGTCTCCTCAAAATAGTTAATTTGCAAGTAGCAGAAAGTTCTGGTACAATCACACTCGGAATCAAACCACAGCAAACGTGCCCAGTGTGAAAACTCCCTAAAGCCAAGTCAGTTCACTTGGCGGGCAACAGGTGTGTAGACAACCGAGGGTGCTTGCACACTAGTACTTTTTGGCAGCAGTTTAAACGGTAATATCTTTTTAGGAGACCGCTGATTGTGAGCTATTCGTTTGCTGCTCTGACTGCACACACTGTGTGGGACAGCTCTCACATGGCAAATATTTCCATGATTCCATGCTGCCAGTGTGAAAGCCCCCTAAAAAGGTGGTCTGGGGTATGGTTTATGTGAGCTCCGGTGCGGTTCTCTGCTGATCTGAACGAAATCTTACTAAATCGTGGAAGTAAACCTTTGATGACGTACGATTTTGTCAAGTTGAGTTTGTGCTCACTTCGATGACAAGCGAGACTGACGCACTGCAGGCAGAGAGATAATTGCGTGATCTCATTTCTGCTCACCTCCAGCAGAAACTGTCTCCCGTGTTCTTTCGAACCTTTGCAGTACATCTGGGGCAAATGGACGCCAATGCTGTTCTGTGTTGGTGCTTTGTAAACAAAACCAACATATTACTCCAAAGTAAAAAACTCAGGGGAGCAACAGTGGCCCTGTTCCAAATGACACATTTCATTGGCACTTATAGGGCCCTATTTACCGATCTAAGCGCATGGTCTAAAGCGCATGGCACAAGTGCAGTTAGGGCGTGTTCGAATCCACTTTTGATAGTTTAACTATGGGAAAAATGGTCGGCTCGCGCGGCACATGGTCTAAAAGGGTTTTCCCGATTCTCTTAAAGGTGAACTAAGTAACTTTTTTTTACCTTAACTGAACAGCTTCGGAGTCATTGGAATGGTTATATTACTTATTTCGGGTTGAATGGTGGTCGTTTCGCACCCCCCTGGTGCCCGTGAGCGGAAAATACGCACTTGCAACTTTGAGCCGGTGGGCCGCCGGCCGCTGCGTCAGGAAGTCTCGCGTGATATCAGGTCTCGCGATGTAAACAATTGCTTTACGGCCAAAAGAAATCTGCTAAAATGCTGTCATTATTGCGCTCCCTCACGCTGTCCGAACCCGAATGAAGAAGACGTTTTAAAGAACGTCCCATCTGCTTTGATGTCGTTGATCTATAGCCTCTGGTGTCTGAGAATCAACAACGAGTTTTTACAACAGTGTTGTCAAATATCTATTCCGAAGCTGTGGGGGGAGCTCTAGCGAGAAACCTGCGGGCAAAAAGCGAGAATACAGCGAAGAAGTCCCGAAGCTACTGAGTGCTGCTTTAATGAGTAATGGGTGTGTTTTGGGCGTTAAGTATAAAAAAACAATCAGATTGTAATTTCCCATTCCCTTTAAAAGCCAGTTGTGCTCGCGCCATAGTGGATTTGCTATTTACATGGTGGATATTGCAAGCGGAAAAACTGAATGCTTCTCCAAAGAGGAAACGGATCTGCTTGCGTGCTTTAACCTCGCGCATGAGCAGATCCGTTTCCTCTGTGGAGAAGCGCTCAGTTTTTTCGCTTAAAAAAGTAGCAGTCTATTTTAGTTGCCTCAAAATAGCAACACGCCAGCAATGCGCCTGAACACACCTCATATTCAGACCAGCACGAAACAAATGCATTTGCTATTTAAACAACGTGGCGCAGGAAGTGAAAATGATAACTGCGTCGGGCTGAAACTAGCAAAGAAGCACTTGCGTGGCGCCTGGCGCTGCATTGCATACACTGCATACTATGTATGATAGGGCCCTTAGTCTTGTAGTCTTTTGTGAAGTCCACAAGACTGTAGGGTGTCCCAGTTGTCATTTTAGGTTTCAGAAGGATGCTCACAAGTGCCCCCTTTGCGGTCGATATGTGCCCTCGATGCGCAGGTGCGAGCTCCGCAGAAGACTTCTTCCCGACAGTCAAAATGGTGTTACATCACAGAAGTGCAGACTCGTAGGAAGACTGCAGGTGTTCAGGGTTCCAATTGGGACGGAGCCAGTATATCTTTTGCAGTCTTTCTCCGGGGGCTAACAGCTGCCATCTGACGACAATAACCTTTAAAACTAATATGTTTCCATTCAGCATTAAAGCTGCCGTCGGCAAGTCTGGCAGATTGGGTCGATTAGCCAAAATTTTGAATGTTTACAACTCTCATGCCCCTCCCCACTACCAGCGAGCACCCTCCCATCGAGGTCGTGCTCGTCAGTGCGTCACTGTGCGTGTGTACCTGATTTTCTGTGAACGCGTCCGTCTCTTCAGCATCGATCAACACCATGGACTCGGAGGTAGGCTGCCCTGGCTAATCTATCCATAGATAGCAATAACTTTATAATAATTTATAATAATTTTCTCTCCGCCATCACGCTTCATGCAATCTCCAGGCGAACTTCAGGCGTGGCGTGTGCATGTGATATTAACGTGCGCGAGTGAGGGGGATCTGTGGCGTGTGCACGACCTGTGATTGACAGTCAGATCTCACACCCCCCTGCGCTGATTGGACCTGATGAAGCGGGAGCGCTGGATTTTTGCAAAACAAATAACACGCTCCAGGTGGAGTTAGAAGCTCGGTTTTTTTTCTAAAACCACCTTATTTATGTTGTTCTGTCGGATTATAGTGTCGATTACACTGAATATGATCAAAAAAATGTTGCCAACGGCAGCTTTAAAATCTAACAACAATGACGTCATAAATGTCCTTCTTTAGCACAAATTAAGCTAAAAGCGGCATTTTTCTGACTGGTCCAGCTAATGCACAAACATGTTAGAGTAAACAAACAGGCTATATCAAAAAGGCGATTGTTTTTCATTTGGCCATGTTTTTATTCCCACTATATTATTCCCATTCATTTTTCTATGAGTGGTCCATCTAATCCTCTTGACAATGTCTCTGCTGTTGTTTAAGTACTTTAAATTCAGAGTAGCTTGCAGTTTGGATGGTTACCGTTTCCCCAAAACTGAACTATACTTGAAGCAGCTCTAGAGAGGTTTACACACACAAGGTCTTATTGGTTGTTTGAAAGAGATAAATACTATCAGGTTGATTTATTGCACAAATGTTATGTGAACTCACATGGCACAGTTACACTGAAGTGTTCTGGGTCAGAGAGTAGAAGTCTTCTCTTCAACTCGGTCACACCAACCCCAACAGGCCCTGTACAACACACATAAACACACCAGCAGTTTATCACTAACCAATTAATCAACAATGAAAAAGCAATAAAGCAGCAGTCAACATTCACTGTATAATTCATTCAATATAAACACAAGCTTATCTAAATCACCAGTATACATTTTCATCACACTTCAGCACTTATGATCCCTGTTCAAATATTTTATCTTTTATCTTGCGCCCAATATAAAAGACTGCAGACTTGGCTGGTTGAGTGGTACATGAACAACTTCAGTGAAGTCCTTGTTTGTAGGCGGACATGTACTGTATTTAAATGGACTGTCTGGGCCATGAAGTGGCCCATTATTCCGACAGGCATCTGCTGTTTCCATCACTGGGACGCAAGTATGAGGATGATGGGGTAATGCTGTATTGATTTCAAGCTGTGGCTCCCGCCACTCGCACCCATTCCAAAACACAGATCCAGTCTCTGCTCTGGCTTGAGCATCCCCAGAAGGTAAAGCCATATTCCTGTAGTGAAAATGAAGAATCTGTCTGGTGCCCAGTCAAGAGAGACTAAAAGCCAGTGTTTGCCAGCCGCAAACAGACAGGATGGTCCCAGCGGGTGCATCTCAAGAAATCAAAGTATGTATGCAATCGCCACACTGGCTGCAACTGGCCTTCTTGATGTGATTCAGGAGTGAAATTCCTGCCATTCTGATAATGCATGAAATGCCTTCAGCCAATTCACTTCACGTTTGGCCCAGTATTGCTTTTCACAGCAAACGAGTTTCACAGAGTAAGAGGAAAGAACAGAATCGCATTGAAGTTGAATATGAAAATATTAAACCATCTTGTTTGACCTCACGTTAGCTTTCTGCCTGCCCTCGTAGTCATCATCCACCAGTGCTCATCTTGCAAACAAACCTGTGGGTTGATGGTCTTCGAAATATTTGCAAGCTATGTCTGTGGTCAGTTGAACAAACACATTAAGGAAGATACAGTATATTTTCATTCCAGGATGTCTTTTAAGTTATAGTTCTATATGGCATTCCTAGGCAAGCAGCGATCATAGAGGTAGTCAAATTAGACGTTAATGTTCTGTATCCATGGCCAACATAAACTCATGAGAATGACGTACATTACAAGTGAAACTAGTCATTTGTGCAACAACCTGCTCATTAGAGATGAGCAAACTGCTTTGGTGGGCTCAAACTATTGTGGACATCTTGTTTGTCTCATATGCAAAATAAGAAAAATGACATATTAGAAAGTTCATGATAAAGAACGGGACATGTAGTTTAGAAAAAAAAAATGTTTGTAGACAGTTTTCAATGTCTTTTTTTTTTTTAAACAAATATCATGAATTATTCATTTATAAAAATCAACGTTTTTTGGGGGGAGTCACATCATATGTTATTTTACAATCTGAACTAACCTTGCTTTGTCACAAAATCAAATTATCTAATATTTTAAGAGACTTACTGACCTTGATGTCAAGGGTCTGCATGTGCTAGACTAAAGTTTTTAAAATAAAATAAAATATATAAAATATATAATAATAAATAAAACTTTAAAAATGTATTTAAATTTATTTAATTTAGTTTTAGTTTTTTTTCTCTTCATTATGATTCCAGGATAGTTACATTACCCGGAGATTTTATGCCCCAAAAACTACATCAAAATGCATATTAAAAAATACATTTAAAAACATGCTCATTATAAAAGAGATATGTAAAATTGTATGTACTTATAAATGACAAATTTATTATCATGTCTGTATCAATTACATTTGAATGTATTTTCAATAAATTAATATATAGAACAAAACTATTAACATAGATAAAATAAATAATGTATAAACTACATAAAATTTATATATAAGACATGTCATGTCACTGGCCCAAATTCTTCTTGTCTGAATCCAACATAACTCATCAATGGTAGACAACCCAAGTTCTGACTTTGCTGAGATGATTTAACGTCTTTGAAATAAATCCACGCAGTCCTTGAACACATTGGCTCTTTGGCCAGACTTGTCAAGGCTCGCTTGAAGTCCTTCAGTACTGGGAGAGAGTTCACAGTGCTCCTGTACGTTTTCTGTTGTTTGTTTAGGAAAGAAGTCTTGCATTCACCTACACCTTGCCAACAGCTGTTCTCACCCCTGATATATTTAAGAATTAATGCTCTAGATTTACCACAGGGACACATTTTTGATTCAACAGTGGATAAAAAAAGTGAAAAAGTCTGAATGATCTCACACGCCTCATCGAATTTCTAAGTAGAATATCATGCATTCGTAATTATGCAAACACCAGAGCAATGATGACGTTTTAGGCATACAGTTCCTACTTTTATAACAATAGAAATTCTACCTGCCAAGATGCCATTCAATTCAGAATATTTATATATAGATCCTCAGCAACAGAGAAGCTGAACTCCCATTTCATTAAACTCCTGATAGCTCTGGATTTCATGCTTAATGGAATGTCAACTTTTGATTATGGTCATTTTCTAAACTCTTGCAACTGATGGACTGTGGCAACAGGGAACTTAAATGACATACAAAAATAGTGTGTGGCTCCAGCTGTATGAAGGGCTTTCATGTTTAGATAATAAGCATATTCTGTTGGCTCATTTGGAGTCTGCCTTTGGAAAATGACTTTGAGGTGAACATTTTGCAGACCCAGGTCTACGTCCAGGCAGTACAATGAAAACAGATACATCCATGTGTTAATTTAACCTTCCAGACTTGCTCTTTCTCTACAGTATATTTATATTTCATACAACAGGAAAGAGTGTTCTTAAAGCAATATTTCACCCCAAAATAAGAATATGAACACACACACACACACACACACACACACACACACACACACACACACACACACACACACACACACACACACACACACACACACACACACACACACACACACACACACACACACACACACACACACACACACACACACACACACACACACACACACACACTCACCTAAAGGATTATTAGCAACACCTATTCAATTTCTCATTAATGCAATTATCTAATCAACCAATCACATGTCAGTTGCTTCAATGCATTTAGGGGTGTGGTCCTGGTCAAGACAATCTCCTGAACTCCAAACTGAATGTCAGAACGGGAAAGAAAGGTGATTTAAGCAATTTTGAGCGTGACATGGTTGTTGGTGCCAGACGGGCCGGTCTGAGTATTTCACAATCTGCTCAGTTACTGGGATTTTCACGCACAACCATTTCTAGGGTTTACAAAGAATGGTGTGAAAAGGGAAAAACATCCAGTATGCGGCAGTCCTGTGGGCGAAAATGCCTTGTTGATGCTAGAGGTCAGAGGAGAATGGGCCGACTGATTCAAGCTGATAGAAGAGCAACTTTGACTGAAATAACCACTCGTTACAACCGAGGTATGCAGCAAAGCATTTGTGAAGCCACAACACGCACAACCTTGAGGCGGATGGGCTACAACAGCAGAAGACCCCACCGGGTACCACTCATCTCCACTACAAATAGGAAAAAGAGGCTACAATTTGCACGAGCTCACCAAAATTGGACAGTTGAAGACTGGAAAAAATGTTGCCTGGTCTGATGAGTCTCGATTTCTGTTGAGACATTCAGATGGTAGAGTCAGAATTTGGCGTAAACAGAATGAGAACATGGATCCATCATGCCTTGTTACCACTATGCAGGCTGGTGGTGGTGGTGTAATGGTGTGGGGGATGTTTTCTTGGCACACTTTAGGCCCCTTAGTGCCAATTGGGCATCGTTTAAATGCCACGGCCTACCTGAGCATTGTTTCTGACCATGTCCATCCCTTTATGACCACCATGTACCCATCCTCTGATGGCTACTTCCAGCAGGATAATGCACCATGTCACAAAGCTCGAATCATTTCAAATTGGTTTCTTGAACATGACAATGAGTTCACTATACTAAAATGGCCCCCACAGTCACCAGATCTCAACCCAATAGAGCATCTTTGGGATGTGGTGGAACGGGAGCTTCGTGCCCTGGATGTGCATCCCACAAATCTCCATCAACTGCAAGATGCTATCCTATCAATATGTTGAATCAATGCCACGTAGAATTAGGCAGTTCTGAAGGCGAAAGGGGGTCAAACACAGTATTAGTATGGTGTTCCTAATAATCCTTTAGGTGAGTGTATATATATATATATATATATTAGGGGTGTAACGGTTCACAAAATTCACGGTTCGGTTCGATACGATACACTTGTGTCACGGTTCGGTACGGTTCGGTTCGGTTCGGTACGTTTTCCATAGGCTACAGCAAAAATAAATGGCAGAGAAATTTCCTTGAATTAATTTTTTTTACATTTTTATTTTATTTAATGAAACACACACACACACACACCAATTATCAATTTTGAATGAGATTTTTTTTTATTTGTACACTTTGTTCTAAATGTGTTCACACACACACACACACACACACACACACACACACACACACACACACACACACACACACACACACACACACACACACACACACACACACACACACACACACACACACAGTTCACTGATATATGCTGTTCAATGATCTATGCTGTTCCAAAATGACTTTGTTTAATTGCAATTGCAATTTGAATATGGGTTTGACTTTGCACCCAAAATGTGTTTTTTTAAATAGCACAATATTAATATGTTTGTTTAATACAGTTTAAATGTTATGTGGCTGTATAAGCAATTGTGTTTTAAAATTAAATTTGATTGTAAATAAATATTTCCCTTTGTAGTTTGACTGGCCCATTTTACCTGAAACTGCTGCCCATTTTACCTGAAACTGCTCATGCAAAAAAAGTTGGCACAGCTAATGTTTCAAGAACTGTAGGGCATAAATAATTATATTTTATTACATAATTTTAGCACAAAATTATCAAAAACAGTCATTATTAATCATAAAAACACATGGAAAAGACATATATGGTATTGTATTATTGTCCCAAACGATTTACCAAAAAGTGGCCCAATTTAGCTGATATCACCCTATATATATATATATATATATATCACCCTCACTGTTCCAAACTTGTGTGCATTTTGTTCTTCTGAACAACACAAAAGGATAATATACTAGAATATTATACGCATAAAAATTTCAAGCAATTACAACGAACAGCAACTGAAGCTGTCAAGCTTCAAAAAGACACAAAAGAATCAGAAAAGTATCGTAAAATTTGACTTTTACGCTCTATTTCAAGCCTTCTCAAACATAGCTTTGTGTGCTTTTAAGTTAAAATATTTACATACTCCCCAGCTCTCCTTCATTAGCTTTCACGAGAGATGTAGCAACGTCCGATTTGTGAATGATTCACTAAGTCTGATCTTTTTTAATTAACTGATTGATCGATTTCACAAAGATGGTCAGAACGATTTCCTCACAAATCAGAATGTTCTGGTTCACAGCTTACTGGTGGGGAAGGTAACCAATGATGAAAGATGCTAATTTTGATCTGAAATATAGCTACCACATGAGTTTTTTGGAGAGGTTTTCATCAAAATATTATGTTACTTTTGCATAATGGTTCCTTTTGAAGTCTAAAAACATGAAGAATTACATTGTTTTGATTAACTGTTTCTTTAAGCAAGAATATTTCTTACCAGTTAGAATCACAAGGCGGTACGGCTCTTCAAGGTTTCTCCGGTAAGGCAGAACCTCCTGATATATTGGTAAATGGATAATGGCATGTTCTTTACCCATCTTCTGCCTTATCTGCAGACTTGTGTTGTCCTTCCGGCTCAGCCGGAAACTTCTCCTTAAACCAGCTGTGGGAAGGGAGAAAACTAAATAAATTAAATTAAAATCAATACTTGAACTCTTTTTAGCATTTTTTTATTGATTTGAATTTTCATAGGTAAGACATAATATGTCAGGCTTGATTTGAATATTTTTTTTTTCTTATATTTAATAATGTATCTAGAAATTACTGCATAATTTCCTCAGAGTTCCAACCAAGTAAAGTTGCCAAAAATATTTGGACAGTGGTTCTTGCATCTGTTTCTTATTAGACAAGTGTGTTTGTCTGGATTATTAGTGCATGTTTTAGATAGCTGTCAATGTCTAGTTTTGCTTTGGAATTGATTCTTGGAACCTGAAATCAGAAATGAGGACCAAAATAGGGTCAACAAAACTGAGAAATTAGAAAATGTAAATCCAAGAGGTAGTCAAAATAATAGTCCAGGCAAGACCAGCTGTTTGGTAAACCTCTTACAAATGCGAGCATTCAGTGACCAAAGAGAATTAACAATGTGGTATTCAGAGGAAAATATTAACTATGAAGAAACCCCTTCAAGAAACTGTCCAACAGGAGTATTCACCAGGGTCCAGGAGATTTCTCAAAGACTGTGTGATGGAAGATTAAGTAGAAAATTTCAAGGACAGTGGTTCCCAACCCTGTTCCTGGAAGCCTCCTAGCTGTACACATTTTGGATGTCTCTCTTATCTGACACACCCATTTCAAGTCTTGGAGTCTCTACAAACAAGATGATGAGTTGAATCAGGTGTGTTTGATTAGGGAGATATCCAAAACGTGTAAAGTTTGGAAACATTGCTCTGGGATATCAAGCAGAACTGATTATTGTAGACCATAATTAAGTGCAGAACAGAATGGACACAATGACTCGTACAAACCTTACTTGGAGAGGCTAACTTACAAGAACATAGGCTTCACTATAGTGGTCAGGTGGATCCACATCTTTGTTCTAAATGCTTTGTCATGCTGATGCTTTGTGAACTGCAGATGAGTTATCATGGCCAACTCAGTGATTGGAGCATTGAAGTCCATTAAGAACATCACATAAAAGTTTGAAAACTTTTGGAAGAGCTGAATCCCCTTTACTGAAATGGGTTAGGGCCAGTCCTTAACAATTTAAGTCTTGCTCGGATCTATTTCCATGCAATCAAGATATGAGAAATCTCAAGTAAGACATTGTGGAAATGTGAAGCTCATTGTTCCGAACTTGGACAAAGTTCCCTTTCTATAATAGCTTTGAGGACAAGGTACTTAGTAATAAGCATGCTTTCAAGGTATTCTGTTAAGCATGTCTCAAAGCAAATCACTGATGAAATTCTGGAAGACTGTAGTAACCTGAAAGACTGGGAGACCGACAAAGTCAATTAACGCATTCATTAACTGGTTCAGGTTTGTTTTATATGGGCTAGTTTAGCTCTAGCTCCAATCAAACAAACCTGAACCAGTTGATGAAGGTTTTTGGGATTACTAGCAAGTGTGGCAGGAACAGGACTGGACATCCCTGATTTAGAGCCTGCAAAGATCCAGCTTTGTGAAGATGGTGTAACCTTTAGGAAACTCAAAAGCTGAAGCCATCAACTTAAGAGAATAATTATTGTATGATATATATGTTTTTTAACCAAATGTAGTTAACAAATGTAGTTCTTCATTACAACAAGGAAAAACTTGCATATGCAGGAGATGTGCAGAGGTGGATAAAACCAAAACCAGTGACAAGGTCCTTGTCTTGAGGTTTTTCTCAAGCAAGATATTTACCAAGTGGTAGATCTTTTGCAGGGATGGACAACTCCGGTTCTGGAAGGTCAAGGTCCTGTAATGATTACCCTGCTGAATAATCCAGCATAAATTCCATGCTGTTTTATGCTGGTTTGTGCTCGTAGAGCTGGATAGTGTTGGTCTAGCTGGTGGACCAGCATAGTCATGCTGTTCTCAAGCGAAATGGAGCTGGTGAAGCTGGTTCTCCAGCATAGTCTTGCGGGGTTAAGTGTGAGTAGGCCAGTTTTCTGTATGCAAGCAGTGTTTTGGGGACAGGCATTGCTTTTGCTTGTTCATTTATATATTTATCAAATTCATTATTTAAAGAAAAAAGATTAGTACATGATTTGTTATAATATATAATAATAACAATAACTTCTGTAATTTCTTTTGCTCTCTTCTGAAAGTAGAACTGAGAATTTTAATTGTTGTAACTATGATTATATTATTAATCACTGTCATCTTCAGTTTTGAATAATAAAGACAAATATCAAACTGGTAAAACGTTTCAAAGGATTTGTCTCCTGTTTCAAAGGATCTGTACACATATCAGTTAAAAAGAGCTTGTGTATATTGTAAAACGAAAAAATTGAGACATGAAAAGAAAGGAGAATGCCAAATAAAACCATAATAATAAGCAATTTGTTCAATAACTGAGGTAATGAAAAGAGCCCTTTCAATGGCACAGTTAATAACAGCTTGATAATGAAAATTCAAAATTGTTGTTGAAAGTTGTTTTTGAAGACTTTCATGCTCATTTGTCAAAACTCCCATGTGTCAAAATCCAGCTGTCAGTCACTGATTCCAAAAAGAAGTGTGAAATATTGTAGACAATAGTGATAGCATGCACTTTCAACAATTTCTGAAAGATTTTATTTAACCAATGTCAAGGGCCAAGTGCCCAACTAAAGGGAACACTAATCACCATGATGGTGAACAGACTTCAACAACATTTGTACATGTGAAAATAATAAAGCCAAACTGGTTTGTAATAAGTGAACATGGTAATGCTGTTTTTGGAGATATTATTTATTTTATTTGCAGATGATTTTATCTAAGGCTGTGTGGCTGTAAGTCAGCTGTAGTTGTGTGTCTACTCATTTATTCTCTATTTATGTTTTTGTTGTTCCTCTTATCTTCAGAGATTCTGCTTGTAAACTGCAGGTGTCATCACTAATGCTCAATCATTTTTGTAGAGTGAATACTTTATTTCACTAACTGCAACACTGCTTCAGTGTTACTTTTACTCTCTATAGATTAGGACAATATTAAAATTGAGCAGTGTTTGTTTAATACTAATGATAATTTTGCTGTGTACAAGTAAACATGTAACCTGCAACAGGTGTTTTTCTTAATAAATAATTTATTCAAATTAATTGGAAAGTTGTCTAAAATAACTATGAGCACACATTAAGAAATGTAATATGTAACACAGGTTTTGTTGTTGTTGTTGTTGTGGTCTTGCTGGGATGATACAAGCACTCAGAAGACAACATATGCTTCTCCAACAGCACACCAGCACCCCAAGCTGGTCCCAGTGTGCAAAACATATGCTAGTCCACTTGCACACCCGCTTCCCATGCTGGAGACCAGCAACCAGCATCCCATGCTAGAATCCAGCAACCAGTGTCCCATTAATGGAGACGCTAAAATTATGCAAGTGAGCAGACCTGAGTAGAGGTGTCAAAGCAAGTCAAGTCAAGCAGCACCATTTTGGATGCACTCAATGTGATTGTATGACAGATGCTGGTATCAACGACTTCATGGTACTTCAATGCAAACTATTCTGCTATAGTAAAGTGATGAGATCTAATCCTAAATTTTAATGTTTATATCTAGGGAAAAGGGCTTCTCTTCTATAAATATAACAGGATGATAAAGAACCCAGCCACCTCTTTATCAACACTTTTAGCAGGCATATGGTATCCTAAAAGCTCATAAACTATCAAATTCAGCAGCACAAACTAAACATACAGTAATCACAAGCTTTGATTCAACATATAAATCAAACAAAGTATTGTACAAACAAACAAAAGATCTGAGTTTTGTAGGATTTTTGTGGAAAATATACATTTATCAAACTCAATATTCAACAAACTGACATAATTTATAAACAGATTTGTAAAAATGTTGGGTAATCACTGTCAAAAACATTTTCTGCCATGCCAAGAAATTAAAACTGGAAGCCATTCAACAATTGTCCAATTCATGTGGTAGCTACCTTTTATAAGTGTCATAAACACATTAGAGGGACACTGAATAGCTGTTGATGTTCATCTACACCTCTGGGAATTATGTAGAGGAGGGCCTTGAACATAGGAACATAACTGTCTTGATGAACAGATGTAAAGCATATCTCACATTGTCTGCTGCAGTATCCCCTGTACAAATACTTGTTTGATTGGTCCCACCAATATTAATCTTGCTGAATCCCTTAAATACTTCCAGACGTTTAGTGTCCCACATAGAGAGCAAAATCCAGCCTGAAGGCAAAGCTGCTTCTGGATAAATAAATCAAAAAGAAGCTAGAAAGTTTTGTTTAAAAACAGTTACTGTGCAACTATAAATTCTGTAATATTTATTAACAACATGTACTAACTAGGGTTAGGGTAGGGATGAGGGTTTGGTTTAGGGTTAGGTGCATGTATGCATAAAATGTACTGTTATTACTATAGTAAGTACATGGAATGTGTGCTAGGACACTGTAAAATAAAGTGTTGTTATACTTTATTTTGATGATCCAATTTAGACACTCCACCAACTATAAGTAACTGTAACTACGTCAACTAACTCTCATTGGAGTTTTAGTAGACTCTAGTCGACTGTTAGTTTATTGTTGCGTGTTAGGGTTAGTAGAATAAGTTGACATACTTGCAAAGTTACTTACAGTCAGTAGAATGTATTTTGGAGGAGCATCAAAATAAAGTGTCAATGGATATTAGGCACACAGTCTACTAATCCTCTAATGAGAGTTACTGTAGGCGCAAAAAAACATGGCGGCGCCAATCTCACGTTATAGCCTAGATCAAGATCAAGATTATTTATAAAGGTTTTTAAACGACCAAACACACTGACTTACACGCATTTGAGAATCGGAATATCAGATAGTTGATGACATGGTAAGCAAGTTTGTGAATATTTTGAATAAAAAAAGGAAAAAGGAAATAAAAGCGATACATCTGTCATACAGTGTTATTGCGGATGCGGTGTATCACGTGACATGCGTGACACGTCGCCATGGAAACATTAAGGGGGAACGTTCTATAATAACGGTCGCCTTTTTAAAAACTCACTCTGGGGGGTCAGTTAGAATATAAACTTACGCTTGTCCACTTTCAAC
Source organism: Leuciscus leuciscus (assembly GCF_965113295.1). Classification (NCBI taxonomy): domain Eukaryota; kingdom Metazoa; phylum Chordata; class Actinopteri; order Cypriniformes; family Leuciscidae; genus Leuciscus; species Leuciscus leuciscus. The sequence continues at coordinate 15,829,703 of NC_138730.1, read as the reverse complement.
CACTTCCAGAAGTAATTCGAAAACGCATTTGACCGGATTGCTTTCATAGTATAAACCCCAGTTTGGTTTGAAGTAAAAAAATTTACCAAGTCCAATTTTCTCTCACCATTACTGATTTCTAACGCATCTGTAGTCTTGCGGATATCAGAGTAGAAATGAAAGCTGCTGCTCTCCGTATGTTTTAAGACAGTCAAGATGACTTGCAACTTAATTATCTCAAACTTGAAGAAATCAGGACAGAAGTGGTCGAAAGTAGACAAAGGAGACACCAGGTGTAAACGGAATGTGTCTCCCTTGTCTACTTGTGATCTGATCAACCAAAACGCATCTTAAAGTGTAAACAGGGCCAAAGACAGATCACCCGTAACATTTCCCCATCAAGACGGCACGGCCTCACACCTTATTTACAACAAACAAAATAAACAAAGTCCACCAGAGGAGGGCAGGAGGGGGCTTAGATGGAGGATGCAGGGCAGGCATTAGGGAAGACCACAGGAACTAAGGCGGAGCAAACAGTGGAAGGATAAGACAGAGGCAGAAGACAGGGAGGGTTAGGGTTAGGGTTTTTGCCTGTTTATTGTATATCACGTTTATTAAATTACTGTTTTTGCCTTGGTTCCCACTTTGGACAGTCTATTTTGTTCACCGACCCTTGCCAGTATATTTTGACCAACCCTTTGGCTGTTGAATTGGATTTATTGTTACAATAAACTTCTGCAAATGGATTCAAACCCAACATCAAGCCTGAGTCCGTTAAATGGTCTCCTTACTGCCAAGAACACTGTTTTAACTCAAAGATCAAATTACCATGTTTTACCACGAGTGTGGAAAGCCCAGATACTCACAAAACTACAGTGATTCCAGTTGAAAACTGAATTCTCAGAGGTCTTCAGTAAGGCAAAGGCAAACCAACTACCTCTCCATTGGCCATTAAACTTCTCCCAAATATTGCACCTCCCAAAGCAAAGTTTACCCCTTGTCACGTACAGAGACTCAGGCTATGAAAAACTATATTGAAGAAGCATAGCATCAGGCTTTATCCGCCACTCTACATCCCCAGCAGTGGCAGGGTTTTTCTTTGTGGAGAAAAAAGATGGCACATCCAACATGTCAAGACAGTCCTAACCCGGCTCCAACAGAACCAATTCTACATCACCAGTACCACATTTTTAGGATACATCATCAGTCATCAAGGTGAGGAGATGGACCTATCCACAGTCAAAGCAGTCACCGAAAGGCCATACCCTACCACTATCAAAGAACGTGCTTGGTTTCTTGGTTTTGCAAACTTCTACAGAAGATTTATCAATTGATGATAAACAGATCCCTGAATCAACACTGAACTGACTTGAGGTTAATAATTAGATTATTTGCTTGTTAGAACTGCTTTTCATGAGAATTTGAATTTGTAACTATTGTGAAGCTGCTTTGAAAAAATCTGTATTGTATTAACCGCTAGAGAAATAGAGGTACTTGACTTGGCATATTCAGTATATATACACAAAATAAACATAAATGCAACGTTGAAAAAAACTCAAAATGTAAAACATTGAGTTTTTCTTTTAGTGATCAAATTGTAGGCTATATTTACACAATGAAAAGAAATGCAAGGGGGTAAAAATATATTATTTCTTTCTCAAAACAATGAGTTTTGATATGTGAACAAATTGTGTAAGTGTTTTCATACATGATCGTTGGGTGTAGGTAATCAGTAAATGAGTGTGCCATTTAAATGCTAGTGTTTCCCAAATGAAACACAAGAGCTGTTAGTTTTTCACACTTGGGGCCCTATCTTGCACCCAGCGCAAGTGACTTTGTACACCGACGCATGTATCATTCCTATTTTGCACCGGCGCAAAGCGGACTTTTCCCTCCACAGAAGCACGTCGGTAAGTTAGGAAATACACTTGCGCTCCCGGGGGCGGTTCAGCGCAAAGAGGAGGCGTGTTCCGGCGCAAACGTTCCTTCATGCTATTTTGAAGGTTTAGAAAAACAATTGCGCCACAAACCAGGAAAAAATAGTTTAAAGTCAGTGGCGCGTTGCGCATGTTATTCATATGCTATTTTAAGGGCGCATGCTTGGCCATAATCAATGTAGCGTGTGCACAACGCGCATACACTTTGATTCTCTCATCTACACAGAAGCAGCAGCTTTCATTTTTGCAAATCATACATTATTACGATAGATAGATAGATAGATAGATAGATAGATAGATAGATAGATAGATAGATAGATAGATAGACAATTTATTATAAAAGCATACATTTAGCTTACACATTTACCCAAATTATCATACGCCTGTTTAACCGAAGTTAATTTGGGTGGGTTTCTCCATTTCAATGTAACTTCTCTCTTTTACGGCCGTGACGAGAGCGTTGCTCTCCTTGGCTGTGAACCGCTCCTGGCGCGCGCCTGGCAAATCCGCCGTTACAATAGCAATCCGCTATGGAAAAAGCGCGTCTTCTCTTAAAGGGAATGTGAGATGACGCTCTGATTGGTTTATTTCACGTTACGCCCAAACCACACCTATGAATAATGAAGCTACTTCAGACCAACCCCTTTTAGATTTGCGCCTGGCGCAAGAGTCATTTATCCCGCCGGGAAAATAGCAACAGCGCCGAGACCCGCCCACAAAGTTACTTGCGCTTTGCGCTTGACACTTGCGTTTCAGATCGTTAAAATAGGGCCCTTGGTCTCAAGATTGGTACATGAGTGAATGGTTTCACTGAGTGGGCCTCAAGTACCACTTTTAGTGTGTAGGCAATAAATAAAAACCTGTAATATCTGGATGATTAAATTAACCTTAGCATTGACAGAATACATTTTAAGGTGAAAGCCGTTTCCCTCAGTTTTATGTCTTTGACAGATACAATAAGGGGGAAAAAAACAGGTCATATTCTTCATATTCATATGATTCTAATATCTAGCAGAAAAAAGAACAATTCATGATACATAAGCTATTATGAGGTTATAGGAATTTTTTTTTAATGAGCACAACAATGCTGCTAAAGATATACCAAAGACAATTTCCTAGTCCATGACACTATGATTCCATCAGCCTTTATGCTCATCACTGTTCACAGATGACCTTGGTTACAACTAATGAACATTACTGCTTGTTTCCATCCTGTTCAAAGAAAGTTGAGTGTCTGGCAGTAAACAACTTGGAACAGGCCTGATCCTTAATGCAACTGATGACTGGTGATCATAACATGATGGTGGTGCTGACAGAGGCTGACTTTATCAAAAGATTAGAAATCTGGAACCAGCAGCATTTTTGGTGTCGGAAAAATTAGAGAAACATGGCTACATGACCAGTTTCAGAAAATAACACCATGCAGTCACCACTCCAGAAGGTTAATGTTCCTTAATTCATAGGCTACACATAAGCAGGGATTTCACCACATGCATGCGGTCTCACGGAAGCCATGTTGTGGGCAAGTCGAGGCCCTGTCTTACTGAAATGAAATGGGCATCTCCTAGCTCTGACATCTGTGAAATTACACTCCGTGGGTAGAACAGCCTCTGTCTTATTATAAGTTAGAGATGTTTGAGTTTTTGGAAGCCGTTTTGTAGGGATCATGGTAATCCTGGCGGTCATGTTGTTTTCCAGAGTCTGTAACATGGAATATCACAGCAGACAGGGCGCAATGGATCTCAATGCCATTTCATGCAGACTGCCTGACAGAGAAAAAAACTAAAACAAAAACAGGATACATAACATCTTGGTTACTGATGTAACCCTCGTTCCATGATGGAGGGATGGTGACATTATGTCAAAGACTGAGAAATGGGGTCTCACTGCATCCTCACCTGCAGGTATTTGCGCCCTGATATAATTCGCCACTTGAGGAGGTTCTGAGGCGAAGGCATTTGGTGGAGCTGGTAGTGGCGTTGCCGAAAAGAGAGAGAAGGAAGGAATTGATCCCCGGAAGAGGTGGAGGGGTAAGAAAAGTTGAAGAAGGGGGGACGGGAGGGGGAAACTGTCACGGGACAGATGTGAGGGATGGCTATATATACCGGCATTTCAATAGCTATAACAAGATCTTTTAGGAAAAGGGCGTGGCCAAGTGTACCCAAAAGCCTATCAGTCCTAAACAAAAACTCTGCGACATTAGGCAAGCATATGCGACACATGATTCTAAACAAGCATGCAAACTTTTATGGAGATCGAGCCATAGGTGGGGCTAGGACTGTTGAAAAGCTTTTAAAAAACATACATTTCCTTAATAAATTGCTTGAATTGGCTGTAAATGGTCTTTTTCATCTCTGATCTAGGTGGTTAAAGGCTTGCTTAAAACATAATGCCTTAAAAAGGTCTTAAAGGGGACCTGTAAGAATTGAGAAATGCCAGGCAGTCTGGTTGAGCAACGACCACTCGAGAGAAGACAAAGGATCTTCCTGGAAATTAACATTTGACTCTCTCTTGAGAAACTAGCATCCCCAAGTCAATCACCTCCCCATGTTGTCTCTCTCTCACGCTGAGATCACTAGATATTCACCCAAAAATCTATATGGTTTAGTGTGAATAATTATCACACAGTGTTATACATGTTTGGTATCATTTGAAATGTCTCAGTGCGACTGGTACAAATGTCTCATTCCCAAAGAAGTAAACCAAAAGGTTATAAAGTTCTTAATAGTTTAGAGATAACTTGCACATAGAGGAGGGGTGGGCAAATGGCAATCTGCTCCCAAAAAGGTGTAAACTCTGAATGCAAATTCTCATTGTTAGCAAATGTTTCCATGTGAAAGAAGTTTCTGTCTATATAAAGAAATGCAACAAGAGGCTCAGGGCAATTTGTAACTCAAATTAGCCAGTGATGCGGAGTGTATGCAGGTACTCCGCATCATGTATTTTATGTCAGGTTCGCATCTTCTCTGTTTATTCCAGAGCATTTGATGTTTTGTATTTATTATCTTTGAACGGATTATGAAATTGTCATGATACATTTACCTGATTTACTAATATTTACATTTACAGTTACCTTGTTACATTGGATTTTATTCCGACTGACTCTGAAATTGTTATCCCAAGTAGATTAAATGGATTTGTATGGTACCGCAAGTTTTGCGTCAGATTAGTGACGACTAATGTTTGGCACTAATTCAAGTGTACTTGGTTCCCTTTCAGTTCGGTCACGCTCAACGTAGTCGGACGTACCAACTGATTGTGATCACGCTTAGGGAGCCTGTCATCTTCGAGTATTGTTAAAACGAGCCAATGCACATTGGCGTGCATGAATTGCATCACATACTCCGCCCCGCAGCGCGGGTATAAATACGGAAGTGGATGCACGCACCAGTTGTCTTTCGCTTCAGAGCCGATCGGTCTCTGAAGAGTGTTGTGTATACAACGAGCGAGTGTGTCTGTGTTCTTCTGGAAGACTCTCCCAGTGCTGGTGTTTCTACAGTGAGTGCAGCGGTGATCACGAGCTTCTAGGGTCTCAACTGCTGTTGTAACAACATAAAATTTCTAAGTGTTTTGAGTTGTTGACGGTTGGTAAGAGGGCGTGGAAGTGAGTGCTTCACTGTTTTAGTTCACTGTTTCAGTGTTGCCACAGTCATTCCCCTGTGTGCTCCGGCACTGGTGACGGGTCCCATTTCCTGAAAGAGCAACACGGGTGTGTCTGCGTCTTTTTCAAGATGCCATTCCATCCGTGCGTTTCTGGGTGCGGTAGGGATCTGTCCCCCTCTGACGGTCACGATAGGTGCATCACGTGTTTTGGCTTACAGCACGCTGAGGCAGCTCTCGTGGATGACTCACCGGGGAGCAACCGGTGGAGCTCCCCGAGGAACACGCTGGTCCCTCTATAGTGGACCGACCAGCCATTTCATTCGGGGCCCCTCCAGAGGACAGGATGTCCATCGCAGCATCGGAGGGAGAGCTGGGCTCTGGAGATGACGACTCGGCTCCGCTGCCTCCCTCTGAGAGATCAGCGCTGCCAGATCCAGAGATGACAGCTATGCTAAAAAGGGCCGCCGAGGCGGTAGGGCTCGTCTGGAATCCTCCACCGTGTCCCGAACCGTCTCGGTTGGATGACTGGTTTCTCGGGGAGGGGCTGAATTGCCGGGCGAGCCGCCCCAGTACATTTCTTCCCTGAAGTGCATGAGGAGCTTACTAGGTCGTGGACGGCACCTTTCTCTGCCCGAAACTGTCTTAGTAGATCCTCCCCCCTCACTACCCTTGATGGAGGAGCGGCAAAGGGTTATGAGGCTATCCTGTGTCCGGCGACCGCTACCTAATTGAAGGGGGATCCTCATCTCCCCTCTAAGGCCTGTAAGTTCTCGTCCGTCCTTACGGGTCAAGGCTTACAAAGCCTGTGGGCAAGCCGCTTCTTCTCTGCATGCCATGCCGCTGCTTCAGATCCACCAGGCCCAAGCATTCATGAACACGCACAAGGGTAGCCAGGTTCACTTTTTCACAGTTCGGCTATTCGGCAACACAGTGGAGAACTTCGCCCAACAGTTCTCTGCTGCCCAGAAGCAGACGGAGGCCATCCGGCACATCCTGCACCGGCAGCCTGCTGCCTCCACCCGTCCGCCTGGGGCAGATCCTCCACCTGCTCGTCGCCGAAGGCGTCTGTTTGCCGCCGCCTCTGCTCCCACTGAGCCACCGCAGCAGCCTCCACCCAGGTCTCAGCGTGGACCCGGCCACTTCTGTTCATGATGCAAACACAGAAATGCATTTCCCAATGCTCCGTCCCCGAGATTGGTCTGCAGTGTTCAACCTGAAGGACGTGTACTTCAGATCTCTACCCTTCAGCAACACTGGCCATGCCTGTGTTCTTGCGTTCGAGGGGTTGAAGTCTCAGTACAAGACCCTCCCTTCGAGTGCTACATAGCCAGTTGGGTGTTCAGGTCAACTGGGGAAGAGTAAACTCGTCCACGGACTGAGGATCTTTTACAGTTTGGAGGTGGACTCGGTCTACACGTCCCTCAAGAGGAACGTGTCCGGTCGGTGCTAGACAGAAGTGAGAAAGGGTCCCACTGAAACTTTTGGTAGACGCAGCCGCAAATAGGTCGGCTTCCTCTATATGAAGACCGCTTTAGCACTGGCTTCGTGACCGAGTCCCCGAGGTGGCCGTGGCCGAGCGGCACGCTCCGTGTGACAAACACCCGGCCTGCCGCCAAACTCTCAGCCGTGTTCATGCCTTTTGTTTCTCCAGGCCAGACACCTCTAGAACAAGTACCTACCAACACCAGCTGAGGGGCCACGTATAACGGGCATGCAGTAACGGGGGTCTGGGCGAGCCTCCAACTGCATTGGCATCCATTGCCTCGAGTTGCTAGCAGTGCACATTGCTCGATGCCGCAGCTCAGCAAGCCTGCACTGCTCAGTACAGTGACCGTTGCGCTTCGCTTCCATCGCATGTCGCAACTCGCCCGCCACCTCCTCCTATGGAGTCAGAAGCTTCTGAGGTCGCTTCATCCACTTTAAGTTTCGGCCGGCTCAATCGTGCCACCGACGAGGCCTCACGACAGCCTGTGGCTGAGGAGAGTGGAGACTTCATCCCGTGTGCCGGTGTGCCAGAGCATGAGCTCTTGAACCTCAAAGGGGGCTGGTAGCAGCAGCTCATTTGCATTTAAAGAGCGTTTTTGCTCACCCCCAAAAGTGCCAATTTTAACATTCTATAAAAATCTGATCTATGGGGTATTTTGAGCTAAAACTTCACATACTATTCTAGGGACATCAGATACTTATTTTACATCTTGTAAAAAGGGGCATAATAGGTTCCCTTTAAAGCGCTTGAACCCCTATAATTGCTGCTTGCATCAATATTTTATTTATTTATTTATTTGAGCTTGTAATGTTGAATTAAAAGTGAATAATTTGATTTTTGGTAAAATTACACATTCTGTCTCAGTGGGTTTTTTTTATTTTTATAATATTTTATATTATATTATTATATATTTTAAAATATCTTTTGTGTTCCGCACAGGAAAGATAAATTAGTAAATGATGTTAGAATTTTTTTTTTTGGGGGGGGTGGACTATCCCTTTAAGAAATAGTAAGAGGCACCCCAAAACACAATGGATACCCTCTACATGTCCAGACTGCTGCCCTCACGTTCCTAGAAAGAGGCACAGAGCCACCCTGATGAGCCATTAAATCATCGATAGTGATTTAACATGCGAGCAGTGATCCAACACAGCAACAGGCACTATCCCATGCTGTGGAATCTGGACAGACAATCCGCTAATATGACGGGAAGCGCTTTGTTATACCTCTTCAGAAACCATACGCTGCACTTAACCTCATCAAGCACTCAGTCCACATTATCTGCCACAAACGGTACATAAAATGTATGACATATTATATGCGGTTAGTTGCACCAGACTGCATGCTAAAACCATTATCTGTTTGATGGAGAATTTTGATTGCCATATTACCGAAGTCTACTAATGCACATGCGCTGTGGTTACCTGACACCAAAAACATCCAAAAGATCTGGAGAAGTAAGCAAGCTTTCTGGAGTTTCAAACATGCGTTAACGTATTGGCTCTTTGTTGCATGTGGGACTGCATACTGATTAAATAATCTGGTTTGTAAATAGAGCCTGTTTTTAATGCGTCCCTGTTTTTCCACGTCTGGATCTTATTGGGATTTGCTGATACCTTTTCCAGGTTTCCCCAGTTTAATATCCCACCACACCTCTCCCTCAAGACCCTTTTCGTATCCCACAATATCCTGGGCCTTGTATCTCTGCGTGGTTACTCTGAAGAGCACCTCTAAATTTTAGGCTTTGCTGAATAGATTTATAGAAGAATGTTGACAATTGCTCAAAAAGCATCCAGTGCTACCAGAGCTCTCCATCTGTGGCAAAGGCATCCAAATTTCCATCACATACTTGCTTGCACTGCTGCTGTGATAAATCTGAAATTCTGGAGCTGGCAAAATAAGCCCAGTATGGCTTGGTCCCATTGTAATGTCTTAAGCATGTTTTCTTGAGGGACTGCAGCAGCCCTGACGCTAGTTTGGCCATTGTGTGTCATGGAGATTAGCTGTGGACATGTTGGCTTTTGAAGTCAAGGTTGCCAAAGAGCTGAAAATGAGGCGCGTCTCTGCTAGACTCATCCGGTAGTCTTGCAGCTAAATGAGCACAGTGCACGTTCCGCTCTCCAATGGCCTTTATCACTAATGGACCAGCACAAAGCACCCAGTCTGAAGCCATCAGAGCCTCTCCCATTAGCATGAATGCTCAAACCAGATCAGGCTAAATCTAAAACGAATGACCCTCACCTTGAATAAACATCATCCTCATAATGGTGTGGGAACGTAATGCAAAAGTACGAATGAAAAGAGGATGGGATGGATATCTCTAACAACTATCTTGTTCATTAGCACTCTGGCTAACAGGCCAAGTCATACACTGTAAATAAAATAAAATAAAATGAAATATGTGACTGTTTGTAGTTGAGTTAACAATACCATTATTTGGGCTCAAACAGCAAATGCATGTTTGCATTTATGCATCTTTAAACAGATAGTTTAAAAAAAAATCCAAACCAAGTTTAATTCAAGATACATTTTACATGTTTCCTTGGAACTTAACCTATGCCAGTTCTACATTTTTATATAAATTAATATGTGTAATGCAATGATTTTTAAAATACTAAATCTGATACTGTATGATTTTTCATTCTTCTTTCTAGAGACTAGTTGGAAATTATAAAATGAACTGTCTAATTATAGGTTTGTGTAAGAAAAAAAACTTCAGGTTTTATACAACAAACATTAAACATTAAGTGATGTAGAATATGGTCATGCAGAAAGAATAAGACATTAATATGTGCTTTATACAGTAAGTACTAATAAACAGCCAATATCCTAGTAATATCGATGCTAATAAGCAAGTAGCTAATTGGACCCTAAACTAAAGTGTTACACGAAGAGGGTCCCTTAAGAGGGCCATCATATTTGGAAAGAGTTCTAACTTTTAATTGACACAAAGAATTTTGCAACATTCCTCATACATGCTATATTGACTCAGTATAATGTTTAAAAAAGTTGTTAAACTAATTTTAGTATTTTAGGCCAAATATTTTTATGTGATGAAATGATGAACTGGATGATGACATCACTGTTTTCTCCAGAGATGAACTGAACTCTATGAATTGTACATAGTTACTGAACCGAACTGAATAAATACTGAAAAGACTTCAACTGAATAATGATTGTTCACTGTTTTCTTTTTAGAGCTGCTGTACAGCAGAATTGAAGTCAGTTTTTCCTGATGATCCCTGTAAAGCTGCTTTGAAACCATCTATATTGTATAAAGCACTATATAAATAAACTAAAGGTGACTTGACGTGTCATACTGTGTCAACATTTCTGAGCATTGATGTTCTAAACAGTGTATGGAGCTACAGTTACCATTCAGAAAAATAAATCCTCACCTATATGTATGCCACTTAATGCTCCATAGTCCACCTCTTCTGGTCATAGAGTGAAAGCAGGGTGTAGAGAGAAAGGACAAAAGTGCACTCTAATCAAATAATGTGAAATGTGAAATGAAGTCAGGGCAACCCTTAATCAAGAAGTGGTGAAAGAAAGGGGTAATTTGCAATGTTACTGTTTTTTACACATGATGTAAACAAAGACAAAAATAACGGCAAATTAGAGTTGGGTTACGGTTTTGTGATTATGTGCTGAAAAGGATGAAAAATTACCTTCCATGTTGTCTGTTCAGTGTGAGTGAGAGGGCAAGAGAGAGAGAGAGAGACAGAGAGAGTTGATCAGAAGTTGTACTCACAAATAAGAAATAGTTTTTAGAAAAAAATTGATTTTGACAATCTGTAGAAGTTTCTGATGTTGAGGAAATACATTTTCATTCTGAGATTACACAGACATAGCTATTTGCCAAAGAAAGAAGCTGCGCTTAAATATATCAAAAGGCTTAGCACTTCATTAATCAATCTTACTGTATAATCAGTGAGCGTATGATGTCAAATTTTACTGCCAAAATTTTTACCATCATGGTCGCAGAGTTACACAGCACCCTCACAGTTAGAGCAAATGGGGTCCAATAAGCTTTAGCAGGTTTTAAAATATATTTAGTTAGTTTTATATTACATTATATTATAAGATATTTCATGTCTGCCCCTAAAAATTAAATATAATGTAATATAATAATAATTTACCTATTGCTTTGTTTCACATTCAGCTTTTAGGGTTAATCAAACTTCATACTACATGAGATTATAGGAACATCACAGAGGGCATTCCTTTAAAAACTCTAAACACCTCTCCTCATCTCTAGTCTTTCATTTGGTGGCTTTAGAATGTAAACGAGATGACAAGGGTTTTTTGATGGATGTACCATAAATTGAAAAAAGAAAGGAAAATGAAATTATTTTGGAAGAGAACCTGCAAATGTCCATCATGCTGTGGCCAGAGTGGATTTTCGGAATAGTAAATGCAATTTTTTTGTGACCAAGCTCAACTTGTCCTAACCATGTCCTCACCTGCGGTTCATTGGGGAATGATGTGTTTCATGCTTTTACAGAGCCAGTAAAAATGCTGGTGCTGTCCTGAGTTTAACGTGGCATTTTGGTAACCTTCTGCTCCGACCCAAGCTCTGTGTTTGAGTGTGTTATAGGGGAGGCCGTAAAGTGACCTCGTCGATCATCGCTGTGTGAGGACTCGGAGTCGCAGAGCAGCTGTCACTCTCCTCGCATCCAACCCACAGATGGAGCTTTTATTGGGAAGGCTGTTGCTTTGAACAGACCTACAATGGCTTTTCAAGATGAAATCAAACTGTTCCAGATCCATCTATTGGCTTCTCCCTTTTCCACCCCGCTTTAATTCCCTCAACAATTTATACTGCAGCTAAATGAAGACTTTGCTCAATGACAACTACATGTTTTGGTGGACAGCATCACTGTGACTCTCACTGAACTGATGAGAGTGTCAGCATATTGAGTTTTGATCTATCTCCGATGTGTTCAGGTATTACTCATTACCTGCATTACTCATTTCTTGATGTCATACTTGTTTATAGAGACAAGCTGTAATAACAAATGCAGCATATTATAAAATAGTTCAAAGCGGAAGTTTGCCTGTGCAAATTCTAGTAAGGAAAGATTTTTAGATGCAACTGAATTTCATTTGAATTACATTAATGGAAATATAAAAATTCATGGGTTTTGTGTATACAGTATAACAGCCGTGCACGAGTCTAGTTCCGGCGGACGAGTGACCTCTAACCTGACGTATGACGTAGAATGTAAGAGTAGCGTAAGCTTAGGTGAGAGTATATGGCTGAGCAACAAACTCAAGCTCCTTTTCTCTTATACCGAAATCCTCATTATTTGACTTCTAATTTGTGACCAGTGTTTTATTTTGTTTTGCTCTATCCTCTGTGCTTCCGCGTATGTCAATACATCAAGCATATTCATAGTTCACTCGTCCGTCCGACTCATCAAAAATGCTAAATTAGCATCATAAATAAAAGAAATGCATCAAAAATAAAAAAATGCATTGCTTCGCTTCAGAAGGCCTTTAGCCGTATGGATTACTTTTGATGGATGGATGAGCTTTTTTGGGCTTCAAAATCTCAGGCTCTACTCACTCCCATTATAAAGCTTGGAAGAGCCAGGATATTTTTTTTATATAACTCCGATTGGTTTTGGCTGAAAGAAGAAAGTAATATACACCTTGGATGGCTTGAGGGTGAGTAAATTATGAGACAATTTTCATTTAATTTTTGGGTTAACTAGCCCTTTAATAAAACATCCTGTTAACACATGCAGGAGGTCACCAGTGACCCCTTTCTATGTTTAGTGTAATTTACAGTAATACATTTAACCAATGTCTACTAATTAAATCTTGACAAAATACACATCAAATATTATTTTAAAATTAGTATTATATTACTACATAAATATAATGTATTTATTAATATTTTTGTCAAATGATATTTATTACTGTAAAATAATATTCAATAATATTACAATAAAACTGAAAGAACAGTTTTGAGATTCTGTCCAAATCTGGAGAAGTGTCATGTCTTCCTGTCTTCCAACACATCATCATCTTTACTTAGTCCATCCTGATGTCTTAAGCAATACAAGATGGACTAAGATTGTTCTGAACAGGGTATCTGCAATCTTTCCGTAGCTCAGTATGAATGTGTTCGCACATAGTAAAACATTTTTTAATATGTCCGGCAGAACCACTGTGATTTACAGCAGTTCCTCAGACTTTATCAGGTCATTTATTCAGCTCATGTCTCCAGAGAGCAGCTCCAGGAAGATGCCTGGCACCCTTAGACACGCTCTACTCTCTGACTGACACTAACAGTCTTTGTAGTGATCTTAAGTGTGACATCACTCCATTTCCACAATCATTTCCACATCACTCACTAGTCTAACACAATGTAAAGGATGTGGAGTCTGTCCTTTGTTTATATATTTCATCCAGCAAGAGCTAAAAAATAAACAACACATGCTAGGCTTATAGGCTATTTGTTGTGTTTGATGACTTATTTAACATACTGCATAGTTTCCACTTTATTTCGACAGTTCACTTTAGACATTCTACTATACGTAACTTTGCAACTACATGTCAACTAACTCTCATAAATTTGGAACTAGATGTCAGCTAATTGTTAGGGTTCGGGTTAGTAGAAAGTTGACTGTGGGAAGCAGGGTGAGGCCCAGAGCCGTGAGAGAATGGCACGGTGGTGATTGATAATGAGTGTGCCACATCGGCCTCGTATCTCACGGAGGAGGTACGGAAGCATAAGAGGAGGAGCAACGACAGTGAAGGACGAGAAAGGACCAGGCCTGGACTTTACATTATGTTTAGTTTATGTGTGTGTGGCAGTATGCGAGGAGCTGCCAAATTTACTTTCGTTTTGTGTTTGTTTATTTGATATTAAGCAACAATTTAGATTATCTTTATGTTGTTTGTTTGGAAGCGGAGCGGAGCATGCACAGTCAGCGCTCGAGGGGGCTGTCTGTATACATTGTAAACAGCTTCCACTATGGACTGAGGCACTGGGTGAGGCACATATCCAGCTCTGAGGAGTTGGATGTTGAAAGCATCAAAGCAGGAGAGCTTGAGGACTCGCCACCTCATTCTCCAGCCTATGAGGAGCTGGAGGAGGTTGTGACTCGTGCTGTTGCCAGACTGAACATTGACTGGCCAGCTGAGAAGCAGGACGTTCATCCCAAAAGTAAACGAGACGAACGCTTCCTGCCCTGATGAGCTCAGCCTTTTTTCCACACTGAGGTGTCCAGATTGTCTAAGAAACTGGTCTCCTATCGAGTTCACAGTGCACAAACAATAGTTGGCCACAAAGAGCACGGATATGGGGCGATGCCTAAGGTGGAAGAGACGCTAGCCAGCTATCTCTCCCCAGACTGCATCATCCCTAAAGGTTTTGACACTTCCCACCAAGCAAGTCGGAACTACTTCAGCTTGGGTGGGCAAAGCATATTGAGCGTCTGGTCAGGCTTCAGCTTGCTTACACACCATGAGCTTGCTGCAAGCCTACCAGACAGATTTGTTAGGAGACCTGGATGAGGGCGAGGGAATTGGGCCTGACGCAGTCACAGAGTTGTGTTGGGCCACAGATCCTTTTTTCCGGGCCACCAAGGAGACGGCTAGGTCCATTGGTCGTGCTATGACAGCCCTGGAGAGGCATTTACAGTGGGTACGGAAAGTATTCAGACCCCCTTAAATTTTTCACTCTTTGTTATATTGCAGCCATTTGCTAAAATCATTTAAGTAATTTTTTTTCCTCATTATTGTACACACAGCACCCCCATATTGACAGAAAAACACAGAATTGTTGACATTTTTGCACATTTATTAAAAAAGAAAAACTGAAATATCACATGGTCCTAAGTATTCAGACCCTTTGCTCAGTATTTAGTAGAAGCACCCTTTTGATCTAATACAGCCATGAGTCTTTTTGGGAAAGATGCAACAAGTTTTTCACACCTGGATTTGGGTATCCTCTGCCATTCCTCCTGGCAGATCCTCTCCAGTTCTGTCAGGTTGGATGGTAAACGTTGGTGGACAGCCATTTTCAGGTCTCTCCAGAGATGCTCAATTGGGTTTAAGTCAGGGCTCTGGCTGGGCCATTCAAGAACAGTCACAGAGTTGTTGTGAAGCCACTCCTTCGTTATTTTAGCTGTGTGCTTAGGGTCACTGTCTTGTTGGAAGGTGAACCTTCGGCCCAGTCTGAGGTCCAGAGCACTCTGGAGAAGGTTTTCGTCCAGGATATCCCTGTACTTGGCCGCATTCATCTTTCCCTCGATTGCAACCAGTCGTCCTGTCCCTGCAGCTGAAAAACACCCCCACAGCATGATGCTGCCACCACCATGCTTCACTGTTGAGACTGTATTGGACAGGTGATGAGCAGTACCTGGTTTTCTCCACACATACCGCTTAGAATTAAGGCCAAAAAGTTCTATCTTGGTCTCATCAGACCAGAGAATCTTATTTATCACCATCTTGGAGTCCTTCAGGTGTGCTTTCATGTGTCTTGCACTGAGGAGAGGCTTCCGTCGGGCCACTCTGCCATAAAGCCCCGACTGGTGGATGGCTGCAGTGATGGTTGACTTACTACAACTTTCTCCCATCTCCCGACTGCATCTCTGGAGCTCAGCCACAGTGATCTTTGGGTTCTTCTTTACCTCTCTCACCAAGGCTCTTCTCCCCCGATAGCTCAGTTTGGCCGGACGGCCAGCTCTAGGAAGGGTTCTGGTCGTCCCAAACGTCTTCCATTTAAGGATTATGGAGGCCACTGTGCTCTTAGGAACCTTAAGTACAGCAGACATTTTTTTGTAACCTTGGCCAGATCTGTGCCTTGCCACAATTCTGTCTCTGAGCTCTTTAGGCAGTTACTTTGACCTCATGATTCTCATTTGCTCTGACATGCACTGTGAGCTGTAAGGTCTTATATAGACAGGTGTGTGGCTTTCCTAATCAAGTCCAATCAGTATAATCAAACACAGCTGGACTCAAATGAAGGTGTAGAACCATCTCAAGGATGATCAGAAGAAATGGACAGCACCTGAGTTAAATATATGAGTGTCACAGCAAAGGGTCTGAATACTTAGGACCATGTGATATTTCAGTTTCACTGAAACTGTGAAACTGAAGTTTTCTTTTTTAATAAATGTGCAAAAATGTCAACAATTCTGTGTTTTTCTGTCAATATGGGGTGCTGTGTGTACAATAATGAGGAAAAAAATGAACTCAAATGATTTTAGCAAATGGCTGCAATATAACAAAGAGTGAAAAATTTAAGGGGGTCTGAATACTTTCCGTACCCACTGTATGGTTGAATCTCAGTGCCATCAAAGAGAAAGATAAGAGCCTCCTTATGGTTGCCCCGCTATCACCTCCTGGCCTCTTTGGTGACTCTGTCTCTGACTCATTCCAAAAGCTCTCCCCCCGCCACTCTCAGGTCTCTGGAACTGCTGAGTAGGAGCAGCCCCAAACATTGAAAGCAAGCTCCTCACACCATGCCACACAAAAACAGAGCGCTGCTACCCGAAGGGGCCATAGAATGTGTTGGCACATTAAAATGTTGGGGTTAAGGTTAAACGCCAAAAAGAGTGTGCTTTCTCCAGCACAGAGGACCACTTTCCCCTGCATGCATTGAATTAGTCTGGTCAACTGAAAACCGAGTAAAGCTAGGCCAGTCACTCACTGTGAAACAGTTTCAGAGACTGTTGGGTTTGATGGCAGCAGCGTTCAAAGTGATACTTCTTGGCCTGTTGTACATGAGACCCCTACAGTGGTGGCTAAGGACTAGGGGGTTTTCCCCAAGGGGCAATCCTTTTCACATGATCAAGGTCACCGGGCGATCCTTACGTGCCTTGGTTTTGTGGAAGAAACCCTAGGCCAAAGTCCCGTGTTGGGAGCTCCTTGTTGCAAGATGCTAACTACGGATGCTCCCCTCACGGGTTGGGGAGTGATTCTAGAGGGTCTCTCAACTCAAGGTCTCTGGAGGGGGCACCATCTCTCCTGGCATATCAATTGCCTGGAAATAAAGGCTGTCTTTCTTGCTCTCAAGAATTTTTCTCCAAGATCTCAAGGGTTCAATCAGACAACACATTGGTGGACGCCAACATAAATCACCAGTGTGGTTTGCGCCCACATCCACTCCGCAAACTGGTGCACCAAATCCTCCTGTGTTCGTAGGGAAAGCTGATTTCACTCAGCTTACATCCCTGGGTGCCATAACCAGGGAGCAGACATCATGTTGAGACAGGGGCTGAGGCCAGGCGAATGGAGGGTGCTCAGCCAGGCACTAATGGATCTGTTTGTGTCTCGGAGATGTCTTACTGTCCACTCTGGTTCTCCCACAAGCATCTAGCTTCTCTGGGACTGGATACTATGGTTCAGACATGGCCGAGGCTACGTCTCTGAACACTTTCCCCCCGATCGCTCTGCTTCCGGGAGTTCTGGAGAGAGTTTGCCGGTACAAGGTCCGTCTCACCTTGATCGCCCCGCGGTGACCGGGCAGAGTGTGGTTCTTGGATCTTGTGTCTCTTCGATGGCTCTCCTTGGGAGATTCTGATCAGGAGGGACCTTCAATACCAGGCAGGGGGCTCAATACTTCACCCCCACCCAGAACTGTGGAAGCTGAGGGGGCCCAGCTCATAGATTCTGGTCACTCAACTGAGGTTGTTGAGACCATCCTTCACTCTAGAGCTTCCTCCACGAGGAAATTGTATGCCCTGAAGTGGAGAGTTTTCACTTCTTGGTGCAGTGTTTGTCAGCTGGGCCCAGTGAACTGCCCTGTTGGTACAGTGCTGGAGTTCCTGCAGGAGCGATTCGCTGCGGGGTTATCCCTGTTCACTTTAAAGGTCTATGTGGCGGCCATAGCTATTTACCACATTCCTTTGGGTGGAATGTCTTTAGGGAGAGACCCTTTGGTAGCACGTTTCCACCGTGGCACATTGAGGCTGAGTCTTGCAGTATGCACTAGGATCCCGCTTTGGATCTGGCCTTGGCCTGTCCCTGGCTCCCTTTAAGCCTACTGAAGAGGTTCAATTCAAGTTTCTGACTCTCAAGAAGTTGTTCTCTTAAAAGGATAGGAGATTTGCAAGCTCTGTAATTTGCCCAAATTAAATTTAATTGTGTCAAGTGTTGTCAGGTCTGCCCTCCTTCTACAGTATCAGCATTTTCATCCATCTTGTAGGTGTCCTGGGATCTAAGATACACTTAAAGTTGGAACTGAATTGCTTTTCCAACTTGAGAACTACATACAGTCACAAAGAATTGTTCTTTACACAGTTTGAACCAGTGTCATAGACCATAATAATGTCAGCATCACTTGGCCAATGAGTATAGTGTGGCCTTACTTCTACAGTATCAGCATTTTCATCCATCTTGTAGGTGTCCTGGGATCTAAGATACACTTAAAGTTGGAACTGAATTGCTTTTCCAACTTGAGAACTACATACAGTCACAAAGAATTGTTCTTTACACAGTTTGAACCAGTGTCATAGACCATAATAATGTCAGCATCACTTGGCCAATGAGTATAGTGTGGCCTTCTCCTAATGCATCCCATAAACGTTGTTGTATGTCTTTCACACACCCAATCTATTTTTCTTATAGATAAATTTGGTGAAAGGCAGCTTTTCACATGCAATTATATGGGCGATGTTGAATTTCATTTTTAGCTCCTTCCATTTTTTCTCATGTAGACAACAGGTTAAATAAAAATATCAGGATTATGTGATATAGTGGATATATTTAGCAAAATGCACCTTTCTATAGTTATTTTTCTAGCTGACTAACGAAATTATAAGTATAGAATGGCTTTTCTGAAGTACATTTGACTTAAGCTGTTTTATACAAGCTCTTTCCAAGGTCGAAATGCTGATTGAGCGATCTTTCAGGCCACATTAAAGAGCACCAAAACAACATTTATTGCATGTATTTTGTGATAAAATTGACAGAATTTGAAAGCTGAAAGTTTGTTAATTGTTTACTAAAACTAACAAACACATTAAAAGTGACATATTAAAGGTGTCAGTTAGTGCGATTATGGATGGCTGTTGGAGTTTAGCTACTTTGTGTGCACAAAATAGACACTGCCTTCCTGCACTTTTGGATGTTCATTCATTGACACTTCTCTGTAGTTTTCTATCTGAGTAACTCAGTGAGTTTTTTTTTTTCACTGCAAAATCACATGTAAAATTATATTGTCGCCAGTGGCGATCTCAGCAAAAATATCACTCGCAAATTAATATTCAGCCTATTAGAAACGCATGTCAAGCTAATAAAAAAATGTATTGGACTTCCCAATGCACTACGCTCTAGCAGTTTTCCTCTTAATGAGACATCTGACATGATTTCTCAGTGAAGGCTCAATGAGGGTCCAAATTAAAGGTACACCCTACTGCCTTGCCGGGCTAAAGTCTGCTAGTGCACATCAAATGCACCATTTTGGACATGACTAGAGAGAGTGGATATTTTTAGCATTTGAATTTTTCAAATAATGTCTAATCTGCATGTTGTTTTAATACAGCTCTGTCTAGTAAATGTCAGGGATTTCTGAGCTTACCGCCGAATGCCTTCGACACTCTGGGTGGGTGAAACAGAACTTCAGGCCTCTGTAAAGTAACTCTCCTGTAGGAAAAACATTGAAACTATGCTGAAAACACAGTTAGCTTCAGTTAATTTCTCATAAATATTGTAAAGCTGTCTATTTAAAGTCAGATGAAGTTCAATCTCGCATAGTCAAAACATAGTTTGGCGTCAGTCAAGAGTCTCTTATGCTCCCCAAAACTGAATTAATTTGATCAAAAATAGTAAAAACAGTAATAGTATGAAATATAATTTGTTATATTTTAAACTGTAATTATATTTCATACTATTACTGTTTTTACTATTTTGTAGTATTTTGTTTTCTATTTTGACTATATATATATATATATATATATATATATATATATATATATATATATATATATATATTCAGCATTCATTTTTGCAACCATGTAAAAGTCTTAACGGTCACTTTTGATCAATTTAATCCTTGCTGAATAAAGTATTGATTACAGAACCCAAACCCAAAAGTTGACCCCAAACTTTTCAATGGTAGTGAATATTATAAATAAAAAAATATATAAAAAAAAAATAAAAAAAAGATATGGATATGGATATAGATTTTGTGATCTGCACGTCTAAAAGTAATAAATACAGACTATTTCACAGACAAAACTCTCTTTTACGATTCTGTTCATTGATATCAAGTTTATTTGTAACGAAGTGTCTCAAATGATTCAATTTAACTAATCTGGCAAACTATTCAAATGCACATAAATCAACTAGCTTTTAAATATGATTTTGGGACGTATTAGACGGTCAGTGAACGGACTGTGGTAAACGTGTCATCTAAGGCTGAGACTAGATCAAGTTATTGCCTATAGTAAACCTTTCAATGATGTCACTGTCATGTCATCAGTTGAAAGACACACAAATAATAAAATCTCAGCAGGCTGATAGATTCCCATTGTCTTTCCAGGGACCCCAGTGTCCAGACAAAAGACATTTTATTTAAATGTTGATGAGATTGATTGTTTTTCTTACAAGATTTAAAGTTTGACTAAGGGAGTGTCAGACTGAGTAGCCATTGACTGTATCTAATTCAACATTGGGAACATGATGACAGGATCTGAGTCTGACTGACAACATCTGTGTATGACTCTGACAACAAAAGGATTTAGTTTCTTCAGTCTAGACTTGGAGTGAAACTTTGCAACAGTCTGATTATGAAAGTTTTCTTACCTTTCCTGAAGCTGTCTTGAGGGAATCAATCCAGCCCTGAGGTTGGCGTCACCATGCCGTCTGGCCTGCCACCAGGTGTCATCTTCTTGGCTTACAATCTGCAACACATCTCCTCTCCAGAATTCCAACCCGGCGTCTTTGCATGGAATAGCGGGATCTACTTGGGGATCATAGTCAAAAAGTGCCCTCACAAAGATCTGCAACAATCCACAAACACATGTTGATGTCAACAATTATGGCTTAAATTATCTGGAGTGTAAAATGCAATGCAGAAAACGACTCTGTACGCTTTGATTTTCATCAAGGGACCTTGGTTTCTATGGTCTCCGGCTCTTCTTTGGTGCCTGGGATGACTGTGAAGGTCACTGCTCCTTCTGAATGGGCCTAGAGGATGTGATAAGGACATACAGGCTCAAGAAAAGCTTACAAGGTTCAGATTGAATAACACTTAGTCTGGTCAAAAGTTTGGAATAATTAAGATTTTATTTAATGTTTTTGAAAGAAGTCAAGTAAAGTCACCTTTATTTATATAGCGCTTTTTACAATACAAATTGTTGCAAAGCAGCTTTACAGTGATAACAGGAAAATATTTATCTTATGCTCATCAAGACTGCCTTTATTTGACCAAAAATACAGTAAAAAATATTAATATTGTGTACATAAAATGTACAAATTGTAAATAATATTGTTACAATTTTAAATAACAATATATTTTAAAATGTAATTTATTCCTGTGATGGCAAAGCTGAATTTTCAGCATCATTACATAGTCTTCAGGAATCATTCTTATATGCTCATGGCACTTATTTATTAGCAATTATTATTGGTGCTTAATTATTAATAATGGTTATTATTGTTATACATTTTTTGTTGCTTAATATTTTTTGTGGAAGGCATGATGCCTTTTTTTCAGGATTCTTTGACGAGAGTTAAAGATTTTTTTTTTTTTTTTAAACAAATCTTTTGAAACATTATGGATGACTTTACTGTCCCTTTTGATAAAAAATAATATTATTAATAATATTATTTATTTTACTGACCAATCAAAAGTGTGGGGTATAACATACAAAACATTAATGATTAGCATATTAGAATGATTTCTGAAAAAAATGATAATTATTGCAAACTTTTGACTAGTAGTGTATAAACAAAGATAGAATGCAAATTTGTAAGGCTCCAGAAAACCCTCAAACACAACTGCCCACTACATCAAATTAAAGCACAGACACACCAAATGCCCAAACACATTCAAGCATGCAGCTTAGACTAACATCAGTTTCTATTCTGGATATTGCTGGTCTAGGTCAATCCGTGTTGACCAAGAGAGGTTTGCTGGTTAAGCTAATTAAGAAGCCTGATGGGGACAGCAGCACACTAGCATCCCATGCGGGGAACCAGCATCCAAACACGCTGGCGACTGACCAGCAACGCATACTAGTATGGGAATGATCTCCTCTGGGTTCTTGTCCTCCACTGGAACTCCATTGACTTCCTTGAGTTTGTCACCTTCACGGATTAGACCTGTGGCATCCACCAATGAAGCAATGAGAAGAAAGAATCGGCAGAAAGAATTACGTCGAACATTGTGAGGTGAATTCAGTTATTTCAGTACAAAGCTCCGTGTGTCTTATTCACTAACCACTCACAATCCAGCTTCAGGAACTATAAGCATAACTATAACTATAACATGTTTGGGGTGTATATTACACTGTTGTCTTATGTGCATAATTTCTTTAGACAGTAGCATTCAGAATTCTCTTAAATAAGCAAGACTTTTGAGTGTGTTTTTAGCCTGTATTTAATTTAGTTTTAGGGTTTTGTTGTTGTTGTTGTTGTTGTTGTTGTTGTTTTACATGATGTATATTTTAAGTTTACAATGTTACATGTTCAAAACATGCAAGTTACATGTTTTGAAACTACTCGCTTTTGTCTTAGTTTTGGTTTATGATAATAAACTTGCAGATTTGAATGTGAGCTTGCAGTCTTTTGAAAGAAAGGGGCGGGGTTTAAGCTGACTAAATGATTGGAGAAGCCCAGCATACATCACTAGAAAAAAGTCTGTCATTTCACTTGATTAAATGTTACAAAATTGTTCACAATAAGATGGGAAATGTCCATTTCAGGTCAACATAAAGGGTTATTTTATGGCATTAACCTATACACAATTTTAGTTTCTAATTATAAGAGTGTTGATCAAGAACACAATGGTGAAAGAGGTTATAATATTAATACATTTAAAGTGCATCTCACCACTCCGATCAGCAGCTCCTCCTCTCAGGACCCGAGCTACAACTATAGCACCAGTGGACTCGTCTCTCTTTATGGTGGCTCCCTGGAACATAGAAATGGGTCTGTAGGCTGTCATTCAGAAATACAAGTCTAAGGTTTTAAAATTCATTCAAAGCAAATCGACTGTAAAGCATAAGTTCATATATCTGGAGGGACCCATTCCTAGCAAACAATCCCAGTTTGCCTTGTAAATCAATATGTGACTGTCAGGATAAGTCCAAGTAGAAATCTGGACAGAAATTTCTTTAGAAAGGGCAATACAGGTGTGAATATCACAATAGGAATCTTAAACACGTTATGCAGTGGGAGCTGAGTGTTAAATGTTCCATGAAACCATGACGAATAAGTCAAACTTAATGAGGAAAACTCTATTCATGAAAGCTCAAATTAAGACAAAAAAAGCTTTTGTTTAAATCACACAGCTTGCTGACATATGTCAAACATCAGATCAGTTGTCTTTCCTTCATCTGTCCTTTTGGAGGAGGGGGGAAGGGGGGATCAGCAGCCAGTGAAATGAATCTTTCAGGTTCATTAGATCTAAACACACATCAGATTTGACCTTTCTAAATTATACACAACTGTGTTTTGCTTCAAGTCCATTTTAATCAGCACCATCTCACATTGCTTAGAGAGAAAAATAATTTCTGTTTTCACATGCCTCATCTCCCAGGACAATCAATACACCAACCATGGCCACCACACCACATGCACTAATACTGTATAGGTTAAACTCTCCAAAATATATTAACAACTTGCAGAGGTCCTGAAATAAACTAGTCCAAACTATGGTTAAAAGAACATTTTAATCCTCAAAGGGCCTCTGACATGACCTGGAGACCAAGCTTTAACAAGCCTGTTTAGAAGCAGACAATGATGGCAGTCAAGCCACATGGGACACTGATACAGGAGTTAGGAGGCCCTGCATAGTTCCTTGACCACAGAAGCCAAAATGGCCTGTAATCCTTAATCACAGGGCTCAGGTCCCCTATTAGAAGCACAAAAAGATCTCTGGATTGTGGAGAACCTTCTAGTTCTTTCACATGCTTCTTAAATAGAACACGGAAAAGCCACGAACCAGTGTTTATAGCTCACTACTAATGGTGCAGAGAAAACAGATGGGTTCTGCTCCAAGACAAAACGATCATATTTAAGGTTAATGGTTTAATCACTGATCACTAACCCCATCTGCCTGGTCTGAAAACCGCAGACTTGGCAACACTGATTAGATCACTATATGCAAAGAAACTGAGAAACAAACCACTGAAATAATACAAGAAAAGAAAGTGTAGATAGATACCATTCAAAAGTTTGGGGTCAGTAGATTATTTTATTTATTTATTATGTTAATCATTTAAAAATACAGTGAAAACTGTAATGTTTAAAAATGTTATATATATATATATATATATATATATATATATATATATATATATATATTAATTTAAATATATTGTAAAATGTAATTTATTCCTGTGATGGCAAAGCTTATTTTTCAGTATCATTACTCCAATCTTCAGTGTCACATGATCCTTCATTCTGAAATGCTGATCTAGTGATCAAGAAATATTTCTTATTATTATCAATGTTGAAAACAGTTGTGCAGCTTAATATTTTTTGAGGAAACTATGATGCACTTTTGTTCAGGATTCAGAGATGAATAGAAAGTTCAAAAGAACAGCATTAATTTGAATTTTGTTTTTGAAGCAGCGTAAAAGTCTTTACTGTCACTTTTGATCAATTTTATTGCTGAATAAAAGTATTAATTTCTTTTTTTTTAAAACAAACAAAAAACTTTTGAATGGTATATAGTGTATATAGGCAAGACAGATTTGTATTTGATGAAACTGCATCTATTTGTTCCCTTCAGACTTCTAGAATATTTTGTGTATTTGACTGTCGTCTGATTAATTCATCATAGACTATTCCATTCTAATCACAATCATTGTAGACAACAGATGAAAAACAAAACATTGAGTCTAGTGAGTGCAAGGCAAGGAGGGACTCTTCGTCACGGTCGTACCAAAAACTGATGATGCTCTTTCCGTTCATTCTCTGTAATTCAAAAAGCCTCATTCAAATGGCTTCCTCCTTCGGCATAATTCGCCAGATGTTATAGACAAAAGGAGTAATAATGGAGAAAATCGCCATTTTACAAGCTATGCATTGTGAATGGGAATACAGCCACATTGTGCGTCAGAAGTAGAAGGATAACCCACAGTAAAAAGATAAACCTTGTTTGAGAGGGTTCAATCTGAAGTCATGCGTTTTACATGCAGAGTGCTGTTCAGTGTTTCCTATTTGTATTCAAAGCATCCCATTTAACTAACACAATTGTAAGTCCAGATGGTTTTGTTCAGTGATGGAAAATATGATTCTGGAGGTAGAGTTGAGGGCAAAACTGATCCAGGTTGCAATTTGATACTCTTAGCATTATAGGATAATCCAAATCTTCCCTCTAAATATGCTGACCTTATTAGTGTTCTGCTGATTACAATCAAAAACAATTCAGCGAAGTAATCAATTTCAGTTGATTTCAATTGATTCCTAATCAACTTCAGAACCATGACCTTTACCTAAACATGAGGAATGGAAAGTTAACCTATGGATGATTTTTAAACATTATTCTTCAAAATTAAGTTTTTAAAGGTTTCTGATAGTTGACAGGGTTGAAGGGAGTCCAATGTACTTTATATTTAAAGCTGAAGCAGATCTCAATGAATTAACTGCTGAGCTTCTACTACTGTAACCTGTTTTAACCAGAATGATATAAATGGACTATATATGTTTTACTCATGTTATCCAGAGGGACCTACCAGTGGCTCCTGGTTTTTCATCAGGCAAACAATCTTGATCGAATCTTCCTCTTTCTCATCGTTATCAGGGAGTGGAGGCAGAGGCGGCAACCGAGGATCAAACTCTTTCTGGGCCACCATGTCATGCACTGAGAGAAAAGCCTGAAGAGGATAATGAGAGCACAGGTATGAAATTATCTGGTCGGGAATTCGGTTAGCAGTATTTCTATGGGATAATGTTGGGGAAAATGCATTTATTTTTACAACTTTATAATTTTATCTAACATTATTATAATAGTGGGTAGAAAGAAGATAAACGTTTTGCCGAGAACTATTTATATAATTTGCTTTAATACAAAGACAATAAAAAACTTTGGTTTTTACCATACTGTCTTTATATTTTTTAATTATTCATAGATTTATGTTACGAAAGGGTCTTTATATATAACAATATATGCCTTCAAGAAAGGGGCCCATGAAAGAAATGCATATTTTGGGGGTCAAAATACATAATTTATGGAGTCTGAAAATACCTGTTTAGTTGTCATTATAAAAAAAATTTAAAATAATAATTGCATAATGACATGACTGACCAATCAGAATCAAGTATAGCAGATAGCAAGAATTGAAGAAAGATTAAATTATCCTTTACAGTAGCGTTCAAAAGATTGGGGTCAGTAGTTGTAAAAAAATAAAAAATAAATAATACTTTTCTTCAGCAAAGATACATGAAATTGAACAAATGTGTCATTTTTAAATGTTACATTTAAAATGTTACAAAACATTGCAATTTCAAATACATTTGAAATAAACAATCTTACAGACCTCAAACCAAAAAAAATATTCTCAGCAAATCAAGTAAGTCAATAATCAACACAGTTGATTGGTCTTCTCACTTGGCCTGATAAAGTATCTTTCCACACTGAATATCACCTCACTGAGGCAACCCAGTTTTGCCTTATAAAATGTGAGAGCCAAACAAACGATCCAAGAAGCAACATATCATTAGACCAATCACAAATAAAGCTGTCAAGGCCCTCATAAGTAAAACTCCTGAACTCTATAAACTTAATGTGTGGGTCTGTTTTGTAACAGCTCTAAATGTGAATTTTCTTTCTTTTTATGTCCAGTTCATGCTTGATGTCAGAGAGTAATGTACATTTTCGATATTTTATCAGTTGTATATAATCATCTGATCCAAAAGAAGCCTACAACAGACAACCCGTGAAAAGAAAGAAATACTCATAACTTGGATTGATTTTACACCAAATACCATTAATGTACTTTATCTAATGACACCAGCCCACCATAAAAGCAGGAATACTTTTATCTGCTTCTGTTTTCAGTAAGTCGGATATGTCAATCCACCTTTCTTGAGATGTACATTCTCTTCTCACCTGTACATGAGGTTTGGAGAGCAAGTGTAACAACTCTGTTGTCTCTGGGCTGGTGACAACACCACGCAGCTCTTCCGCCAACTGGAACGAAACATGAAAAACAACTAAATGTGATAATGTTAAATGTGATGATGTTATAACAGGCAAAAGTCTCTGACCATCCCTTTTGGCTTATAGTTTTTTGCTCAAGTATCATGAACCGATCTGGTAAGAGTTTGCTTTGGCAATGCTTGGTGGTCTGGTTCAATCTATCC
This sequence comes from Leuciscus leuciscus, assembly GCF_965113295.1. NCBI lineage: Eukaryota > Metazoa > Chordata > Actinopteri > Cypriniformes > Leuciscidae > Leuciscus > Leuciscus leuciscus. Next base: position 15,802,199 of record NC_138730.1, on the reverse strand, counting down.
CAACCCACTTGACAATACTATGCGAGTGTTTACATAGCAGGTCAAAAAGCCACAGAACCATGAGCCCTGGAGAAATAACTGTTTCTGTTGTGGTTCAGCCAAGCAAAAACCAACTAGACTGAATGTGGTTGTGAGTAACACCGGACCTGACGTTAAACATACATTAAATCTCCAAAACTGAAATTTTACACTGAGCTGCAACGTAAGGAAAGTGCTTTTAAAGGCTTAATGCTCCAAAATGTCCTCCTCGTTTTCAGTCTGAGAGAAGATGGAAATCGATATCACTTCAAAACCACTCTTTGCCTTAATGAAATACAGCGTGCACAGTCAAAAGATGGACATAATCTTTGTTTTAAGAGTCTCTGCAGAATTGAGTTGATAAAGACAGGGCTGATTCTTTTTGCAAGATGTGCAAGGAAGAGGAAAAACTTCGTTTTATAGGCTAATAGAAATTTGAATACTGTTAAAGGGAGATAATTGTAATGGAAAAAGAAAGAGGTTGAAGTGTAATCCAACTGATAACGTAAAGATGGTAACGTTAATGATTTTGCGATTTTTACTTTACAGGGCAGAACATTGACGTTTTTTAATTTCTTTTTTTCTGTGAGCCTTGTTGAGCTAGTAGTTTGATTTGTTTTTTGTCAGAATACTGTGTTGGTTTGAAATCATTAAGATTTTTGAATGTTTTTGAAAATATCAAAACTGCATTTTGGCTGCTTTTACTTGATCAAACTTACAGTAAAATCCAAATCAGCATATTAGAATGATTTCTGAACGATCATGTGACACTGAAGACTGAAGTAATGATGCTGAAAATTCAGCTTTTTTTGCCATAAAATGATGGTGCAAAAATGACTGATTCGCATGATGCATCCAAGACTATCAAATGGAAACATAAACTTCCAATCCAATGAAGCTTCCAATGACAACTGGATATAAGTCTTCAGATGACACACAGCTCATATTACCATGACTCACTGGAACACAACACATGAAATAAGCGTCTTTGCAGTACAGAGTGTTTCTTGCATTATATGACATGGAAGACATTTACTTGTCCAGTGCGGCTTCATAGTGAAAGCAATGTGACAAGCGATGAAGCAAGTGGCTGTTGCACCAACTGGTTCAGGTCAATGGCCATGTTTATTGATGAGTGCAGCTTTCTCCTTTCTCAGATAAGCAGTCAACATTATTAATGTTGCATTTCTCCAAAACACCGGTTTAGTCTCCCAAGGCGTGTCTCACAAAGCAGTTTGAGGAAACTCAAAAATGACTAATGATTTGATCCTGATTTATCAGTTAACTATGATTAACCATAATGAGTGTTTCACATGAAGTGTGACATTTACGAACATCATGTGAAACAGAAGAAAGTCGGTGTGATTAAATTGTCTTCTGATGAATGTCAATTTTTAATGTAAATTAAAATGCTTACAAATGTTGTTAAACTTTCAATTCATACATGATCATGCAGTTCTTGAAAATATACAATGTTTTTAAACTTCAGGTCATATAGTACCCTATGGACATATAAGAATGACTGGTCTTACTTTATATTAGGTGTCTTTAACATGCACTTATGTACTTATGACAAAATAATAATAATAATAATTAGATACAATTTACTTATTGTGTTCATGTACTATTCCAAAACACTCAGGTTTGGTGTATGGGTAGGTGTAAGGGTTGGTATAAACCCTAAACTGATAAACAGTGCACAGTGGTCAATTTGATTACTATAAGGGAACACAGTTCAAACTGTTACATTGTTTCGATATATGTATTTCCTTGAAGAAAAAAAAAAAATTCTTCTGTTGATGTATGATTCAAGGAATATCCTTTGTTTAAGGATATAGTATACTAAGTGTTGAGGCAATAAAAACATGTTTTGCACCCAAATTAAAACATGTGTCGTTGTTGTCTTTAGCTAGCATTTAGCTAAACTTAGCTATTACACAAACCTTGTTACTTAATGATTAGTAAACATTTATAAACATTTACAAATAATGGTTTTGTTAATGGCAAAAATAAATAACAGTTGCAACTTTAGATTGGGTTCTGCAAAAACATGACCAAATAATGAATTAATAATTTGTAAAGATATGTAAACCTTTTTCTGCCAGAAACTGCTCAGCTGCCTCCTCCGCTCTCACTACTCTTGATGGCAGGGCGGTCAAAATGTACGTGGAGATCACACAGGTGAAGTGTGCAGTTGCGGTGCAATTGTGTCTGCAAAATGCTGCCACCTGGCGGGGTCGTCCACGTCTCCCATCCAAGGCCTTTAAGTTCTCGTCTGCACTCACATCCAAGGCTTACAGTGCCACTGGACAGGCCGCCTTCTCCCTGCATGCCATGGTCCTCCTGCAAGTATACCAGGACAAGGAACTAAAAGAGCTGCACAAGGGTAGTTCTGACCCCGGGTTGATGCAGGAGCCGCGTACAGCGACGGACCTCGGGCTCCGGGCGACAAAAGTCACTGCGCGGTCCCTGGGGAAGACGATGTCCAGCCTGGTGGTCCAGGAGCACCATCTCTGACTGAGCCTGGCCGAGATGAAGGAGGTCGACAGATTTCGCTTTCTTGATTCCCCCATCTTCCAAGCCGGCCTCTTCTGCGTTTTGCCCAGCAATTCTCGGCAGTACAGAAGCAGACGGAGGCGATCAAACACCTCCTGCCTTGTCAGTTTGAGGCTGCCCCCCGCCCCGCCTGCTTGTCACCAAGGGTGTCGAGGAAGTTAAAATCATTTGAAACATCAGAGATTGACATTCTCCGTGCACAGCCCTGTCCCTTCTTCTGTCACAACAGGTGTGGGGGGACCAGGAGGCTTGCTCGAGCTCGGAAGGGGCAGCAGTGGTGGCGTCTTCCTAATTCGTCAATCATTTAGACATAACGTTGAGTGTGACTGACTAAAAGGGAAGGAGGAAGGAGGAAACTGAGATTTTACGCCCCGTCGCCACAATTCCTGTACCTCCTCTGGCATGGCCGGGACCCAGTCTCAGCTCCTCAGCGGAAAACTTAATGTGAGAATTCGCACACTGCCTTATATACCCGGAAGTGGCTGCAAATCTCACTTGCCAATGTGCATTGGCTTGTTTTGTTACCACTCGAAGGTGATTGGGCTCTCAGGCAAGATCCCAGTTCGTCAGTCGTTCTGAAGTAACGTCATCGTTCCCTCCTTCAGGGAACGGGGACGATCTTCATAAGCTTTAAAAAAAGGTTTTTGTTTTTCACATTCACAATGGAACACACATATATAGCATGTAATAATATACATTTTAGATAATAAATAATCTGAGTTTTTTCCCAATCTTTCCCTACTTCCTGAGACAGGTTTCTGACCAGCATTACGTAGCATCATTGGCTCAACCAATGGTGCATGTTTAGGGCAGGACTATTTGTTTGTCCTACCAGGGGCAGATAAAAGGGGTGTTGGGGAAACTTCTTTGAAACTTTTTTTTTTATTTATGTTTCATCATGTTGGTGGTTATACACTGCGGTTTTATAGAGTTAAGGGGAAACCAGGTCATTTTGGGCATGTATACACAAAAATGCAGTTTTGGCCTTAGGAGTTGCCAAATTATTTCATTAAAAAAAATAACACAATAAATAAGTGAGTGTCTGTGAGGCTGCATGTGCAGCACAAATATTTATGTGACTCTGGAGTGTTCACTATAGTAATCCCTTCCAGTACACTTCAAACCGACAACACTAAACAGACTACAGGTCCTGCAACTGAATCTCGTCCCACTGGATGCCCCAGAGGAGAACTTACGTCCTGAGCCAGGCCCTGTGTGCTATCCAGCAGCGGAGCAGGCCGCTGGGCCCTGTACTTCTGCAGCCTGTCATAGACCTGTGAGAAGAGGAGAAGTGGCGTTAGGCTGTCGTCCAATACCCAGAGGGTTAGTGCTCACCCCTTTGACCCTCACCCTTGAAATTCATCTAGTAGCAAAATGTTTCTCTGTAGTTTGAGAGTAATATATCACACGTCTGATGAGCAAAAGTAACCAAAAGGTAATATATCAGTCAAATACAAACTAACATTAAAGGCTAAGGAGTTTTGGGTGTTTATCTGTCTGTCCATCCACTTGGCTCCACTTTATGTGCGGCATAAGCAATGGGAAAGCTATTAGAATATCAGCCAAGAAAGATGTAATCATATTTACGGCCCTCACACAGCTAACAGCACTCATAAAAAGAGGAACATGTTTCAAAACAGATGTATTAAGTAAAACAATTTTACATTTTTTAAAAGATGATATCACACACTAAATCCAGACACATTTTGGCCTGTAGTTTTGGGGCCGCATTCTACACAAAACTTCACAAAGTATTTTTACAGACTTGCTGTCACCTAATGTCTCTTGTTGTTTCATAATGCAAATCCATGTGCAAAAAAAATAATGTAAATTCATATGTCTAAATAAATATGTAAAATATTTATTTCCACAATAAGAGAACTGCCAGTATGTCAACCCAGTGATATGCAAAAACTACAATTTATGGAGATGTATTCTGACTCAGACCACATGCTACATTTATTTCAGATTTTTATGGTACATTTCTTGTAAAGTTTCTTCTTGTTTGTAATGGCAGTATAATTGCTTATTTTCCAACAGAAAAAGAGCTCTGATTTCCTTTACAGTCAAATGGCAGAGCCTTGGAAAAAGCAGAAACATTCTCTTTGCGCATACTTATTATAATCCTTTAGTTGCACGTTTGTGTTCGCTGCTGCTGAGACGGACTCTGCCATTAGTTGGAACTTGTTGTGTGGTGAGAATTGGTCTGAGATATTTCAGACTCATGCAGAAATGTTTTGAACAAAATAAATGAATAGCTTGCTTATTGGGGGATACCTGGCAATGTAACAAACACTTTTTTTTTTAATGGATCCTCAACAAGTGTGTGGGTGAAGTTTCAAGAATTTTTTTTAGCAGTGAATTGTGACTAAACATATTTAGAATTATGTTATAATTATTATGATTGCAGGTTTATATGATCTCATTTCAATTTTAAAACTACATGGAATATTTGTTCTTTTAAAATCACTTGAATTTTTCATTATTTGAACTGTAATGAAGGAAAAAAGATTATAAAATTACAGAACATAATATACATAAACCTAGTTACATACATCCAATACTATTCAAAAGTTTGAGGTTGGTAAAATTTAGTTTTAAACATTATTATGGCCTCTTATGTTCACCAAGGCTGCATTTATTTTATTTTTTTTTAAATACAATAAAAATCTGTATTGTAAAATATTATTATAATTTTAAAAATATATATAGTAGCATTTATTAGTTTTTTAGCAATATAAAAGTCTTTACTGTCACAGATCACATCCTTGCTAAATAAAATATTAGTGCATTTCATTCATTCATTCACTCACTCGTTTATTCATACCAAAAATCTTGAATAAGAATAAAACATCATAAATGTGTTTTATATCCTCTGCACATGTTTGTATGAGCATGTTTTATGATATAGCATGAAGCAGTATTCATAAATGCTACTGGTATTTAATGTAGTGCATTAAAATGATCATTGTGGCATGCATTTGTGCAAGTATTTTCAGCTTTCAAACTATTTTCTTGAGTAGTTCTGTAGTTTCTCTAAGGAAAGTAAAAAGTCAGATTGATTGGAAAATCTGATCCTTTCTTAGCATTAAAAGAGCAACACGGAGCAAAAGCACTGAACACTTAACAGCTCCACGTGACTCATGGAACAGAGCACCAGCAGTCCAGCTGAGCTGTGTTTGGGCTTTTATCACAGTCTCCCCTTCCCCTTCGACCTCTCCTCAACTCCCCCTCTCTCAGTGTCGCAGACAGCATGTGCTGGATTCATTAGACTCGTCTGCCAGCAAAATATGATGCTGGGTGTGCACTGACTGCAGTGTTTGGAGAACTCAGCTTGCAAAAGATTTCATCCTGAAGAAATGCCAGTGTGCCCAGTGCCCATAACTAAACAAAGTGAGTAAATGAGTGAGTGAGTGAATACATGATTAAAGAAGTAGTGTAGTAGTGAGAGACTCACTCACTGAATGAATGAATGAATGAATGAATGGATGAACAGGAAAGAATTTTGAAATAACGAGTTATATAATACTGAACATGGTGAAATAAGCGAATGAGTGAGCTAATGAGTGAAATATAAAAAAATGGGAATGTATGAATAAGTTATTGAATAAATGTGCGAGTAGAGGCTGCATTACTTAATTACTTAACTTACATCACTACATTACTTAAAATCATACAGATTTTAAAACATCATAAACTTGCTGACTTTGACAATAGTTAAAGAGGAAAAGCTGCAATATATACTAAACGACTGAGGGTCACAAACTACCAGACTTCCAGGTCATTCTGAATACAAACCAACTAAGAAACATGCACCTCATTGCAAGGAGACGCATGACAGATATGAAAACAACATGTGCTCTTATCACAAACGTTTGCAGCAAGGATGAGAAGGATCTCAACGCAGCGGTTACTTTATTATATGTACAAATTATATACTAAAACTTAAAACCATGAACAGAACAACCAGTACACACAGACAAGACCAGACAACGAACAGGACAAACACAGGGTTTAAATACACAAGCAAACTAAATCAAAGAAATGAGACACGGGTGATCCAACTCAATCAATCAATTAAATACCATGGAAACCAGTTAACTCAGACAATGGAAACTTAAGATCAACGCAAGCAAACACAAACAGAGAAAATTAAGCCCTGTTTACACGAGAAAAATATTTTATCAGATGTGCCTTTCGTTTAGACGGCGATGGCGTTTTTGGGGCTTAAAAACGCAAAAAAGTGAAACCACCCTCCAGAAATCTTAAAACCGTCGCGTTCTCGTCTAAAGGGTAAAAACGCAAAAGTCTGCTAGACTGCTAGGTTGTACGCAGGCGCGCGGACTTGGTGTTATTGTGTGGCAGTGCTTCACATTGCCACCTAGCCGCCTGGAGTGCATACTACATCGAATTTCACACACTTTTGCATCACCATGCACGCAGATTTCCCCCCCAAAACGCTGTCTAAACGCAGAATAAAAAGTGATAACGCAACGCCACTTTTGCGTTTTCTCTTCAGATTGTTTCCGAAGTAAACATAGCCTTAGACAACCCTGACAGCTCTAAAATCAGTTCAAACAACCAAACGTGTCCTCCAACTGAAAGGAATCGTAGTCTGAAGATCATACACTACGCATCATACACTTATTATTTTCCATTAAATCTGTCAACTGCGACTGCCCACTCTGCAGACTGGCTCTGACTTTCTACAACTAGAGTTACATGGTAACTCCTCCTGTTACATGGTCCTTGTTTGTTAATTAAATAATAGTTTCCAGCACCATGTTGTAGTCAGTATTCTTTTTTCCCTGTTAATCTGCCCATCGTTTTTCCTAGGTGTCACTTCTCTGTATATATACACCTGTGTTTCCCTTGTTTGGTGTCTGGTGTTCTCCTTTATATATGTTTACGAGTGTGTTGTGTTCAGTTCTGTTTTGCCTGCCTTGCCCCATCACGGCCAAAGAGGCCGTCTCTGAAACATCTGCCTGCCCTGTCACGGCAACTAAAGCTGTCTCGGTCTCTCTCTCTCTCTCTCTCTCTCTCTCTCTCTCTCTCTCTCTCTCTCTCTCTCTCTCTCTCTCTCTCTCTCTCTCTCTCTCTCTCTCTCTCTCTCTCTCTCTCTCTCTCTCTCTCTCTCTCTCTCTCTCTCTCTCTCTCTCTCTCTCTCTCTCTCTCTCTCTCTGTGGCCCCACCATGGTCTCGCTGTGGTTTTGTGTGGTCACTCACTGATAGCTTCACAGTTTGTAAAACCAAGCTTAAGTACTGGCTACTATCAGAACAAATCTGCATCCACTAATGACTGTGTTGTAAATTCTTTGTTTTTTATATACTGATTTTGTAAATCTTACATTCCTGGACATATGTATTGTGGTGTATATGTAATATTGTATGTTATTTTATTTGTTTACCTGCTCAGGGACAGCAGATGCAAATTAGCTGTTAGCTAACTCTTGTGCAATTACTCTTAATTGTGCATTGTCCCTGTAAAAATAAACAATAAAGTAAAGTAAGCGAGTAAGTAAATTGAGAAAATGTGCAGGTGCAGGTGTGTCTTCTTATGGTCAAGCTAATGGAACAACTTGATCTAAATAATTTCACCCAATTCGAGTCGTAGCACTGGCAAACAGCAGTCACTAAAGTGGGCTGGTGGCAGCTAAAATAAAGTCTGACCTTAATAAGCAGATGCAGAGTATTGCCCATGAGCATGTCCTGTAGAAAAGTGCTGTCCTCTGAGGTGTCCATGTGATACTCCAGCCCATAAAGCAAAGAGGCCAGCAACCTACACACACCTGAAGATAAGGAGAGGAATATGAGAAACAATCTATTAGTCTCTACTATTCTCTGAACTATTCATCTTTATCATTAAGCATTTTCTTTCCTTTAAAGGTATAGTTCACCCAAAAATGAAAATTAGGTCATCATTTACTCACTCTCAAGTTGTTCAAAACCTGTATGAGTTTCTATTTCTGTTGAACACAAAAGAAGATATTTTGAAGAATGACAGTTGACCGTAGCCAGTGACTTAAATGGTATTTTCTTTCCTACTATGGAAGTCAATGGCTACGTCAACTCTCTGGTTACCGACATTCTTCAAAATATCTTCTTTTGTTCTCAACAGAAGAAAGAAACTCACAGACTTGGAACAAATTGAGGGTGCCGGTGAGTAAATGATGACAAAAATTACTCAAAAACAAAAACTCTCTCTTTAAGTGAGCAAACAGACATATAAATAAAGGATTTGTCTCATTCAAATGTCACCCTCTACTGGTATTAAGTAAAAGTTTGCAACTCTCATCCTCTGTATTGAAACTAAAACATGATGGTTAAATTCAGAAATAGTATATGGCTTCTTTGGCTTTTTACATATTTTATTACTAAACTTAAGTTTAGGAGAGTTGCACCAGACTTTAAACAACATTTAATACAGCTGAATTGACAAACTACTTCCATATACAGTGCTGGTCAGAATTATTTGCCCCCTTGGTAAATATGATCAAAATAAATCTGCATTGTTAATCCTTTTGATATTTTATTTAACAAAATAGCAAAAGTCTAACCTTTCATTGAAGTAAAAGAATTGAAATTGGGGGGAAATCACATTATTAAATACATATTTTTCTCCAAAACACGTTGGGAACAATTATTTGCCCCCTTTTATTAAATACTTTTTGCAACCTCCTTTTTCCAAGATAACAGCTCTGAGTCTTCTCCTATAATGCCTGATGAGTTTGGAGATCACCTGACAAGAGATCAGAGAGCATTCCTCCTTACAGAATCTCTCCAGATCCTTCAGATTCCCAGATCCATGTTGGTGCTTCTTCTCTTCAGTTTTCCACTCATTTTCTTTAGGGTTCAGGTCAGGGACTGGGATGACCATTGCAGATGCTTGGTTTTGTGCTCAGTGACCCATTTTTGTTTTGATTTTGATGTTTGTTTTTGGATCACTGTCCTGTTGATCCAAACATGGCCCGTTATACAGTAAGATTTCTAGCAGAGTTTGTCAGGTTTTGATTTTTTATCTGTTGGTATTTGATCGAATCCATAATGCCATGTATCTGAAGAAGATGTCCAGGACCTCTGGCAGAAAATTAGGCCCACAGCATTAAAGATACAGCAGAGTATTTCATTTTACACATGGGGTACTTTTTTATCCCTGTGTGCACCAAACCCATATTAAGTCTTTGCTGACAAAAAAGCTATTTTGTTTTGTTCTTCCAACAGGACACTGATCCAAAAACAAACATCAAAATCAAAACAAAAATGGGTCACTGAGCACAAAACCAAGCATCTGCAATGGTCATCCCAGTCCCTGACCTGAACCCTAAAGAAAATGAGTGGAAAACTGAAGAGAAGAAGCACCAACATGGATCTGGGAATCTGAAGGATCTGGAGAGATTCTGTAAGGAGGAATGGTCTCTGATCTCTTGTCAGGTGATCTCCAAACTCATCAGGCATTATAGGAGAAGACTCAGAGCTGTTATCTTGGCAAAAGGAGGTTGCAAAACGTATTTAATAAAAGGGGGGCAAATAATTGTTCCCAATGTGTTTTGGAGAAAAACATTTCATAATGTGATTTTCCTCTCACTTTCAATTCTTTTACTTCAATAAAAGGTTAGATTTTTGCATTTAAAAAATAAATAAAAATCAAAATGATAAACAATGCAGATTTATTTTTTACAGCCTTCTTTGATCATATTTACCAAGGGGGCAAATAATTCTGACCAGCACTGTACCTTCTATAACGCCTCTGATCCACAGACTCTGCAGTCTGAAATCTGCAGCCAAAGTATTCACAAGCCCCAACTGCATTCATGACCCTTAAACATCCTTCTCACCTCCTGATCCAGATGATGAGTTTATCATTACTCTGTGGTTTGGTGATGGTATTATTAGACAGAATATGAAGCCCCTGCTTACAAAGAGAAAAATTAATAATTAACATTTAAAGCAATATATTGATATTAGTAGACATATATGAAGTTCATGATAATATCTCAAAATAAACCAAACCTAAAGATTATAAATAGTGGTTTCACATATGATAATACTTCCACCTAGTGGTAAATATGTCTCCTCTTGCTTTTAAGTGGAATATGAAAATAATGAATATATATATTTGTATACTTAAATTCAGCAAGGATTGAATGCAATAAAAGTGGCAGTACAGACATATAATGTTACAAAAGATTTAAATTTCAAATAAAATTTATTTTACTTTCAAGAATCCAGAAAGAAAATGTATCACTGTTTCCACAAACATACTAAGCAACACAACTGCTTTCAACATAGATAATAAAAGTTTCTCGAGCAGCAAATCAGCGTATTCGAATTTCTGATGGATCATGTGACACTGAAGACTGGAGTGATGATGCTGAAAATTCAGCTTTGCATAACAGGAATAAATTATATTTTACAATATATTCAAATAGAAAACAGTTATTTTTAAATGGTAATAATATTTCACAACTCTACAGTTTTTTATCAAAAAAAAAAAAAAATGCAGCCTTGTGAGCATAAGAGGCTTTTTTTATTGGAAAAAAATGTTTAAAATCTTACTGACACCAAACTTTTGTATAGTAAGAATTTCACAATATTTTAATTGGAACAATACATATTGCTCCTTTATTGATTGTAAATATCTTTAACAAATATATTTAATCTTTAGATGCTACTTTTCCTTGTTTTTTGTTTTTCCACACATTTTTGTGCTTTCAGCTCCATTTCAATTCATTCTGTTTTTCTTATTATAAATAACCAACTATTTTATTTCATTTCAGCCTCAAAAAGAGATCTCATTTTACAATGCCATGTTATTATTTACTTTTACAAATATAAACAGCTTATTTTGTGAGATCATTCATATTCTTTAGAGTAAAAGAGTAGAACATTACTTAATGTCAATATTGGAAAACTGCAATAGCACACTTTTCATTTAGTCAGATTCCAACACTGTTGTATCAATGCTCGGTTCACTTGGTACTGGATTGAAAATGGCACTGGCAGTGTGACCCAACATATAAAACAACACAGTATGGACTGCATTTATGCTAGGATAATTATCCTACGATATTAATCTTCTCAGTCATCTCTCACTAGACCCTATAAACAGGATTGACTGTGATAATCACAAAACTCTTATTTGTATCAGAAATCAAACATTGCAATATTCAATAGCTTACCTGGCCTGCAGAATGAGGTACCAATAATGGTCTTGTCTGGTAGTTCACTTCTCAACTCTGCATGAAGGAAAAAAGAGTGACAATGGCTCATTCACATTTCACACACTATCAGGCAGATTGGTACTCATCAACAATGACCTGAATGGAGCAGACAAGCAGAAACACTCAATAATGCAGAGCAGCATTTGACCTATTTAGTTGTCCCCACACATACTGTAGCACAAATAAATCTTCTGCAACAAACAAACAGGCACATTAAAATCCAACAACATTTATTGACTGACCTATTTCAAGTAGATATCTGATAATGGACTTGTAGCGCCTTCCAGGACAGTTAAGAGAAGAACTCCAGAAACTCCATCCCCATGTCTCTCTTGTGCAGGACTACTATAATGAAACTAAACTAATATTATCATTAAAGTATACATATTTACTTATGAAAACCAATATGAGCATAATTGGCTTACCAATAATTATTGGCTTTCCAATAATTATGCCAGTAGGTCTTCGACAACTGTGAAATAATTTCTGTTTCCGGTACAGACTGCATTATGTCAGAGAATGTCTATTAGGATTATTATGTCTACTATGGGAATGTGACGTGACAAAAGAAAGAACGACTCGGATCGGGTGGTGAGGTAAACTAACAGACGAAGACCAAGCTACGCAATTAATTAATACTTTCTGTTTCTCATAATTTGACATTGGCTGTATTAGTTTTTTCTCTCTCTTAATTTAAATGGAGAAGTTGGCTAGTAACATAACATTTCAATTATATTCTGAAGAAATTAATTGAAAAAAAGATCTGAACGAGACTCAAAGATCCGAGTCAGTAAAATGATCCGAACTTCCTATCACTAGTATGCAAATACATACGTTTACAGACAGGTAGGACAGATTGTGAACAGATTCAACCAGTATAACAAAAAGTGTTTATGAAAAACATATGCTACATTACCATACATTTAAGATGCAAGTGTTACCTTAAAATGAAATTTCTACTTTATCTAACGTCTTGTTCAATTTTGTTGGTTTAACCTAATGTATTTGAAAAAAAGAAGCATTTGAATAATCTTTGCTTTTCAAAATTAGTCATAAAACATAATCACTCTTGGTAAAAGCTGCCTAAGTGCTAGCTAGCATGTTAGCTTAGCACAGCATAAACACTTTTATGGGGTGGTTGAATATGATTTCACTTTTCTAACTTTAGTTAGTGTGTAATGTAATGTTGCTGTTTGAGCATAAACAATATCTGCAAAGTTACAACGCTCAAAGTTCAAAACATTCATCAACTAACCATTCAGAAATGTCCTGTTGCATTTTACATGTTGTCACTTCTTCTTGAGTCTCTTCATTTTTGTCTGACTCCGGTTTGAACATAAAAGGCTAAAAGTTTTTGAAATTTTCAGTGCATGTCTGTATGAGGTAAAAGGACACAAGCTCTTGAAGCTCCGCCCTCTGTGCTGGGAGCAGCAGCTCATTTACATTTAAAGGACAGACACAAAAATGGTGCATTTTTGCTCACCCTCAAAAAGTGACAACTTTAACATGCTATATACAAATATCTGTGGGGTATTTTGAGCTAAAACTTCACATACATACTCTGGGGACATCAGAGACTTATTTTACATCTTGTGAAAAGGGCATTATACCACTCACTTTACGCGTCTGGTTAGGACACAGTGTTAGGCTGTTTAAATTTGCTTTTCAAAGCTGCAATTTCTTCCAAAGGCCAACTCAAGCAACATAACTAACGAGCAGCATCATGAGCTGTTTATTTTCCCTGTTTATTTTTTTGTCTGAACTGCCATACTCTGCCATACTCTGCCATACTTAAACACCGCCCCTGATCTTGGTGGCATATGGTGGGGAGGAATTGGAGCTGGCCATAGGGTCTGTGCAGAGGACTTGTCTGGTTCTTGTGGTCTTTTCTGAAGATCTGTGCCGATGGCTGTCGTGTCGACAAGGTCTTCATAAGGAATCTGTCTCTAGGGCTCAACTAGTTGTCATGGTCTCAGCTGACATCCAGGGCTGTTGTGGTCGTCAAGGTGCTGGTCCACCATCTGATCTACTGTAGATACGGACCATATCTGGCTGACTATGGTAACCTCGGGATAAGGATGAAACAGAGAGACTAATATAAGCATAGATGCCATTCTTCTTACAATTTAACAAGTACATCGGTTGTCATGGGAAGTGTTCCTGGTTGCGGTTGACCTATAATTAATGCAGCCTAATAGTCCTTTAATGGATTTTAGGAATGTGACAGTGTGTTATATGCTAGGTTAAAGAGATGGGTCTTTAATCTAGATTTAAACAGACAGAGTGTGTCTGCCTCCTGAACAAGGCTAGAAAATAAGACTGTTCAGAGTGTGGGCGCTAAATAGGAAAAGGATCTACCACCCGCAGTCGATTTTCGATTTGATAGGAATTAACAACTGGTGTGGTGCGCTCATTATCAGTCACGCCACCGGCCTTCTCACAACTCTCGGCACGCTCTGCTTGCCGTGCCAGGTCTGTGTCAAACAGAGCACTTATATCATTTTTAAAAAGTGCTTTTGTAGAAAAGGGATCTAATACTATTCAGCAAATTCAGCTTTATCATTTGTTTATCTGTATTATATGTGTTTTTTATTTGTTGGACAATTAAATTATTACCCTTATGAGTATAGGAGTTTATTTATTTATTTATTTACTAGTTCGGGGAGCAGACACAGTCTCTATATTATAATATCTAGGTGAAAGAGTCTCAATGTGCTGAGATTTATATGACTCCTGCGACATGATGTGGCTATAGAAATAGGCCCCAGTTAGTCAAGTACCAACTCAACAATTATGTGACATATTTCTAGAAAGAAGAGTGGCACCACCCCAGGAGGGATGCAGACCATCTCTTTTTAACAGGTCAGATCTGCCCCAAAAATTGTCACATTTTCCATGAATCTTATATTCTGTGGACACCACTTAGACATCCAGCCATTGTGCGATGACAGTCTGCTATGTATCCCATCACTACGGTGAACAGGGAGGGGGCCAGTGCATACTACAGTGTCTGACATCGTACTTGCGAGTTCACTCACCTCTTTAACAAAACCCTGACGAAGTCGGACATAAAATCTTTTCAAACAAAGTTTTTACGTTAAATAATTTAAACTCATATTATTATTTAATGTCCAGGAATTTATATGATGTGTAAACAAATAATAAGCTGATGTAGTCACATTGTCATCATCGCAAAATAAACCCCTTCACTTCAAGACACACCGAATCACCCTGTCGAGGGTTTATTATGCGATAGCTGGTTGTGCTTTATCTTTTACATATTAAACCACACTTTGCTTTTGCATTTCTCCAAGCTTGATAACGTAATGTAATGAAGTTACACATTCCATGCGATGTCCATCCATGACTGACTGTCACCAGATTTGAGCAATGAACTTTTTTGAATCGTGAATTTCAGCAGAAATGGTTAAAAACAAGCCAATCGCACGACATTTGGTAGGGAAGCATCTGGGGAGGCCAAGGGGGTGCCACCCCTGGACACCATAGCTCCGCCCCTGCATTGAACTGCTATAAAGTCACATTTTGTGACTTTAACTGCACATTTGAAAACATGCTGATATTTTGGTAAAACAACAATCTTGCTCATATGGTACTGCATTCTTCCATCTTAAAAATATATCTAAATTACAACATATGCTTTCAATGAAAAATGTGGAATAGTTCATATGTTCATGACAACAAGGCTAGATTATTGTAATGCTCTTCTGGGTGGTTGCTCTGCATGCTTAATATACAAACTACAGCTGGTCCAAATGCAGAAACTAGAGTTCTTACTAGATCAAGGTATGACCATATTTGCCTGGTTCTGTCAACACTGCATTGGCTCCCTATTAAACATCGTATACATTTAAAAATATTTCTGATTGCTTACATTATAGTCCTTCACGTCTATTGCGATCTCAAAATTCTGTCCAGTTGATAATACCTAGAATATCAAAATCAACTGCAGGCGGTAGATCCTTTTCCTATTTAGCACCTAAACGTTGGTCTTAGTAGCATTGTTCTGGAAGCAGACACAGTTTAAGTTTCTAGACTAAAAACACATCTCTTTAACCTGGCATACACATAGAATATTATAAATTAATATTTTTTAAATTTAAACGATTGTTAGGCTGCATATAGGTCAGCCGGAACTGGGAACACTTCCTATAACAACTGATGTACACGTTACATCATGAATGGCATCTAAGCTAATGTTAGTCTTTCTGTTTATTCTGAGATTTACCGTAGTCAGCCGGATCCGGGCCGGATCCAGATCAGATGGTGGATCTTCGCCTAGACACGACCACAACGCATCCCTGAAGTGTCAGCAGAGATTGTGTCAACTAGACTCTCCCCAATGGGACTCTCCCATTGGCACTGATCCCCAACAAACTCGTTTCCATACCGTTGTGATGACTCCGACTTCCAACCAGATGGACATTCAGAATGTTCTGATCCAATCTGACTTCTGACCTGTAATGCTGCCTGAATCATAATCACACACTTTAGTGATTCCATAATCACTTTATGGTGTCGTGGAGGAGTGAGGTGTCTACGTAAAAAAAAAAAAAAAAAAAAAGTACACGTACTGAGTTAGATTAAACTGGGAAGGTTCATAGCACTTGCATATTGTTGTTAGTTTAACTGTTTCTATTGTTCTCATTTGTAGGTCACTTTGGATAAAAGCGTCTGCTAAATGAATAAATGTAAATGTAAAATGTAAAACCTAGCTACTGGGGTGCCTCAGGGTTCAGTGCTTGGACCACTTCTCTTCTCCATCTACATGACATCACTAGGATCTGTCATTAAGAAACATGGCTTTTCCTATCATTGCTATGGTGATGATATCAACTCTACCTCTCATTCCAGCCGGATGATCCGATGGTTGCTGCTCGCATCTCAGCCTGCCTGACAGACATTTCTGGCTGGATGAAGGACCACCTCCTTTAACTAAACCTTGCGAAGACAGAACTGCTTGTGGTCCCGGCCAACCCAACACTACACCACAACTTCTCCATTCAGCTGGGTTCGTCAACCATAACTCCATCAAGGTCAGCCAGGAACCTAGTTGTAATTGATGATCAATTGAACTTCACAGACCACATTGCTAGAACTGCCTGATCCTGCAGATTTGCCTTAGACAACATTAGGAGGATCAGGCCCTCCCTATCAGAGCATGCTACACAACTCCTTGTCCAAGCGCTTGTTCTATCCAGACTGGACTATTGTAATGCTGTCTTGGCAGGTCTTCCAGCTTGCACTGTCAAACCTCTGCAACTGTTCCAGAATGCTGCAGCAAGAGTGGTCTTTAACAAGCCGAAGAGAGCACACGTCACTCCTCTCCTCACAAAATTGCACTGCTTTCCATTTGCTGCTCGCATCAAATTCAAGTCACTGATGTTTGCCTACAGAACAACCACTGACTCTGCTCCCTTTTACCTAAACTCATTACTCCAGACTTACGTGCTATCCAGAAACTTGCAAATGAACGTCGTCTTGTGGTGCCATCTCAAAGAGGCACAAAATATCTTTCTCAGACCTTACTTTGACTGTTCCTGCTGGTGGAATGACCTGCCCAACTCAACCAGAGCTGCTAAGCTCCGTAGCCATTTTCAAGAAACGGCTGAAGATGCATCTTTTTATTGTTCTCCTCATTTGTAAGCTGCTTTAGATAAAAGCGTCTGCTAAATGATTAAATGTAAATGTAATGCAATGTAATGAACTGAGCTGGACGATGACATCACTGTTTTCTCCAGCGAGGCTAAATTAATAACTTTTTTACAACAAAAGATAGCCATGTTAAACTGTGAGACTACAACTTTAGTCTAAAAGTTAGACTATGACGCTATTTTCTTCTAGAAAATGCTGTGCAGCCGAAAAAAAGTGTGTTGCATTATTTTCCTGTTATCACTGTAAAGCTGCTTTGAATCGATCTGTATTGTAAAAAGCACTATATAAATAAAGGTGACTTGGGCTTGA
This sequence comes from Leuciscus leuciscus, assembly GCF_965113295.1. Lineage (NCBI taxonomy): Eukaryota > Metazoa > Chordata > Actinopteri > Cypriniformes > Leuciscidae > Leuciscus > Leuciscus leuciscus. The sequence continues at coordinate 15,784,422 of NC_138730.1, read as the reverse complement.
CTTAACTATATCCTGTTATAAATATTAAAAACAAGAACTCATGCAGGGACCTTTTTTTGCCCCATATCTTTATATTTTGGGGCAATTTTTGCCCCAAGTCCCCGATAATTTTCATCCCTGGTATGTGCACGGTGTGATTGCGTGAGGCGGGGCTCTTTTTTCGAGCGCAAGCAGAGAAGGTGTGCCTCTGTTGCAAGGCCCATTTCAAGTGAAAGGAGTGAAACATAGTAAAGCCCGCCACTGGCTAAAGGCACCTTAAGGAAAATGAGCTTTTCAACTGCAGAATTATAATTTTTTTAAATAGATGGAGCAACACATTTTGTGAGAATATAAATAATATAAGTAGTTTGTTTAGTTTAAAAATCAAATAAATGTATGAGGTGGTAAAAAGTCTCACCAACATAAGGGGTAGCCTAAAGGCCCCCGGTACAAATACTATAGCTAAAGTAAAATGTTTTGCAAAATATCTTAATTAATTATTCAATTCACTTCATTAAAATGCTAATTTTGAAAATGCTGAAAATTTTACTTTAAAAAATAAACTTCTTACATCGCATGAGATAATTTAATATGGCTTTACGTTAATAACAATAAATTCTATATTTTGCCTATTTAAGAAATAGACATTTTATGAATGTGGTATTTTTAAATATGATGATTTCATTAGTCAATAAATATTGCGATAATCTCTAAGGTGATACTCAACTTGATAAATAATACTAGTCTCATGTCAATAACTAAAAGTCAGAAATGCCTTACCCTGACAGTAGGGGCGCTTTTTTTTTTTTTTACCCCAAATATACTTTTACATTTTCTTCATTTATTGAAAAAAGTATTTACAAATTTTAGGTATATTTAACAAAACTGAAAATCATTAAAAAGGCCTTTGTTTCACAATATATTTGGTAATTCCAAGGATTATCATTTGCAACATAAATCTGTAACAAAAACATATTAGATCAGCTCAATCGACATGCGACACTGCCAAACGCGGATGTTCAGGAAAGTGCTGCGTTGAGTTTTCGCGCCATCTAGAGGTTGAGAGGAAAACTAAATCAAATGCGCTTTATCCTCCTCGTTAGTAAAGCGTACTAAGTTTGCTTGTATCAGGAAGTCCTATACTACTAGAATGGCGTCAAACTCTGTATAGATACATTGTATCCTCTTACTATTGAATCTTGGAGCCTTGGCTATCTATGGAGAAATTCAAATACATAAACCTGCGAACGTTGCTTAATTTAATTGAATTTTTACTTGCATAAATAGATTTAATTTCTTTAAGTTTTATTTAAATAGGTTAGCAAATATTTTCCGTTTGTCGGTCCGCGAGCACAGTTTTTGCAGTCATCTGCTCGTGCACGTCGCGTGCTGATCTGCTCGTGCACTTGCAGGGCGCAGTCGCGAGCAAAACGAAGAGATGGACCGTCAGCTCTTTCCCGAATAGCGAAGCAGCACTGCAGCAGAGCTACTTTACCTTCATAATAGTGTGTGTTTGCAGACAGCAGCAGTAAAGAGAGCTGTAGTTCAACATAACTGGTTCAGTAGTAACACTTCACTTCCACATCATTGCAGCATTAATGGTAATGCATGCAACGAATCCATCCAGACTCAATGATGGGTAAACAAACATTTACCTCCAGTTTAAATCCTTCAGCTAATTTTTAAAAGCCTGAAACAACTGCATATCACGTTTGAAGAAATTTATTCAAAGTAGTTGTTTATATATAACTTACCTCTGATAGCAAGTTGTTTTTATTTCTCTACGTTAGCATTTTAGCTGGCTAGCAGAGCGCGTTTCTGACTACATTAACTTTTTTTTTGTCTTTCACAGGTGTAATGATCGAAGAGATCCTCAAGCCTACCAGGTACACAGAGAAGTATTTTGTCAGTGAAAGTAGTTGTATATTTGGCAGAGAAGCCGAAATAGTGTCAATATTGGATTAGCCGGCTTTAGCATAACACTAGTGCTCGCAGGCCTAGTTCCTGCTTGCTAACTGAAACTATTATCTACATTACACGACATACTTTGTACGTTATCGCTTTCAATTATCTGTATTTGGCTAATTAATCTATATACTAACTTGTCTATTATAGCTTATAAATGGTCTGATTAGAGAGCTTGCGTCTCGTAGCTCGCTAGCTTGTTTTTTAGTCAGCTAACCTAATTACTGGTTTCACAACCACAATATAATATCTCATAATTATTATTTACTTTTAGGTCTTATCGGATATAGTATTACGTTTTATTGTGAATTGACTTGGTGAGCCTAAAAACACAGATAAGAGTGCAGATCATCTGGTTCCCTGTCTAGTTTTGGTTAATGAACATCCTATTTGAGTTTCTTTCACAGCATTTGTAGTAAAATAATTTCCAAAAGTTAATTTTATTTAATAATATTGTAATCATCCACACCTGCTTTTATCCTCAAGAGGAAAAGTTCAGGTGTCTTTGTGAAAAGGTTGTCTGTAGTCCTTCTCTTTATGCATTGTATTTTGCAGCCTGTCAAATATCAGTCAAAGAGTCACTCGGCAAATGACCATCGCCATGACAAGATGCGAGACTCGTCGGACTCCACGCCACCAACTAAAATGCTGCGGCGATCAGACAGTCCCGACAACAAGCACAGTGACGGAACAGGGCACAGTCAAACGAAAGCACTTCACGTTCACCGGCCCCGTGAGAGGGACAGCGGTAAGAACATGAGCGAGAATACGTTCAACATGCAAATGGTTAATGTCATTTACATGTTGTTCCTAATTCCCCAGAACCTTAGAATCCTATTTATTAGTGGGTTATATTGGGAAACATAATTTACAGTTATCAGTTAGTGCTTATTAAAATCTTAAAGTGCCTATTATATCTTTTCGGATATTAACTTTCATGCAGTGTGTAATATAGCTGTTTGTGAATGCAAAAGGTCTGCAAAGCTTCAAAGTGCGCAATAAATGGAGTTATTGTCTCCCAAAAGAAAGAAACGATTCTGAACTGCTTGAAACAAGTAGTCAGTCATTCCAGCCTCACTTCCTGCGCAAACCTACGTAGGGTTGTCACAGATTTGCATAATGCCAGCTTATGGTCTTCATTGTCTACTTTGACCTGCCTTCAAACACTGCAGTTGTAACTGAGGCCTGGAATAGTGTGGTTAATGTCCAGAAGATGCTATTTTCTTACTCACCTTTTAGAAAAACAGAGCTGTTTGTGTTGATGCACTTTATATAGATATATAGATATAGTAGGGGTGCAACGGTTCAAATGAATCCCGGTTCGGTTTGTATCATGGTTTTAGGTTCATGGTTTCGGTACGGTTCGGTATGTGCTATGTCAAATAAAAAAAAATAAAAAAGAATAAATACTAGCAACAGCACAAATAAATACAATAGAGCAAAGATACTAATAAAAGTAACAGTGCTTTTTAGGTTTTTCAGGTAGGTCTAACATTAGTTTTCAGGCACAGAAATTGAATAAAGTAATCAAATGTAAAGTAACATTGCAAATTTGACTGTTTAAATTAAAGATGCATCCTTTATTAAAGTTACAAAAGGTATTCAATCCAGAGCTGTGAGTGATTTCCTTGTCTTTTGTTGTTTGATTAACATTAAAAACAGACAGCAGGAATATTAGGCTGCTGTCACTTTAAGACATAATGCACAGATTCAGTACACTGATACTGTACACATGCGTTGTCTTTCTCGGCCGTATAATGATCAAACACACCTGAGCAAAGTTAATCAAATGTCTTCAGGATCACTAGAAACTCACAGCTAAGAGTGTTTGATCAGGGTTGGAGCTAAACTGTGTAGGACAGTGGCCCTTCAGGACCGAGTCTGAGGAACCCTGCTTTACAGCATAATGCACAGATTCAGTACACTGATACTGCACACATGCGTTGTCTTTCTCGGCCGTATAATGCACTTAAGGCATAACAGACTTTGTCTGCCAGGGTACTCATTAAGACGGACATGTTGACATTTGAATTTGTCCATTCAAGCGTGCTCAATATTTGCGCGAGTTCTCTTTCGCGTCTTGCTCTTGAATGTTTAAATTGGCAACGCTTAAATGAGTTTAGTTTAAACTCTGATAACAACATGTTCAGTTCAGGTCTCACCTGTGCTCGCGCTATCAACACCCGGGTGGTGATGACTGCGTAAATGACTAGACATGTTCACGCATACAGCATTCGCATTGAACAAAGTTTACAAAGAGTAACCGTTTTGTTCAAGTTCCTTTGATTATCGCTGTTGTAATGGGAGCCAGCATGTGCATCCATCAACAGAAACATACATTAGCGGAACTGTCTGTTTTACACATTATTTTCAACAAACCAGATTAAAGATGCTTCATCAGATTTGAGATCAACCGCGGTTCAAGTGCGTGCCGAACCATGGGTGGAGAACGGTGCGTTTAAAAAAAAAATTTAACGATGAGAAGAACACACACACACACACACACACACACACACACACACACACACACACACACACACACACACACACACACACACACACACACACACACACACACACACACACACACACACACACACACACACACAATTATAATGGGTCATGTGGTTTAGTTCTGTATTTTAATATTTGTTGCTTATTTAATTTTTAATATGGATGCATCAATAGTAAAAATTCTGCTTGATACTGTAATATTTTTAACACATTTTTATCCAGGCCTATATATCTGTAGTGTTTTGTCCAAAACTAAAATCAATAAAATGGCTACATTGAAAAAAGTAGCATCACAGCATTGTAATGTGCAGTTTGTAAAATGGATATTCAGTGTTAACGTGAGTTACATAATCGGATTACTTTTTTCAAGTAACTAGTAAAGTAACGCATTACTTTTAAATTTACAACGAAATATCTTGTTACTTTTTCAAATAAGTGAATGCAAGTTACTTTGTTTTCCCATTTATTGATTGGTACCTCTCCTGTCCCCATGTTGAGAGAAATCGTGAGTAATTGCAGAGGCGTTGTGAGTTTGTAAACATGATGGGTATTTTAGTTCAAGACTAAATGTGAGCATGCATGTACTCATCTCACTTGCACAAATTCAGTATTTCTCAAAATGAATAAAAACTGTGAAATGAACAACTCAGAATATTATGCAAAGCTGCAATAATTAAATGTAAAATAACAATTTTACTGATATACTTTATGGATTTAATCTCACTTCATTAACCAATGCTTTTGATGATCCATTTCAATCATAATAAACAAAAATGTCTTTAGTTAAACATCACATTTGTGGTGGATTTTTTGCTATTATTGCTTGCATTTCCTTCACGCTGAGGCTTGTTCATTTCACGTTTGGTGTGAAAGGGCCTGAACATTTGCCAAAAATCTAACTTTGATCGTTTTTTTTACAAAAAAAGCTAATTAAGCGCAGCACAGATGAGAAAAAGTAATGCAAAATTAATGTACGTTACTTTTTTAAGAAGTAACACAATATTGTATAAATATCTCATATAATACATTATATTGTGAATCCCTAATTTGCAGTCTTGCATTTCAGAATTCTGCATAATTACTGTAATTACTCTTGAAAATGGACATGTTACATATTATACAATCAAGTTAAAATACAAGTCATTTGAGAAAATGTATATTGATAATAGGCTTACAATATTCATGGAATGGATTTGCATGGCAGATTTTTGTAAATCAAGCACGACAGGAGTTGCGCTCTTGTGCTCTCCCTCCTTAACACTGTTTTACTTCCTGTTGTTGCCACAATCATGTGTCTGCAGCAGATGCACAGTTTATCGTATGATCTCCACTCGTCACAGGCCTCTTAGCGTTATGATATTGGTCTTTTCTCTAATAGGAAGTTACAGATGTTGGCTGTTGCAGATGTTTATACCACACTTTCAACTTGGTTATTTTCAGATATTGGTGATGTGGCATAAAATAACTTCTTCTTTTTTGCATCAATTGGACAAAAATGTAAAAAACACAAGGTCTGAAAATGATTAAGACTTTAAAATTAGGCTCAGCCACAGGACTGTCAACTCAAGCCTATACTAACAGTCCAATGTGTTAAATGGGTATCCAGAGAACCCTTTTGTTTCAGTGAATTATTTTCTGCAAAGACTTTTACATGCTTGGTAGTTTGTTTCTGATCATCTCAATTATGTTTCAGGTGTCAGTTCTTCTCCACAAGAAAACTCTCATCATGCATCCAGCTCTCACCCTCATCCAAACAGAACTTCAGAGATGGTAAGTTGTTTAGCCAGTGGATTGTCTGATCAACTGGTCGGTGTTAAGGAAGCCCTTTATAATTAAGCTGGTTTAGGGCCATGTCCCCCAAACACAGATCAGATGTGTCTGTAAGCTGTATAAGCACAGCCCTGCAATAGAGCAAACAGATATTCAATAAAAACTATGTAACCTTTTATTTAGGGTACTTTTATTTAGATAATTGATTAATCAGTTATCTAGGTCACTAAACTAAAGTTAACTAGTTAACTTTAAAAACTTTAGTAATTTTATTTAAAAAGCTGAATTTTATTTTTAGTATTATTTAAAAAATAAAATAATAATTAAATCACCTCTTGCCCAATGTTTTCCAACAAACAGTTTGCAAACCAAAGAATGCATCTTTGTAGGCTATGCAATACATTATGTTAAAAAAACACGCACATATTTCACTTATCACTGGATGTAAGTTATACCTCATTATTATACCTATTCATGGATTTCATCAGGTCCCTTTCCACAGGTGTATTAATCAAGCACAATGCAGTCTGCATTCATAATCTAGGTGCTTGATTTTATACACCTGTGGAAAGGGACCTGATGAAACCCATGAATAGTTCCTTTACATTTACTACTTGTGTTCCATGTAGTATTTAAATGTCCAACAAAATGCATATATAACATAGGGTAATGTATATTTTAGTCAGTATTATTGCACTCATATTTTATTGAGCTCCATCAGTTTGACGTGCATTTGTGCACCGTTGTTCGTTAAGTCTGAAAGTGAAGTTTAATGGAGTTGTGCTTTCTGTCAGGACAAGCCTTTGTGGAAAATGGAAATACTCGCATGGCTTTTGAACATTTGCAGATAAGGAAATAAACATAAAATGTAAGGTATACGCTGGGCAAAACATGTATTAAATGCATTAAACGGCACCCACGTCAATCAAAGCATCTGGCAGGACGAGCCCCGTTAAACCATAGGCTATGCGCTTAATATAAAGCATTCTCATGTTTAGGATACCTTGGGTCTTGTACTTTTCCTGATGCAGCTCTTTGTCCTTCAATTAAAGGACAATAATCCAATAATTATTGTCCAATAATCACATTTGTTGTTGATAATTTTTATTAGAGATTATTAGCAATTAGTTGTTGCAGCCCTTAGACAACAACACTGTCAGAGTCCTCTCAAAAAAATCAGTTGGCATTGGTGACAGATATTGGGAAAAACTGTGCATCCCCAATGTTTTGTCTGATACCATCTTATATGAGGTGCCGTTAAGTAATTACATCTTTAGAGTGTGCACCAGTTTCCAGCACTCAACAATTAAAACTTAATGAGGCGTGATGTCCAATTCGTGAACAAATGACTTGTTTCTTTTTGAGTCAAAAAGTTTCACCTCACAAAAACTCACGTGTGAATTGTTTAGAGCTATTGCTAAGTTCATAACTAACTCCCTAACTGAATTTTTCTCTTATGTCTGATCCCAAATAAACCAAGAATTGTTACTGTGATATTAGTCTCGGCCTCAGACGTCACGCCCATGGATCGCTGGCTGATGCATAATGCACACAAAATGGGAAAACACTTCGGAAGTTTCAAAGTCGTCTTCTGATTGGTTGAATTCTACAGGATTTCCAGGAGCGCGCCGCGTTCTTTATCGGTCCGCCTGGAAACAAAGCTGTCGTGACACCAAACCCCCTCATGGAAGAAGAAAGCCGTCATATTTACAACTGAGACAATGAGCGCTTATCAGGATCAACTAAACGCTGGATTGCCAAAAGTATGTGAAGTTCAGGGCACCATTGTTGCAGTAAAATTGCAAAATGTTCTTGAATAATTTATTAGATGCACGCCGGTCTGTTATCACAGGGACATCGACTTTACATTTTCTCACCCCTAAACCCTAAACATGACGTGGAACAAAACGAACTATGATTGGTTGCTTTACATGTCGGTCAGACTCTTGAGCGGACCTTTTTCCAATTAAAGCTGTGATGTAGTCCAGACTTTCTGCCGTCAGTCTGAAGGCCTGGCTTACGCGAGACTTCTGTGATGTATACTTTAGTGTGTGGGATACTTAAATCAGTCTTTTTATAGGTTGTTCTGTTTATATGCCAATGTATAACTAAATATACTCATTCACAGCAGAGTTATAGAATTATAAATGTTATTCTAATCCAAACATCTTACGAACAAAATGTTATCGGTCATTGTTTAACATGGTGATGCCACAAAAAGAAGGGGAAAAAAAGACAAAAGGAGCTGACCTCACTAATAAATCATTGTTAATCTCATATCTATTCCCAATGCGCTCTCAAATGACAGATTTCCCTGCTCTGTCCTTCTTGATATATCAACATATTTCCTGTTTCTTTCAGCCCCGGGAGCCAGCAGATGACTGGTCAGAGCATATCAGTTCATCTGGGAAGAAGTACTACTATAACTGCAGGACAGAAGTCTCTCAGTGGGAGAAGCCTAAAGATTGGCTGGAAAGGTGAGTTGCTTTAGATCCCCTGTAACTGCCTCTACTCCTCTCCAACCATCAACTGACGCCACACTTCCTGTGTGAACAGAGAACAGAGGCAGAGAGAAGGTGCCAAGAATACGGTTAACAGCTTTCCCAAAGACAGAGACTACAGACAAGAGGCGATGCAGGCCAGTGCCACAAGTGCCCTCAGTAGTACAAGTAAGTAACAGAAACACATTTAGTTCCTTAAAGTTGTGTTATGTTGATAGAAGGTTTGCTGATGCTTTCAATATTTCTGAACACGTGTCTTGTTTTTGAAAAATCCCTTTCTTTCCCCAGAATCTACTTTAGCGGAGAAGCCATCGTCAAACTCTGGTTATTCTCAGCCTTTGTCCACTAACCCCTCCAGCACGTCCAGCTCATCCTCGTCCTCCACAGTGCCTGTGTCTCCTGCCCTGCAGGCTTCAGCCTCCACTCTGCTTCAGGATCCAGCACTCCTCCGACAGCTTCTGCCCGCGCTGCAGGCCACCTTGCAGATGAACCACAGCAACGTGGACATGGGCAAAATTAATGAAGGTATTAATCGCTCAGTGCTATGTTAACTTGTTTTTGTTTTTATTGAGAGAATACGCTTGGAAATGAAATGGATATTTTATCGGGGTGTAACGATTCACTCGTTTTCTCAATGCATCGATTACAAATCTTGACGATGCATATGCATTCATTTTGAAACTCGTATTTTTGAATCGTTGATTTCGGTCAATAATCGATTTAAAATGCTTGGAATTAATTAATAACGATCTGATAGCGATTCAGTGCTTTAAAATATATGAACATTAAATTACTACGTCATTGCCTGGTGTCTACTGTTTTTCACATTTTTCAGGTTTTCCCAAATTTGTTTGGCACTAAAAGAATGGTTTGCACTCAAAGTCTTCAGAGTAAAAAAGTAATTTTAAGATTATTATTATTTTCTATGAGATGCACTCCTACAAAATCACCCCAATCATTCTTGTCATCTTGCGCCTATTAAAATAAACTCTTCTTTATGCATAAATCTCTTTGAAGTCAAAATATCAGAGCTTGACTTTTTTTTTTCTGGTCCTGTTACTTTTCCTGCTGCTTACACTGTCATTCCTCTCTCTAATCTAGTCTAAATTTCCTGTTGATCAATTGTGATCCGAGCATTATTATTCAGAGGTTGGGCTGGGTACAGATTTTCAAATTCAGTTCTGATTCACAAGCTCCTGATTTCATTTGATTCCTATTTGATTTACTTTTGATCTTACTCGTTTGGGTATAGTTATGTACGGTACAGTAAAAATTCAATCTTGGAATTTTAAGAATCAAAATAGGGATTGTTCAATTAAAGACTGCATTTAATTGGAAAAATCTATATTTTTACCTTACCCTATTGTCTAGACCAGGGGTTCCCAAACTTTTTCGTTCTAGGACCCACCTAGACAAGTATAATCAATCTCAAGACCCACTTGCACTGGTGCTACCAACTTTCTCAGTTGGTCGCACCAGCATGATTTGGTCGCACATTTTTTTTAATCTTTTTTTTTTTTTACATGCCATGGGATTAATCAATGCATGCTGATGGTCTTAATCTGCATTCCCTAGTTTTGCACTGATGTAAAAAGACTGACAGTGACAAGCCTTCATGTTAGCAAAATATTATAAACTTTTAACTCTTAAAAAAACTTTTAAAAACATGTATGTTCTTTAATGTTTGATTATAATTTTACCGTCTTCACATAGGGATGGGAAATGATAAGATTTTATCAATAATAATAATGCCACTGACGATTCTGATTATCGATCCGATTCTTTAACGATTCTCTTATCGATTCTTGATAGCACTGTGTGGAAAAATGTAGTCATATGGTTTTCAAAAAAACCCAAGGGGTTTTATTTATTTTAAAGCTTGAGTAAGCAAACTGTACTTTTTATGTAATGTATGTAATAAATAGAACTTTATTGTAAAGTGTTACTGATTCAAACGTCTCCTGAGTTCACTGTTGGAAAGATCAGTTGTCCATTCATTAAAATGAATCGTTCAAAGGAGTCATTAGTTCGCGAATTGGACATGTCGTGCGCGTTGTGTGATTATCCCAGCAGTTTGGACATAGACATCCAAGATTTGTGTCAACACAGAAAACATTTCATCACATTTTTTTCGTTTAATTAAAGTGTTGTTTTATGTCAGCTGAATGTCTGGGACGCTTTTCAGAGAAGATAAGGCAACAACTTATTTAGCACAATTCACACCCAGCGGTAATTGAGGAAGAAAAAAAAAATCTCCGAATGCTCCACATGAAACTTTGGTCTTCCGACCTTTTACCACCGTGTCGATTTATTTTGATTAATATGTGCGAGGGAGAGAGAGCAGGACAGCGCTTAGTTTGGAGACGGTGAAGTCTTTTTTACACTTTCGCCTGGCTCCGAAGAGAGAGAGAGAGATAGAGCGCGCGCGCGCGACCGAGTACTCTCTCTGCTCGCTCGTTCTTTCAGTTAAACATGCACTGTGACTCTGTCACAAGCGCAGCAGTTCATCTACATTACTCAGCGATCAAATAACACTTTGGCGGGCGCTAAAACTCATAGTCGTTTGGTCATTAATCGGACTGGTTTTGTTTCACTCATGGTAACGTAAATTTAGCTGCAGCTATAAGTGCCTTTGTGCGACCCACCTTTTCTCACTGTGTGACCCACAAGTGGGTCGCGACCCACAGTTTGAAAACCACTGGTCTAGACAACCTGTCTCAACCCTGTTCCAACAGTTTTCAAATAAGCCTGAATGACTTGATTTGCTGGATTAAGGGTTTAAAGCTAAACTTTGCAGGGCTGTTTCCTTGATGTATTCTTGAATGAGCAGTTTTGTGCATTCTCTTGAGCTGTCTCTGCAAGTTTACTGATTTCAAACCCATCTGAACCAGTAGGATGTTGTCGTAACTCATATTGTGCTAATACATTCATGAAGTGAAATCCTAAAACCTGTGACGTGAGTTTTTTTTTTTTTTATTCCTATGAAAGATCTATACAAATGCACTTTCTTGTAGCAATTAATACTTATTGGCCTTCATCCAAACTGCTAGAAAAGTTGTGCTTTAACCATTTTGACACCTTGACAACTGCTTTTTGCACAATATACGGCATCTTCTCTCCACATGGTGAACATACCATTAGCCGAAAGGCTAGAGCCAGATTGCATTTCAGTGTGTAGGACTGCTTTGACTGTACGTGTGTCTTTTTCTGTCTTTGTCTTCCTCCAAGTCCTCACAGCCGCTGTCACACAAGCTTCCTTACAGTCTATGCTTCATAAGCTTCTCACTGCCGGACCGTCCGCTTTCAACGTCACTACTCTGCTTTCCCAAGCTGCTCAGCTTTCCACACAAGGTACGGCTGAAGTCCCAGTCACCCTTCACACCTCCCCTAACTGATGTTGTGCTGCAGTGCAACTAATCAATTTTTTTGTAATGGAACTATGTGAACATATTTTACAATACTGTGTTAAACCAGTGTTTAAGCTGTTCATCGTTCATACACGCCCAAGACTGTGGACAAGAACATGCTGAACAATTCTTTAAAGGGTTAGTTCACCCAACAATACAAATTCTGTCATTCTTACATTACCCTCATGTTTTTCCAAACCTGTAAGAGATTTGTTCATCTTTGGAACACAAATGAAGATCTTTTTTTGATGAAATTTGAGAGCTTTCTTTCCCTTCATTGACAGTCTACGCAACTACGATTTTCAAGCCCCAGAAAGGGAGTAAAGACATCATTAAAGTAATCCATGTGTCTCCAGAGTTTTAACCCCAGTTTTATGAAGCGAAGCGAGTGCTTTGTTTGCGCAAAAAACATCTCCAGCGCGTTCACACAACGTCTGCTCTCATGCATGCGTCAGGGTGCTCTCATGAACGCGCATTGGAGAATAATATTTTGTAAATAAAGTGGTAAATCGTCACATTTGATGCCTTTACTACCTTTTTGAGTCTTGAAAAGTGGTAATTGCGTAGATTGTCAATTGAGGGATGGAAAGCTCTCAGATTTCATCAAAAAGATCGTAATTTGTGTTCCGAAGATGACCGAAAGTCTTACAGGTCTGGAACGACATGAAGGTGAGTAATTAATGACAGAATTTTACTTTTTTGGGTGAACTATCACTTTAAGCCACTTTTTTTTACATGGGGAAAACTCAGACTTTGGTGTAGAATTATTATTATAATTTTTTTAAAATAATGTTCATTTAGTAGGATTCAGTATATTTATGTTTAGCAAACCAAAACTGGCAGATGGACACATTTTAAAAAGTCATTTTGTTCTCACACCAACTATCATGTTGCTGTTTGTATGTACAGTATAGTTGTGTAAGATTATTTACTCGATTCCATGTCTATAACGGTGTTTCTAAGGAACAGCTCAACAGTCCGGTCAGTCACCCATGTCATTAGCATCAGATGCCTCTTCACCGAGGTCATACGTGTCTCCTAGAGTCAGCACGCCTCAGACCAACGCTGTCTCTAAACCCCTGCTCAGCTGCGCATCTCTCTCTTCACAACCAAAGGTCAGTAGCAGTTAATCATTTTATAAACTTTTGTTATAGTGGCATCAGACGAGACCTGGTTAAGTTGCATTAAGCCCAAGACGCACCAAGCCGACGGTCGGCCGTCGGGCAGTTTTTGTGCGTCGGCCAACTAAGGCTACGTCTACATTAATCCGGATACATTTGAAAACAGCGTTTTCGTTTATAAACGCTCTGTCCACCCTAGCGTTTTCGGACGTTTCAGTGTGGATGAGAAACTTTTTAAAAACGCTAAATTCACCTTACTGCGCATGCGTAAAACCTCACAAAAGATCACAGATATGATTTAGATGGAAAAATAATGACGTTATCGTGCAATTCTTCTGACAGGATAATTTTATTTAGTAAAATATCTCACCATTCACTGATGCGGTCCAGGTCGCACGCAGTCACCATATGTTTGGTCTAAAACGCAACTGCTCTCATGTATTGCCGCAGGACAGCAAATGTGAGTAAATTCTGTCATCTTTGCAGGACTGTGATATGAAGAGTGTGCAATGTAGAATATTTTTAGCAACAGTGTGAAAGTGAATAGCACATAACAGGCACAATACTGGTATAAACATGAATATCTCTTGGTACAATATGTGTCACATGACTAAATTTACGTAATCGTTTTTAAATACCACCAGTTTCACAGTCCACACTACAACGTGAAAACGGCGTTTTCAAATGTATCCACTTTGGAGTGCGTTTTCAAAAAAGCTTCGTTTTCATTATTAAAACGCCGTCTCAGTGTGGACGGAAGGCCAAAACGATGAGAAAAATATATGTTTTCAAATGAAAACGTATTAGTTTGGACATGGCCTAAGTTTTCTCGGTGTGTTCGGCACGGTTCAGCACAGTCGGCTGAATTAGATTTTTTCGCCCGATTCGACATGGTGAATCGGTGTTGGACCGTCGGTGAGAGAGAGAACTCTGATTGGCTGTTCAGCTTAGTGAACGAGTCAGTGCACGAGAATAATAGCAAAACAGTGAGCAAAGAAGTCAAAACGGTACAGATAGAAGGCTGTTCTAATGTTACGTCATCTTACCTGAGTGTTCCTTGGCGAATATTTCAATATTAACATGAGTGGAGTGGAATAAAGAAAGTGTTTAGCAGGATTGATATTCAAAACGGTAATGGTTTGATTCTTTGTTTATGGTTTGTGTATCTGCAGCCTGCAGCGTCGGTTTCCCTTTTTGAATGACGAATATAGATGAATATATTAGGGATGCACCGATTGGGAAATTCTGGGCCGATACCGATACCGATGTTTAACATAACAACTTGGCCGATGCCGATGTTTTTTCTTTTTGTTATTAATTCCTTCTTTTGTGCCACGGAAACATACAAGTCTTTCGGCTCTTGATCACACTATCCTAGAATGAGCACAAATTCAATCAGACCAATTTATGAAACAAAAAAAACCTTTAATGTCACTTTCTGGTTGACAGTTATAACCTTATTTATAAGTTCTTTTTCAGTTGTTATGAAGAGCAATATGAGAGAGAAATTTGGTAATCATTGTCTGACCCAACAAAAAAAACATTATAATATTCATTTTATTTTTCGTGTTCGCATTTATGAGGGAAAAAACACGGGTGAATGTTCATACCAAAATATTAAATTTTAAGCGCGCACGCGCTCTTCTGCGAGAGAGAGAGAGAGAGAGAGAGAGAGAGAGAGAGCGCCCCGACCGCGCGCGCGCTCTCACTCACTATTCAGAGCGGTCAAGCTTCCCCGTACTTTTTGACAAGAGTCCTTGACAGGGAGGCCAGAGTTTCTTTGCAGCTCAAGTCGGCGGCGGTGTGTACAGTTAACGCTCTATCTGTTGACGGCGCTGAGGGAAAAGCTCCCGCCACTGGAAGAAGCAGTCGCCGCCCATTTGTGTCCTCCTGCGCACCCATCAAAGCCGTGCAGAACGTCTTCAGCACTCGCGGATCGTGCATACTCCGCCGCTTCTTCTGCTACACACCATGGTCGTTCTTTTCTCGAGAAAAGGAGTTTTCTCATAGAAAATAAATAAATAAATGCGTCATTGTACCCAGCACTTCTGAAAATGCACTTCCGAATGCGTCTCTGTCCCCAGCATATCAAACCAAACTGACGCCCATGTGACATCGGCGAATGTCATTTTTATTTCCCGATGGCCGATGGCAGTTAACGAGGCAAATATCGGCCGTTACCGATGTTCAGCCGATGCATCGGTGCATCCCTAGAATATATCTTCAGAAATAGACAGTTGTCTCATTTACACGCAGGCGCACAACGTGCATTCTAGCTGACAGTCGGCTGTAGTTCTCTCGGTGTGTTCAAGTGCAGCTTTTTTCCCCCGACGCAGGCGACGCGAGGCGACAACACAGTCGGCTTTCGTCAGCGCTAGTTCTTTGGCGTCGGTTTGGTGTGTCCCGGGCTTTAGAGAATACAGTGCTATTGCAATGTCAAAGATACTGTTTTTTCCACAAAGTTTCCAAAACTAATTTGTTTGACCTTCCTAAGGCTGACGAGAGTGGTTCAAATTGATTTTAAACACTGTTCCTGAACATTATAACCCCAACATGTATCGGACAACAGAGAACAGCTTGTTTTCTGTTGCTTTTGTAAGCTCTCGCATTTGTAAGACGGTTCACCGCTCCTTAGGAAAATGAAACATGCTTTTGTGAACGTCCTATGAAATCCAAGCTTGCAAAGTCTGTGCACGAAATCCATTCTGCACGATCCTCTTGTTCGTTAACATTGTCAGGGTCTGAATCGGGCTCGAATTGGTTTGAAATCGACGCCATCCATAATATTTACACTAGAGAAGAACTCGCAGTTATGGAGGGGTGGGACATTTCCCGAGCACACGCTAAAGGGGCTTCATTGAATTCTGCATGTTTGAGACAGAGTGGGGAGGGAGGTGCTGTAATAATGTAAAATATGTGAAAAATAATGCGGTTTTTTTAAACGATCAAGCATGAAGACACTCAAGTACACCCCAAAAACAAAATCAAGACTTCGTAAATGGGCACAATAGGACCCCTTTAAGAATGTCATTTGACTGAGTGTGCATTAGATAACAAGATATAAAACTATCTGGCATCTGCTAAAAAAAATCTGTTTTGGCCATCATACACCAGAGATGGCAAATGTACACACAGTCTTCGCTTAAAGGGATAGTTCACTTTGAAATTAATTTTTGGTATGTTTTAGCTTACCTCAAGGGCATCCAAGATGTAGGTGTCTTTTTTTCCGCAGTAGTTTCAATTTTGATATTTTTAGGTCATACCGTTCTTGTCTGTCAGTCATATAATGCAGGTCTATGGTCACGGTCTCAAAACACAAGCACAGAGTCCAAATTAAAACAATTCCCCGTCGTCCAAATTAAACAATTCCCCATCGTAAGTACACATTGATGGCCCAAGACACGAAACGAGCGGTTTGTGTGAGAAAACGAACAGTATTTATATCGTTTTTACCTCTTATACGCAGACATGTCCGAGTGATCTGATCTGACGTGTACGCAGACTGGTGCATAGATATATACACACTAGATGTCGCCTTGTCTACGGCAGTTCATTGGAACGAATGTCTTTAAGGCGACATCTAGTGTATATATCTATGCACCAGTCTGCGTACACGTCAGATCAGATCACTTCGACATGGCTGCGTATAAGAGGTAAAAACGATATAAATACTGTTCGTTTTCTCACACAAACCGCTCGTTTCGTGTCTTAGGCCATCAATGTGTACTTACAATGGGGAATTGTTTAATTTGGACGACGGGGAATTGTTTTAATTTGGACTCTGTGCTTGTGTTTTGAGACCGTGACCATAGACCTGCATTATATGACTGACAGACAAGAACGGTTTGACCTAAAAATATCAAAATTGAAACTACTGCGGAAAAAAAGACACCTACATCTTGGATGCCCTTGAGGTAAGCTAAAACATACCAAAAATTAATTTCAAAGTGAACTATCCCTTTAAGTAGAAGTACAGATACTCATGTTTAAAAAGACTGGTAAAAGTTGAAGTACTGAAGTAAAGAAGTATGGGCTCTGACATGTACTTGGTATAAAGTAGCCATTACTAGGCTACCTGTTTTAGTGTCACGCTAGTAACTGGACCTCACATCATATATATTATAGAAAAGAACTTGCATTTCAAATTTTGTTAGTTAATGAGTGTACTGAACAACCACCATGTAGAACACAAGCAGAGTAAAGACTAAGCTGACGAAAATAAACTCTTTGCCATCACCTAGGCCACATTCTAGATTGTAGGGTGATCCCACCTCTTGTCCTTGGAAACAACTCAAAATTATTATGATGTTTAAAGCCTATGCTGGAAATTGTATTGACATTCAAACAGAAAGAAAATTAAAGTGCAATCATAGTTTAAATATGCCATAGAACCAGTAAACCAGGTGAAGTGTAAATGATCTGACTAAACCGGTCATGTTTCAGATGAAAACTTAATTTAATACTCTAATGCTTTTAGGTTGACACAATTTGCAGCGCATTCACCAGGAATCCCTTTTGACGTCAATAATTTCGAACATCTCCCTCATAAATGGCCATGGGTGATGTCATGTCGACGTCCATAACGTTAGCCATACTTCTATGGGCCTTTTGCCTTGCTCCGGGTAGCTTCATAGACTAGTCTACAGCTGTGGTGATTGATAGCCAGGAAATCATACACCAATGGGGGGGTCGTGTTACATTAGGTTGAAAAAGGTGCACAATGACAAATAATATTGATCATGCCACTGAATACAGATTAAAACTAAATTAACGAGCCTGGTTTGAAAATTTAAGTGGAAAGTACAGATATATGTAAACAAATTGAAGAAGTGAAAGTAAAAAGTTGTCCAAAAAATAAAAAATAAAATCCTATTTCTGTC
The DNA here is from genome assembly GCF_965113295.1 of Leuciscus leuciscus. Lineage (NCBI taxonomy): Eukaryota > Metazoa > Chordata > Actinopteri > Cypriniformes > Leuciscidae > Leuciscus > Leuciscus leuciscus. Next base: position 15,766,285 of record NC_138730.1, on the reverse strand, counting down.
ATACACTACTTGTCGGAAATATGAGCACAGAAAAATCGTGTAGAGTCAACTCCTCCAAACTGCAAATCATAGCATGTAATGTATGTCAGCCTTAAATACAGAGCAAATACATGTGTAGTTTACGCTACATCACATTAGTTATGGACTTTTGACAACCAGGATGTATGTTTGTTTCTTCAACTACAGATACTTATGGTCCTCCTGACTTTTACGTCACACCAGAATTGCCTTTTTTTTCTTTCTCTGAAAGTGCAAAATTCCCACCACAGTGTGATTTCTACCAGATTAGCATTCTGTGATGCTGATCGTCAAAATTACATTTTAACATTTTTGGAATAAAATGACGTCTTGCAGACGATAACTTTACTGTTAGCGTGTGCTAAAGACAACTATTCAATATTTTCTAAACTTTATTTGGGGCAAAATTTTTTTTAGTGTGGTGGAAATAATACCACATAGATTACCAGCAATAAATATGGTTTGATTATTTTGATCTTGGTTTAGATGTTCTGTTTAGGTTTTAAATGTTATAATTCCTGTATTTTTATGATGGATTTGTGTAGTTTAAGGTTGAAAATCTGGGTCTTGGACAAGGGTAAAAACTCCTTTAATGTGATCTACATTTAATAAAATAAATAAACTTTAAAAAAAGAAAATAAATTAGTTATTTTCAATATAAATCCTGGCCCTGGGAAATAAAAGGGCCCAAAACACTCATATTTTATTATGTTTTGTTTAAAATGTGCTTTTGCTATCATTCTTTTAAATAAATGCCACTTTTGTTTGATAATTTATCATCTATTCAGTGACGTTTATACATTTTAGAGTTGTACTGCTGTACATGTATTTTATATTTATATATGTGTGTATGTGTATATATATATGTATATATATATATATATATATATGTGTGTATTTATACTATGTATTTTTGCCATTATTTAGTTGACATCTCTGATTTCTTTGTTCTTCAAATTCAGGTAAGTTCATCAATTCAGAGACAAGGATCAACGTCCCAGCAGTCCGTCAGCTCTGACAAACCTCTGGAATTCAGTGATCCCCGTCTTCACAGGCAAATGTACGGATCTCTCAGTGGGAACTTTTCTTTTGTTTGTTGGCAATGTAGAAGCAGCCTATCAGATGTTTTCTTACAGCACCATCTACCAGTTCAGTGTGGAAGTGCAACCAAATGAATGTTTGTTACAATTACAAAGAAATGGGTTTTATTTATTTATTTTTTAATGTTTTTTTACAATTACAAAGAAATGGGTTTTATTTATTAATTTTTTTATGTTTTTTTTAATGTTTTTTTTATTTTTTATAAAATCCATCTATACACACACGCGTGTATATTATATAAATGTATAACGTGACCAGACATCCCATTTTCCACGGGACAGTCCCGTATTTTAGCTCTAGTTTTAGTGTCCTGACTAACAAAAAAAGTCACGTTTTCTTCTTTCCTAAATTGTCTTTGCTAGGTGATCATAAAAGTGAGTAGTAGTCTTCTGTCACGTGAGAATAGCCTAATAATCAAAGGTAGCCAATCTCATCATGGTATATTTTGGAGGACAAAGGTAACATCCAAACACAATTTGTAATTGATTAACTTGCAGTTATTGAAGGTGGGATATTAGAGCGCAGAGAAGAGCAATTCAGACGCGACGATGTCAAAGAAGCGCGTGTTTACAATTAACGAGGATCTTCAAAAAGAGTGTATCAAATTATTATTGCACAGTAAGTTGTGAAAAAAAGAACTCGATGTTGTATCGAGATCAGAATACAAGTAACCTGATTAAAACTTCAGTGACAGAAATTACTAGGAAGGCATTGAAACACGAGAAGGATTCTGATTCTAAATGTATATAATTGTATATATACCGTTTATAGTGTATATATATGCAGTGTATATATTAGTAAGGGATAATGTACATCCAGTCGGTTGTACATCCTCGGCTTTGTGAAGGGTTACTCATCACCTTGTCGGGGGTTATTTTGAGAAAACAAGCGGCTGTACATTATCACACTTATTACACGGCTACTGGCCACACAAGTAAATAATTAGACACAAAATATTGATCTGGGTTGAAATATTTTATTAGGTCTTTAAACGCAAGACTTCCGCGGAGAGAGCAGTTGCTAGTACGGCAAGTTCAAACTAGACGGACATTTAAGTGATACGGTTTACAGTCACACCACTTAATTTTGCCACATAAATAATTATGGAGATACAATATATAGATTTCGGATTAAACTGTTTAAAATCGTTCCTGTTTCTATCTCATAATCCAACAGTGTACAAAACAATGGTCACAAAATGTCAGCAGCTGCGTTTGTATGAAACGAAAGAGCGAGTCCACGATTACTGGATGGCATAGTTAAGTAACTACACAAAATATTGATTTGACTGAGTTTTAATTATTTATTAACTCACCAAACGCAAAACTTCCATGAAGAAAACCCGTTCCTAGCAGGCGTATAGCGCTGCTGACTTCAGTGACCTGGATGAGCCTGTTATCTGCTTTGAGAGTTAATCTGGGAATAATATACC